>NW_022103927.1:614094-616497 GCF_000313985.2 Echinops telfairi | reverse complement strand
CTGGGGTGGTGCAAATGGTGAGTAGGCTTGGCGGCTAGCCCAACGATTGGGGTTGGGGTACATGGGGAGAAAGGCCTGGCAATCAAGTGCTGAGGCATCAGTCCCTGGCAGCCCTGCAAAGCGCAGTTCTACTCTGAGACACAAGGGGTCTCCATGAGTTGACTTGATGGGATCTAGTTCAAGCATCCTTTTTTATGACGCAGGGTTGCAGGGCTGTCAGTCCTGAGTGATAAGTACAGCCGGAGCCTGGCCCCGGTGCTGGCGGCTGCCCGCTGACCAGCTATCTCCTTCCTGTGCCTGCCCTTCCAGGGCTGCCGAGAACTTGCTGGAGCCACAACCACCAGGATCCTTTCTCATCCGGGTCAGTCACAGTCACGTGGGCTACACGCTGTCCTACAGGTGAGGCTGGGCCAGGGGCCAGGGTGGGGCAGGGTCTTCCTCTGCAGCTTCCTCGGGGCCGAGGGTGAAGGGGCTCTTCATGCCACACTGTCTCAGGGAGCAATCGGCACGGGGGTCTGTCCAGATCCAACTGTTGCAGGTCTTGCTGGAGCTATGCTGGATCCCGCTGCTGTTGGGACTCTATCTCAGGACAGGGACTACTGGGGGCTCCAGAGCTGTCCCATCATGGCCCTGCCAATAGCTTGGCCCCGTCCAGGAGGCTGTGGGTCTCAGGGAGGGTTAGAGCAGCCTGGCTGCTGGAAGCCCAGAATTTCGTCTGATATCTCAGACGATTGAGAACCACCACTGCTTTCCAATTGCAAATCCAAAGATGCTTGGCCAGAGGGATAATAAATAAATCCAATGGCTCAGTTACAGTCACGGGAAAAGCTTGGGCCCCGAGTTTCGTGGTCACAAGTTCAGGGTCTTACTGCGGCACTTATATCCTTGACACAAGTCACTAAGCCTCTGGGAGGGACCCTCAAAGTCCTCCCAGCTCACGTGGGAATGTTAACCTTTAATCCAAGAGTCCCGGAGGGGTGCCAATGGCTAAGCTCTTGACTGCTAACAGAAAGGCTGGAGGTTGGACTCTACCCAGAGGCACCTGGGAAGAAAGGCCTGGCGATCGGCTCCCCAAAGGGCACAACCTTGAAACACCTATGGCGTTGGTCTACTGAGTACACACAGCACGGCCGTGAGTTAAATAGACCCATGAGCAAGGTGAAGCGCCCCGATATGACGACCCATGAGCTAAAGTGACGATGGAGCGCATTTACATGTTGGGCTGCTAACCTCAAGGTCAGCAGCTCTGAACCACCAGCCGTTCCTTGGGAGAGAGGCGAGGCTTTCTACTCTCGTAAAGGGTTAGTCCCGAAAACCCACACGGGCAGTTCTGCCCTGTCTTAGAGGGTTGCTATGAGAGGACTTCGACTGGATGGCAAGGAGTCTGCTTTTTTTTCTTCTTGTAGTAAGCACACCACAGGACATTAATCAATGCATTCCTTGGTTACCCGAACATTTATTGAGCACTTGCTTAGGCTGAGACCTGACTCCCACAGTCACCTGGGCAGGCGTTTCCTGATCCTGACCTCCTGCCAGGCAGCGGACTAAGTTTTCCCCTTGTTTTCAAGTAGCTGGGCAGCCGGTTGCCATGGGATGCCTGCTACAGGTGGTTGGGGTGGAGGTGGGGTTGTCCCAGCGGGCTGCCATGGGAGTGCCCCAGCCAAGGCCGGGTCCCCACAGGGCCCAGAACTGCTGCCGCCACTTCATGGTGAAGCTGCGAGAAGACGGCAGCGTTGTGATCCCCGGGGGCGGGGTGGCCCACGCCTCACTGCACGCCCTGGTCACCTTCCACCAGCAGAAGCCCATGCGGCCACACGGCGAGCTGCTCACCCGGCCCTGTGGGCAGGTGAGGGGCCCCTGAGGGCACAGCCCCCTGCAGCCTCTGGTGATTTCCGACCCAAACCTCCTCTCCTGGTCCCTGCCCCCACACCCCACCCACCCCGTGTGGATCGTCCCTGCCCCGTGGAGGCTCCCTCGTGGTGTGCGAGGGCTGTGCCCAGGGTGTCCACCAGGCTTGTGGGTGGTGGCATTTCTTGAGAAGTGCAGTGGACAGTGGCCTGGAAGGAAAGTGGCCTTCCATGCCTTTGTGGGTGGAGCTTAAGTCCACCCAGGGTAATTGAGGAAGCAATGGGGTGGGGGCGGGGGCGCATATGCGCATTATAGTCCTGGCTGATCCCTGGCTCTGGGCTGGGCAGACTCCCTTCAGAGGCCCGGTGGGTGGGCATACTTTCCTCTGTCCTTTGTGGGCAGGACGTTCCCACCTTCCAGGGGTCCCCCCACTCTACGCCTCCTTGGAGCTGAGCTCCTGGGTTTCGGTCCCGCAGGAGGATCCCACATGCGTGGACTACGAGGACCTCTTCCTGTACAATAACGCGCTGGTCAAGGAAATCGCCAGCGAGCACC
>NW_022103927.1:596783-610677 GCF_000313985.2 Echinops telfairi | reverse complement strand
CCTCTCAGACTGACTGTCATCTGTCTCCCCTCTCAGACTGACTGTCATCTGCCTCTCCTCTCAAACCCTAGTCTCCCAGAGGCCTGGGAATCAGTTGCCTGAAGCCCTCCCCCCACCCCATTTCCGAGAGGACCTGCTAGCTGCCAGTGACTGTTTTAGCCTCTCGGGCCAGGGTGCCCCTGAGGATGGTGGGCCTCACAGGGAGGCCGACAGACGCATTGGGGAATGGCTCCTGGAGGAGGTGGCTTGCAGCAGATGTGCAAGGGGAGGAGGAGGGGCCAGGGAGAGCGCTCCAGGCAGTGGGACCAGCAGAGGTCCTGAGGGTCAATGTGTGACAGGACCCCAGGGAGAACCAAAGCCAGGCAGTGTGTGGAGAGAGTGAGAGAGAGAGAGAGAAAGAGGGACAGAGAGAGTGTCAGTCATTGGGAGGTAAGAGGTGGGAGGCTTTGAGGCTGTGAGTCTCCAGCCCCAGTTGGATGGGGGGGTGGGAGTTGAGTGGATGTGACAGGACTGGCCATAGTAAATGTTCACCAAGCAACTGAAAAGACGGTGGCCTGGGTGAGGTGCACCTCAGGAACCGGCCTGGTGTGCTTAGCAATAGCTCTGGCTGGGGCCGAGAACTACTCCAGCGCCTGCCGGGGACACCCTGGCAGTGTTCGTCCCTAGAGGGCCTTATCTGGTTTCTCTTCAAGGCAAACACCCCACGGCCAGCAGGCTGCCTCACCTGCTTAGAAAGTCAGGCTGCCCTCCGACACGCGGTGCTTGCTTAGGGAGGCTGCGTGGGATTACAGAGAAAGCCCTTGGTACAGAGGTGGGCACATTCGGAATGTCAGCTCTGCCAACTAGGAAGCGGGTTACCCGCGGCAAGTGATTTAACGTCCACGCCATGGATTCCCTGTCTGTGAACGACCTCAAACAGTGGTTTGAGGGAGTTGGGCTGTAGTCTTAACAGAAGCAGATTGCCATGGGGTGGTTCCCAACTTCCAGCCTTTAAAACAAAAGCAAAACAAGACTCACTGCCATCGAGTCGGTTCTGACTCACGGCGACCCTACAGAAAGTCCCCCGTGGGTTTCCACGACGATAACTCTTTACTGAAGTAGACCGCCTCGTCTTTTTCCTGCGGAGTGGCTGGTGGTTTCAAACCGTTGACCTTGCAGATCGTCCTAACCCAGTGCCTAACCACGATACCACCAGGGCTCGTAGGTTCGTAAAAACCATCACCAACAACAGTAAAAACAAACTCATTGCCATTCAAACTCCCAGTGACCCGATAGGACAGAGCAGTCTGCCTCCTGGGCTTCCCCAGGAGGGGAAGTCTGTCTCCCCTCTCAGACTGTCTGTCAAGTCACAGGTCAGCGGTTTGAAACCAGCAGCCTCTCACCAGGAGAGCGGCGAGGCTTTCTACTCTCATAGTCAGTCTCCGAAACCCACAGGGGCAGTTCGACTCTGTCCTACAGGGCCACTACAGTGGGAGCCGACTCGGTGGCAGTGAGTTTGGTTTGGGGGGGGCCACGTCATGCTCTGGGGGCAGAGCTGTGGTGCTGTGACAGGCACCAGCTGACCTACAGAGCTGAAACCATTGACTACCTGGGCAGTAAAGCAAACAGACACAAACACCTCTTTCCCCCAACTCCCGGTTGTCAGTTCAAACTCATCCGGCAGTGCTGCGGAAGAAAGGCCAGACGATCTCCTTCTGTGGGGAGCATGCGCCCTGGGGAGCAGTTCAGCTCTGTAACCACATGGGGTGGCAGGAGCTGGAATAGGCTCACAGTAGCGGGGTTTTTCCTTGGTTTGATCTAGACGATGGAGTCGCTTCTGAAGACATAAAGGTCAAGGTGTGGGATCTGCTTCCGGGTGTTAAAACAGGACACTTCTCAAGCACAGGGGTTTGGGGGCACCCAGGCTCCAGTCCTTCAGGCCAGACGCAGAGGCTCAGCAGGTGAGGGATCATTGAACGCATCACGCCCATTCCCCAGAGCGGTCCTAGAGGATGGATTAGGCCCTAGCCCACAGAGTCCCCCCTGTGACTCCACATTCATTGGCCAGTTTCTCTCGTTCAGCTCTCTGGGTCCCCTAGTGGTGTTTCGTGGAATCTCCTCCCAAAGACTTGCACTGTGGGAGAAAGAGGCAGCAGCGGACTTCGGTACAGATTAAGCCAGAACAAACGAACTCCACTGCCGTGGAGTTGATGCGGACTCATCGCAACCCCCTAGAGGACAGGGTAGAAGGAATCCCACTGCCACATCTCTCCAAGCCCTAAACCAGGTGATGCCTGGGCCCCTCTCTTCCTTCTGGTGGGAGGCGTTGAGTCTGGCCCGACTCATAGCGACCCTGTGGATGACTGTGAGATGCTGTCTGGTCCTGAGCCATCCGCACAACGGTTCGTGTCTGAGCCCACTGGCGCAGCCACCACGTCGATCCATCTTGTCAAAGGTCTTCGCTCTTTTTCCTTCTAGACCTCCCCGAAACCGGGCATGCTCCACTGGCCAGAGGAAAGGCAGGCTTCAGCTGAGATGGACAGAGCACCCCCGGGGAGCCTCGCCTCTTCTGGCCCCCCGAAAGCTCCCCTGTCAGATGCCCGCCAGAAACTCTGGAAGCGCCTCAAGACGCTCCCCAAAGCGGGCAGGAGGGCCCAGCAGCAGCTGAAATCCCACCTGACAGCCGTGAGCTTGCCGTTGTTCTCAGACACCAGCTTGCCCGTGGCCACTGCCGCCGGCGGCTTAGAGGTCGCAGGCAACGGCCACGAGGAGGCTGCGAACCAGGAGGACCACTTCTATAGAGAACCCTTTGAGGGGGCCCACGCAGCCCCCAGGTCTCCCAGAGACAGAAATGCCTTTCCCAGGGAGGCCCTGAGGGCAGGCAGTTGGAGCGGAGTTTCCCCGGGGGGCCGAGGGCTGCACAGAACAGTAGTGACGTCGAAGTCACTGCAGGTAACCAACCAAGAGACAAGAGGCGTGGAGGAACCCCAGGACTGGCTGCCTGAGGAGTACCGCCCACCCCCACCATTCGCCCCTGGATACTGCTAGAGGAGGGTCCACCCACTCTGGGACCCTCAAGCCCCGCGTGGGCTGCCCACCTTGGGCCCCTTGCTCACTGCACTGTGCCAGCCTGCAGACCCTTGGCGATGAAATAAAGGCTTTTTTTAAGATTTGGTCTTGCACCTGCAAACAGCCTGGCTATTTTAAGCCATAAGCAGCGGCAGTGCTGTGGGCACCTGCCGTGCACCTGGCCTTGAGGTTCACTCCCTCTCTCGTGCTTCTGGGCAGGCCCGCTAAATGCAATGTCTGCATTTTCGAAGGGAGGCTGGGGGTCAGGGAGGAGGAGAGGCATGCCCGTTCTGAGTTCCTTCCACAGGTCACCTGGTCTCTGGTCTAAAATCGCATGGCAGGACCCCTTGCCAGCCAACGCGGCTCCTGGGTGGAGTCCATCGGCACCTTTAAATGGATGGTCTTCTCAGGACGCCCAGCAGGTGAACGAGGTGCAGCGTGGTGAGAGCTGGCGCCCTGAAGGCTCTCTGGACATCCAGTGAGTCCCCCAAGGGTACCTCTTGGGGAGTTGCTGGGCCTCTCCACGCCTCAGTTTCCCCATCCTAAGGAATGGTTGACATGCGCAGCCCCTCCTTGGCCGAACTCACAGAGGTGTCCACCTTCAGCTCCTCTGAGATGTTACTGATCGCGTGCCCCCAAAAGATGTTTCCGAGTCCTGACTCCTGGGCCTGGGCCTGAGCCCCCGTTGGAAAGTTTGTTATGTTAGCGAGGTCAACTGTAGCGAATGAACCCCACCAAGCTCACGGCCGTCGATTCTGACTCCAGGGCTTCCGGACTTTGTCCGTCTCCGCGGGAGCAGACAGCCTCGACTCGTTCCCATGGAGTAGCCGATGGGAACCACCAGCCTAATGGTTAGCCCTCCTACGCTCACCGACACGCTACCCGGGTTCCTGGAAGTGTGTCAGGGAACAGGAAACTTGGGGGATGGGCACGCACACCTGACTTTCAGCCAGCTCCTAACCAGGGCGTTTCGCACCACCGGATAGCACACAGCTCCACCTTAGTAAGGTGGGACCTAAACCTAGTCTCTTCTGAGTGGTTGCCTTTAAAAGGAGGAAACCCAGTGGTGGTGGTGGTGGTGGATTGGGGTGGGGGCTGTATGATGATGAGGGGCAGACCCATCTCTAAGTAGCAAGGATCACAGCAGATACGAGGCCACAGGGGAAAAGTCCCCAGGAGGAAGTGGCACAGCCAGTTCCCTGGCTGGGGCTCGTAGCCTCTGTGGGATTATAAAGAGACTTTTGCCTAGCTTGGTCTCCCCCAAAGACATGCCAAACATGAGGGGCTTGTTGCTAGCATATGGGGGGAGGTCATATGCTTACAGACATCCTCCCTGGAGGCAATCAGTCACTAGACTAAGGTAGGCCCTGCTCCCTGCTGTTAAGGACAATGGGCTACTTCTCCCAAGAGGCTTGTGACCATTAGCTTGGTTCCGTAGGTGGGGTTTACACCCTACTGATAATGGTTTCTATGGAGAACAGATCAAACCTGCTCAGTGACATCCAAAGTTAGGCTGCCATCCTGAATCTAGGATCCGCCCATCTTGTCACATGTGTACCCCCCAATCCCTCCTCTTCCTATTGCGTGTATGTCCCTAGATTGTCCCCCTCTCATTGCTGTATAACCTATAGTGCAACCCCTTCCTGTGTCGTATGTCTTTACCTGTAATTGGTGGGCTAGCACTCCCCCCAAAGATATATAGGCCTGGGTTAGCAATAAGGATCTCTCTTGGCTCTTCCCTTGACCTCTCGGTTCCCCCTCCCCTCTCCTGTCCACTGTTCCCTTTCCCCTTGTCCTCCTTCCCTTCCCCCTATCTCACGTGGACCACCAAGCAGGGCTGAGGTGAGCACTGCTACCGTGAAATGTGCCTGACTCCATTATTGCAATCTCTCTTTTATCTCTCATGCTCTCGATGACTTTAATATAATATTTATATATCTCAACCGTACATTTGTGCCTATCGAACCCGTGATTAGTGGTGGGGAGCTGGCACCCCCTCCAACCACAAGCCTCCAAGCCTCTGAGAAAACGAATGCCAGTCCCTTACAGCCACTCAACTGTTACTTGTGACGGCAGCCCCAGAAAGCGAGACAAACGCCAACCAAGCCCACGGTTCCCGTGTGGACTCCCAGCGTGTGACGTGCCCGTGGAACAGAGTCCGGCTGAGCCCCACAGGGTTTTCCTGGCTGTTCTCTTTGTGGCGGCAGTTGGCCAGGCCTTTCTTCCGCTGCACAGCTGGTTTGAATTGCTGACCTTGCAGTGAGTAGCGGAGCACAAACCGTGTGCGCCACCCAGGGAGTTAGAAAACGAAGACAGTGGGTGCTTCATAGGTTAAGATTCACCCCAAACTCCACACCCCTACCCTTGAGGCAGTGCTGACTTGGTGACCACGCAGGGCAGTGCGGAACTGCCCCTTCGTCTGTCTATCTTTCCAGGAGCAGGCAGCCTCGAGCTAGTGGACCCGCTGCTCAACCCATCGTGCTGCCAGGGATCGTAAGGGTGACAGAGAATGTTCTAGGAAGGGCCCAACACAGGAAGGTCCATGGGGCCTGGTTTCCGTTGCCAAAATGATCATCTCTCAGATGGGCTAGGACCTTATAGGGTTGGTTCCCAGAGTGATCATAGGTGGAGTTGGGGCAGGGCTTCTCAAATTCACAAGGTGCAGTCAGTCAAGGAGACCCCTGGGATGTCCCAAATGGTTGGTCCAAGTCCTACCAGAAAGGTGGGCGGTTCGAACCCATCCAGCCGTGCTGCGGAAGGAAGACCTGGTGATCGACTTCCATGAAGATTACGGCCAGGAAAACCCTGTGGGCCCTCTGTTGTTCAGTCACACAGGGGTCGCCCAGTGTTGGGGTCCACCTGAGGGCAGTGGGTTTGGGTTGGGGATCGCCTTCTGGGAGCTAGAGCCAGGTGGACCTCAAATCCTGCAGTTGCAAATAACTTGCAGGGCGGCCCTGGGCATGACTGCACCTCCGGCGTGAGTCCTCACAGCAGGCCTGATGCAGGAACACATGTTTATTCTGGGAGCTCAGAGACCAGAGTCCACTGGGGGTGGGGGCACCCCTGCTTTCGTCAGCCAGCTCCTCCTCCGGCCTGGCTCAGATGCGGATGTGGAAGGTGCTGTATGCAAGCGGACAGCAGTCAGTGTCTTGGGCGGAACCTCCTGTTCCTCGTCCTCCCACCCGCCCTGCTGAGGGTCCCCTGGGCAGGCCGGAAGCTGCATGGGACAGTGGGAGAGGAACTCCTCTGGGAGCCCTTGACCAAGACATCCCCCCTCAAGTCCCACAGGGGTACCTAGCACACTTTCTGGATTAGGGTTTGCACTGAGACGCCACCCCCAGACTTGCTGTGGGCCTCTGAGCAAATGCCTCTCCCTCTCTGGGCCTCAGTTGAATGCTCCGTGGAAAGGGGACACCAGCCGGCCACCTTTACGGTGCAGGGGTGAGGGCTCGGAGGAAAGACCTGGGCAGACACCCAGACGGTGCCCATCAGGGGTAGGGCGCTCCTCCTGCCCTCCTGAGTGGTCGTGAGCACACTCAGCTGCAGACCAAGAGGTCAGAGGTTCAAGGCCAGCCAGAAGTGGCTTGGAAGAAATAAACTGACCTTAGGGTAGGGCTCTGATTTGGCTCAGGGGAGCCAAGGACAGTGGCACACGCTGTTGCATGCAAGCTTTTCTAGCCAAGTGAGTGCCGAACTGGCGCACAGAGCGGGTCTCAGCCACCAGGACTGTGTGTGCCCGACAAACCCAATGCCTATTGCTGGACAGTCCATCCTGATGCCTATCGAGCCCCCGTGTGCAGACTAGACGGGCTCTAGCTGCCGTCTTTGTGGAAGCAGATTGCCAGGCCTTCCTGCCGCACGACCTTTAGGTATGTTGATGCCACTCAGAGACCTCATGGGGTGTCTAGTCATCCCCATTTCACAGGTGAGGGCACTGTGGCCCAGGAAGACTGATAGAATTCCACATCGCCCAAAGAAGTGAATGTAGGAGTTTTCCCAAACATTAGACCGTCTCACACATCGATGGGGTTTGGGGGGGGAGGACTGGAGCCCCAGGTGGCACCTGAGAAAATCAGGCGCCCGCAGGATCATGTTCTGGAAGTCTTCCAGGGACAGTCGCCCATCGTGGTCCCCGTCCGCCTCGTCCAGCACCTTCTCACACACCAGGCTCACCTCCTCGGCGCTGAGTTCCCCCCGCGTCAGCCTGCTCACCGTCTGCTCCAGGTCCCATGCACATATGTAGTCATCATTGTTGAAGTCTGTGGGGGCGGGGCGAGGGTGGGGGCGGGCAGGCTCATCCCGGGAGGGGGAAACCAAGGCACAAGCAAGTCACCCAAGACCCTGGGGCAGAATCTGGGCTTTGCTTTGGGAATAGCCAGGGGCTATTTCAACACGCATTTGTTAAGCGCCTACTATGTGCCAGCCACTGTGATGACCTTTGCATTCATTCATTCATTCATTCATGCGCTCACTGACTCATTCACCCACTCACTCAATAAGCACTCATTCATTGAACAAATATTTATTAAGCACCTACTATGTGCCAGGCATTATGATAACCTTTTTTTTTCACTCACTCACTCACTCATTAACTCCACAAGCATCCATTCATGTCAGACATGCTTTGGAACACCTATTATGTGCCTGCCACTGTGATGGCTGCTCTTCTTTCACTCATTCATCCGTTCACCCCACAAGCATTCGTCCAGTAAGTACTTAACGGAGCACCCACTATGCACCAGGTGCTTCAATAATGGCTTCCCATTCATTCCTCTGCCAGGCACAGGAAGCAATCATTGGCACTGTCCTGGAGTCTCATTCAACAGAAAGTCGAGACTATGTGGGTAGATCGATGAACAAGGCACCGACAGCCTCGCTCTGTGTCGGGAGAGAAGTAGGATCATGGGGTGGGGGAGGAGACAGCACTGAGTCTTTAGGATAAGAAGGAGCCAGAGCAAGGGTGTTCCAGGCAGAGGGCCCAACAGAGACCGGCCGGGCACACGGCGGACCGAGGGTCTGAGGACCGGCGAGGAGACCGGTGTGCCTGGAGTTGAGGTACCGGGGTGGACGTGGCGGGCAGAGGAGACACCGTGAAGGCACAGCGCCTCCCCCGGAGATCTGACCTCATCCCACCCCACCCCCTCATGCCCCCAGCCCCAGGGCAGTGCACACACCGTAAATCTTAAAAGCATAGTAGGCTTTGAGGTCTCGGGGAGCCATCTCACTCATCACAGAGAACATGTCCAGGAAGTTGTCCAACGTCATGTGTCCATCCCCATCCTCAGAGAAGACCTGGGCAATCCTCTGGCGGAAAGGGTTGTCCTGGAGACGGGGGGGAGCCAGGGCCTTTGGGGTGCGGGCTGCAGGCAACTCCATCTGCCACCCATGTGGTCTGGGCAGGGTTGTCCCCCTTCAGATTCCCGGGGTCAACAGGACCCAGGGGAAGCCAATCAGAGGATCCCATTCCCTGGGCCACTATGGTTGGCTCGGGGATGGGCATGTGACCATCACTAGCCAATGAGAGGCTGCCCTGGGGGTACTGCTTTCTGAAAGTTGCCAAGCTGGCAGGGGAAAGCAGAGGCTCTGGGCGCCTCCTCTGGCCATCTCGAGGAGAGAGGCGGGCTGAAATGAAAGCCTTCTGGCAGGAAGGCAGCCAAGAAGTAGTAGGAGATTTCTGAGCACCACTGCCAAGGCCCTGATTCCAACTGGACCTGAAACCAGCCCCGCCCTGTGTGTTACTTTGGCTCCACGAGCCAATCTTTCTGTCCCTCTTGAAAGAAGGTTCTGTCGCTCGCAATCAAGTCATCCCAACTCCCAGTCAGTCAGTCCCTCAGCCTACAAGCACTGTCGAGACGAAACATCCGCCGGAGAAAGGCTTTTCCTTAACAGCTTCCTCCTCTGAAAAGAAGGAGCCCGGTGGCCTAGTGGGCTACGCCTGTTGAGCTACTAACGGCAAGGTCAGTAGTTGCTCCGCGGGAGAAAGATGAGGCTTTCTGCCCCCAGGAAGATGTGCAGTCTCGGAAACCCACAGCGGCCAGTCCTATAGGGTCATGATGAGTCAGCATCGACTCCGTGGCCATGGGTTTTAGTTTACCCCTTAGGTTGGCAAGCCTTCAGAATTCAAGATGAGCACAACCATGGCCTGGAGCAGCTGGGCATCGCGAAGGTGGCGCAGGGCCGGGCAGAGCTGTGCTCTCTTGTGCCTGGGATCGTGGGGGGTGGAGGGCCACCCTGACAGCAACCAGCAACAATGACACAAAAACAACCAGTAGTCCCTGGCCACTTGCCACACAACAGGCCTGGGGTAGTTGCATGGATTCCGTGTCAACTTGAAGATATAAAAGTGTAGGGGTGGAGGTTAGCCTGTCAATCAGGTCGCAGCCTGATGGTGACTCCTTGTGGGCGTGGTCTTCTCATAAGGAAGATCCTGGAACTTCCTCTCTCTCTCTCTGCTTTCACCTGCCTGTTGACGAGGCACCTGCAGAACCCTGTGATGTGGCCGCCCACCTTTGGACCCATACAACTCTGCATGCCAGACCTGTGATCTACATTCTGAATCGCTGCACGGGGCTTCCTGAGCCTGAAGAAGGACTTGTGGACTAGTATTGGGCTTATGGACTTGCGTTGGACTGGGCGGAGATGTTTTCTCGATAAATAAGGACTTCTTGACATAACGCTGTCTCTTGCACATATATGAGTGTTGCTGGATTTCTTTCTTTCGTCAACCCAACCCAACACAAGGCCCTTTCCCAGTATTTTCTCATTCCATCCTCCCAACAACCCCGGATGTGGTTCTTGTCTCTGCCCGGCTAGGCTGTGTCACTTTGAGCAAGTGTTTCAGCCTCTCTGAGCCTCAGTTCCCACCTCTGTAAAGTGAGGGTCATTGCAGCACCCACCTTGTGTTAGTCTGGGTAGACTAGAGAAACAAATTCATAAACACGGATATGTATATAAGGGAGAGGTTTATATACAAGAGCAACTGAACATTGAGAAAACATCCCAACCCAGTCCAGTCCAAGGCCATAAGTCTGATATTCCCCCATATGTCCGATACCAATCTATAAAGTCCTCCTCAGACTCAGGAAACACATGCAATGAAGCCAAATGCAGGACAATCACAAGCCAGTGGATAGAAAGTCTTTGGGGCCAGTGGCGTTGTAAACATCTCAGCGCTGACAGGGGTCTCTGTGGCCTCTCCAGCTTCCAAGGTCTGGTTGCGTCCATGCGGCTTGTCTTCTGCAATATCTCCCAGGGAGTAGCAGAGAGAGAGGTGTCTTCCAATTCCAAGGAGGAGGTACCAGATTTCCCAGAATTCTCAGGAGAAGGCCATGCCCACACAGAAGTCTCATTGGCTATCTCCAGATTGACAGCCTAGACTCCACCCTTATGCTCTTCATCCTTAAATTGACACCAGATTAGGTGACCACCACCCACCTCATGAACTACGTCATGCCACTGTCAAGCTCCTCCGAGACCTTTGAAAGCCGGACAACAAGCCAAGGCCAGGGAAGAATCCGTGCATCTGAGCAGTGGTGCTGGTGATGACTATCGAAAGCACCAGGGGCTGCCAGACGCCCACATAAATCTGTCTCGGAGGAAGCGCAAGCCAGAAGGCTTATTTGAGGCAAGGCTGGCTCCGTCTCATACACTTTGGCTTGGACCGGTTATCAGAAGGGACCTGGCCCCGGAGACTGACCGCATGCTTGATAAAGCAGAGCGTCAACATGCACAATCGATGTCTGCATGGATTGCGATCAGAGTTGTATGAGCCCCCAATAAAATGATTTTTTTTTAAAAGAAAGAAAGAAGGTAGGAAGACCCTGAAAGAGACTTGGTCTCTCTCACCTCCTGGGAACCTCTGCGCAGGAGGGAGAAGGACGTCCCGCTTGGTAGAGGGCCGAGGAGGTCGATGGACAACAATGGGCTCAAACATAGCCACTCTTGGGAGGAGGGCGCAGGAGCAAATGGAGTTTTGTTCTCTTGTCCTCGAGCTTGCTAGGAGTCGGGACTGGCTCCACAGCACCTCACGGCAAGAGCAGCCTCACAGGGCTGTGTGGTGGCACCTCCCTGTTCAGACCCCCTCCCTGCCCCGCCCCTGTCTCCCCCTCCCCAGCCAAGGCATACCTTCAGCTCCGGCATGCTGCCGATGAGCTCGTAGGGCACCTTCACACTGGGATAGTTGGTGTAGTCTAGAGGGACCAGCTGTGGGGCCAGGTCCTGGTAGCGATAGAAGAGCCTGGGCGGAGGGGGGAGGGGGGCGGGCAGGAAGGGCTGGTGAAGGAGCTGGACCTTGACCCTCCTCTCTCACACTTGCAGCTGTATACCCCACACCCCAAAAATGCTCTTCGCCCAAGAGCCATCAGCCCCAGGCCTAGACTTTGAGCAGATGGAGCCAGATACAAGTAAGTCCACCTGCCTCAGTACCTACATGTGAGCGCTCTCCGCTCAATGCCCTCACCCGGGGCACCCCTGCACGGGCATCCTGAGCAGTAACTAGTCTTCTAGGGACCGTCCTTGCTGAGTTTGGGGTACCAAGTTTCTAGCAACTTTTCTTTTCTTTTCTTTCTTTCCTGTCTCTTATTTTTTTTAAATCATTTTATTAGGGGCACATACAACTCTTATCACAATCCATACATACATCAATTGTGTAAAGCACATTTGTACATTCATCGCCCTCGTCATTCTCAAAACATTTCCTCTCCCCTTAAGCCCCTGACATCAGCTCCTCTCTAGCAACTTTTCTTAGTGGTCACAGAACCCCTGGGTTGTTGGATGGTGAGGGTCCCAGGGCTGGGGGAGCCTGAGTGAAGGAAGAAATCCAGGGAGGAGGAAGGGCTTCCTGGAGGTTGGGACATTGGTGCTGGGCTTTGACGCATGAGTAGGAGCTCACCAGACAGGCAGGATTAGCAGAAGGAAAGATGTGCAAGGTGGAATGGGTTTACATTCTGGGAATATAAAGAGCCCTGGTGGTGTAGTGGGTTACCCTTTGAGCTGCTAGCGCAGGGTCAGCAGTTCAAACCCACCAGCTGCTCCTTAGGAGAAAGATGAGGCTTTCTGCTCCCATAAAGATTTACGGTTTAGGGTCAGTATTTGGCGAATTTGAACTCATCTGTGAATCTCTGGCCATGACCACAACATCTGCAAGACCCTGCCTCTAAAGACCCCCCTCAACACACCGTCCTTTTTCTCCATCCAAAACTGGAGGCAGGGTCTCTAGAGCAGAAGGAAAGGGTTGAGATGCAAGTTTCTCAAGAGGGCACAAGGAAGGCGATCGGCAAAGCATGGGTTGAATGCCACACTAGCTCAATTGGAAGACCAACTCTCTCGTAACTCAGTACCCTCACCTGGTGACGCCATACCTGCATTGTGGTATACTGAGTAGCAGAGACCCTCTTGATGGGTCTGGGATCGCCAAGTTTCTAGCAACTCTCTCTTAGTGGGGGCCCAAAAGCCTCTGGGTCATAAGATGACTGGGAACTCCAGGTAAAGGAGTTTTAGAACTTCAGTCCTGACCACCCAGGCCCCTAGCAGTGCCCCTTCAGGGGACAGCCTGGATTGGGCTTCCTGTGTGACCTTGGACCAGACCCCCTCCTCCTCTGGGCCTTGGTTAGTTTGTTTTTCAAAACAAGATGCTTGGGACAGATGAAATGTCAGCCCTCTGCCCCTCTGCTCTGGGGCTGTGTGTCAGCCCTGGCTGGGCCTCAGTTTCCCCATCAGTAATCTGATCCTGGTGGCCAGGATGACCTGCGAGCTGTCCTCACCCAGACAATGGGGCTCACTGGCAAAAGGTGGCGCCATCAATAATGGATGCCCGTGTCCACACAATTGGGGCCTCGACCCCAATTGCACTGCAGCCGAACCGGGGCCAGCTTGGGTTTCACAGCTCCAAGGTCATGGTCAAGGCCCGTACACAATGGCCCCTGCGGGACGAGTGGTCATGTGGAAGCCCGGGACCATCGCCCTGGGTTCCCAGCCGCCTCCAGGCTCCCCCACTTAGATGCCAGTCCAGGACCCTGACCTAGCTCTGGCCTCCAGGTCCTGCTTCCTGGCTCTGGCCTCTCCTGCTCCCATTCCCCCTGTGGCTCCCCAGCACCCCCCAGAGAAGCCCACACCCATCAGCTGGGAGGCCGTGGTCATATGATGAGATGGGACTCCTCTGCTCCTTCTACCCACCATGCCTGCAGCCCCCACAACCACTCTTTAGCCTTACCAAGCCTCCGAGCCTCTCCGTTTACAGATCTCCTCTAGAAATGATCAGAAAGGAGTTTCCAGGTCATCATGTAAGGATATGGCAAGATGGGAGTACTCCTCCCTGCCTCCGTCTGCTGAATCTTGTTGGTGACCACCCGCCCCCCACACCCTCCCAGCAGCACTTGACCCTTGACCAAGCATGAAGCCGGCCAAGCAGACAGACCGGCAGCATTTCCAAGCACCCTCCCTTCACCCCCGGACTGACCTCATGATCTCCTTCCTCGTGAAGAAGGTGCAGTCCTGTGGAAGAGACGCCAGCGTGGTCCTTACCCTGCCCCTCAGGCTCCCTTCTGCTTCCCCAGCCTCTGTACCCAGCGTCGCACCCAGGCTACAGCGGTGCTGTCCCCATTTCTCAGACTGGAGATCCGAGGGCCTGGCCCAGCCCCTACCTGG
Source organism: Echinops telfairi (assembly GCF_000313985.2). NCBI lineage: Eukaryota > Metazoa > Chordata > Mammalia > Afrosoricida > Tenrecidae > Echinops > Echinops telfairi. The sequence continues at coordinate 596,985 of NW_022103927.1, read as the reverse complement.
TAGGCCTCCAACTGCTCATGCGTGAAGACTGTCTGCTTGCTGCCCATGGCGAGCTCCACAGCCGGCCCTGCGATGAGTCCCCAAAGTCCCCACGTCTCCCTGGGACCACACAGGCTGCTGCACACCAGTGTCCGGCTAAATCTCCCTGCCCTGCCTGTCACCCGCCCACCCGCCTGTCACCCCCAGCCTGGACGAGACTCAA
>NW_022103927.1:594275-596683 GCF_000313985.2 Echinops telfairi | reverse complement strand
TCCGAGGACACCTGTCCTCCACCGTGTGACCCTGATGGGAATACCGGTGGGATAGCTTTGAGCAGCACACCAGCCACCACAACATGACAATTGGACGGAGGAGCGCTAGGCTTTTACAAGGCTACTGACTACGTTTCTGGGATCCCTGGGTGGCACAAATGGTTCAGTGCTCCACTAGCCAAACGGTAGACAGTTGACCTCCTGTAAGGCCCGGGAGCTGGAGCCCCTTTAGGGGAAAAGCAGGGTGATAGAGGGGCTGCGGGTCACTCCTGGGTCAGATTCCAGTTCTCCATCATTGGCTGTGTGGCCCTTCGCAAGTTGCTTGACCTCTCTGAGCCTGGGTGGTAACATGGAAATGTATTAACGCCTCACCTAGGTGCTGTGGGTCAAATTGTGCACCCCACCCCCTGTAAAGAAGAAGTGATCCAATCTTAACTCCGATCCCCGTGCCTCCGATCCCATTTGGGATTTTTTGAGGGTTTAATATGAGGTCATCTCGGTGTTGGGAGGGTGTTCAGTGGGATGACTTTTGAGAAGTAAGAAGAGCCACTCAGACATGGGGACACAGAAGCCACACGGAGCTCGCCGAGGTACCGAAGAGCAGGAGCTGACAAAAGACAAGAAACTTTCCCCAGAGCTATGAGAGAGAGACAGAGAGACAGAGAGGCAGGAAAAGAATAGATCGAGATAGAGATAGCTGGAGAGATACATTGAAAGCTCCTTCCCCTAGAGCAGTGGTTCTCAACCTTCCTAATGCCGCGACCCTTTAATACAGTTGAGAATCGCTGCCCTAGAGCTAGGCCCTGCTTCCAGCCTCCTGAGCTGCGAGTAAGAAATGCCTGCTTATGTAAAATCCTTGTGAGCTCTGTGTTCCCACAGCTCCAAGAAACCCACTCCCCGTGCCCCTTATAGATCAGCAGGATCCAGCGACTTGCTTCCAATCAAACAAACAAACCCACGCCCATGCCTACAGAGCTGATTCTGACTCCTGGTGACCCGTGCGTGTCCTGCCATCCTCTTTCTGGAAGGTGCCCTGGCAGCACAGTGCTTTAAGTGTTTGGCTGCTAACTGAGAGGTCAGCGGTTCAAACCCACCAGCTGCTCGGTGGGAGAAAGAAGTGGCAGTCAGCTTCTGTAAAGATGAGAGGCTTGGAGAAGTCCTGTGGAGAGGTCTACTCCTGGAGGGTCTCTGCGAGTCAGGACAGACGTGGTGGTGCTGTCCCCATTTCTCAGACCGGGGAACCGAGGGCCTGGCCCCAGCCCCTACCTGGTAGGCCTCCAACTGCTCATGCGTGAAGACTGTCTGTTTGCTGCCCATGGGCAGCTCCACTGCAGGCCCTGCGGGACTTTCTTCCACACTGCCCTTCTTTGAACTGCTGAGCATCAGGAACATCCCCCCGGGGTTAGGCTGGGTTCTGTAGATAAGCACATGCTTATATGCGTGTGCACAGAGGAGCGCTTTAGATCAAGAAACGGCCCACACAAGTGTTTGTTGCCAGGTGCCTTTGAGTCAGTTGTGAAAGCGTCGCCGTGTTCTCCCCACAACTGCCTGGCTGCTCCACAGAAGATCCCACTGTGGAGCTGGTCACACTCTCTGGGATCTTCTCCAAGTTGATGTCCACTCGGCTAGGCCAGGATTCTCCCCCGAGATGATTTCATGCCCTCCCTATTTTAATGTCATCCAAATCAGCATGTGTCCCGTGTCCCTTTCCTCTTACTTGCACACACCCTCATGTTCCGAGAAGCAGCTTCAAAGCACTCCAAATGGGAGCCAGTGACGGCAGGAGGTGGAGGCGTGGAGAACCCACGGGTTCTCGCTACCCTGCAAAGTGAGCTCCCAGGGCAGCCAAGCTCCATCGGCCATTCTCAAGCCTGGCTGGAAGCCCTCGCCTAGCGGCACTTAGTTCTTTTCCAGCCTCTTGTCTTTTAAAAACATGGACAGACTTTGATTTGGGGAAATGGTTCTCTTTACAGAACAGTTTCAGGGGCTTCCGGGCACACCCTGTAGCCAGCTTCCCTGCAGGTGATCATCTCCCGTGACCGCTGCACGGTTGTCTTATCTGTCCAGCTTCCCCGAGCGTAGGAAGGGATCCGAAATCCCCTGGCTTGGGGCAGGCCCACTCAGGCCTCAACGTGTCCCCTCTGAGCCTCAATCAACACTTTCAAGGGGTCTGCCCGAAGCCAGTAGCCAGTCCGATGTCCTGACGGCTGCTTCCGTGAGTGTGGGTTGCGGATTCACGCAGAACGAAATTCTTAGCGGTTTCAGTCTTTTTTCTGCTGACCATGATGCTGCTCACTGGTCCAGTTGTGAGGATTGCTGCTTTCCGGTGTTGAAGGCTGCAGTCGTGGATGGTCATCAGTCCGTGTGTGATAGGTAGGCTTATTGTGTTAACCTGACCAATAGGAACA
>NW_022103927.1:590872-592845 GCF_000313985.2 Echinops telfairi | reverse complement strand
ACAGTTAATACACTGGCAGTCCTTCAACTCACGAGGGCTGCTGGGTGCAAGTCAAGGAAGTAGACAGCTGAGTCTTCTGTAAAACAATACAGGCAGTCCAGCCACAGGCAGCAAACAGCAGGCCAGGTCACCAACAGTCAGCCAGATGACAGGGTCCGACAGTCCCCAGCTCAAGTGATGTATACACCAGCAGTGTGGCAAAACAGGTCTTGAAGGAACCTCAAACTACAGCGACACAGTCCACGGGTTGGGTGTCCCACAGGAGTGTAGCTCAAAAGTTGAGGCAGAGAACCAGCTAAGGCAGCCACACACTGGTCCGATCATCAGAGAACAAGAGACAGAAAGGCAAGGCTCACCAAGCCATTTATCTCTTTGCCCTTCAATTTAACTGCAACCTATTAACCCCACATGTGTTTATTGGCCAGGTTGGCACAATAAACCTACCTATCATAGGGGGATAGCAAACAACGATGAGTGTGAGCAGAAAGTGTTCTGAAATTGATTGTGGTGGTAATGACACGTCTTCTTAAGGCGACTGAACAATTGAATTGTGTGCTATGGGAAGTATATGCCAATAGAACTATTTTTGTATAAAAACAAACTCACTGCCAGCGAGTTGATTCTGACTCACGGCGACCTCCCTCTGTGCTTTTGGAAGCTGTCCATCTTTCCTGGAGTAGAAAGCCTTGTCTTTCTGTGGAGCAGCTGGTGGGTTTCTAAGGGCTGACTTTCCAGCGAGCAGTCGGAGTAACCACTGCACCTGCACCACCACTACCACCACGGCTCCCCCAACCCACAACCACCACGAAATCCCAGACGTGACTTGGTTTAGAGTGTTTCTGTCCTCCCAGTCATGTCTTTCACCTCTTAAAACGCCATCCAAGATCAATGTCACATTCAGTCACCCTGTCTCCTTCGTCTTCCCTGCATGGTGACATTTCCTCGCTCGTTCCTTGCTGTTTTGTTTGGTTGTTGTTGTTGCTTTCTGCAGGGGTTTTGAATGACCTTGACAATCTTTGAGGAACCCCGCTGGGTTATTTTGTAACAGCATCTTGCATTTGGGGTTTCGATGATGTTTAGCCTCCAGGTTAGAGTAAACTAACAGATGTTGTCAGTTACTGCTCCCGTAGTACATGAGCCCTGGAGGTGTGGTGGTGTTTTAAGCTTTGGGCTGTGATCCACAAGGTCAGTAGTTGGGAACCACCAGCCTCTCCTCAAGAGAAAGATGGGGCTTGCTATGACTAGAGTTATTGTCTGGAAGATTCAGGAGCTCAGTTCTACCTTAGCCTATGTGACTGCCTATGAGTCAGCATCAACTCATGCCAGCTTGTTTGGTTTGGCTCCCATAAAGGCTTACTGCCTTGGGAACCCTGTAGGGACTTTATGAGTTAAAATCCACCCCATGGTAGCGGGTTGAGTTTTTTGGGGTGTGTGTGTGTGTGTGTGTGTGTGTGTGTGTGTGTGTGTTGCAGTGGTGCTGGAAGCCAGGCCATCGAATACCACCAGGGCCACACATGATAGACAGGTTTCAGCAGTATTTCCAGACTAAGGCAGACTGTGATGATGATTGAACAATTCTTCTTACTATGATTGAATTATTGAATTGTGTGATTTGTGAATTATACGCCAATAAAGCTGCCTGAAAATAAAATAAAAATGACAATCGGTAAACCAGAAGGCCAAAAAAAAAAAAAAGTATTCTGAAACCAATGAGACATTAAAAAATGGTAGTATTGTCTCATTAAAAAAAAACCCTACATTAATTCAACAAATTCTACATGTACAAGGGTGAGTCAAAAAGTATTGCTGTCAGGGCTCTGGTTCACACACATGGGCTTACTTCAAACAAAACTTTTTAAACATGTCTCCGCGATCAGTGGGAGGCTTATAGACACGTTCTCTCAGGAATACACTTAATGTTTTCTAACTCTTTATTGTGAATTAGGTAAAAGTTTACAGAGCCGATCATCAGT
>NW_022103927.1:589945-590772 GCF_000313985.2 Echinops telfairi | reverse complement strand
GTACCTGCACTGATCCTACTTCCTCCCATGATTCCTGTTTCCTGTCTCCCTGCTTTCCTCATCCCTGGGAAAACCCGGCCCTCCTGATCTCAAATGGTTGATGATAAGTCTACACCTGAACTGTGGCACAGAACCATCAACTCAGGGATTTCACCTATCGCTATCTGATCGTCACTTCCACAGCCCCAGGGTGGCCACTCTGCTTCCTCTCCCATCTGAACACCTGACCCTTCAGTCCGGAGGTCCCGGCAACTTTGGGGCAAAGGCTTAGTTCATGCAACCAGACCTCTCTGTTCAGTCCTTCTGGTGTAGCCCCTGCGTTATGCCATGCTGCCTGCATGGTCAGCGTCTAAGGTCATCAGCCGTTTAATCCATGGCGTGGTTCACCAGGGCTGGGTAGAAACACATTCGTGGAGTCTACCTACGAACATAAAATTGAATCCGTTGTTCACTGCAATCATCATGTAGCACCCTTCCTGATAGGAGGTTCCTTCTTTCCAGTCACCCAGCAGACTCCCCAACAGAACTGTCGGCGTCTCCTCCCATATGTGGATGTTCTCCTCCGCTGCGCTTAGCTTGGGACTCCAGCAAGGATGTCTTTCCAGTCCTATGGGAGAGCCTCTTGATTCGCCCCCGCCATGTTTCGATGCTGCACAGCCTCAGGTGGATGGTCATCTCCCAAATCCCCCCTCTTGAAGGAGTGACCCCAGACAATGTGAGGTGTCCTCCCTCGAGTGCGTGGAAGGGAGGTGATGAATGGTTCACGGCCGGTAGGTAGCCTTCACCCCGTTTGCTCATGCATCGGTTCCCAAGATTTGTTTAACTGG
>NW_022103927.1:587565-589326 GCF_000313985.2 Echinops telfairi | reverse complement strand
TCCACCCTCCCAGTATTGCCACTCTCACCACTGGTCTTGAGGGGATCATCTGCCCTGGATTCCCTGTGTTTCCAGCTCTGGTCTGTACCAGTGCACATCCTCCAGTCCAGCCGGATTTGTAAGGTAGAGTTGGGATCATGAGTGGGGATGGGGGTCTGGGAGGAGGGGGAGGGAGGAAGCATTCAAGAACTAGAGGAAAGTTGTGTGTGTCATCAGTGCTACACTGCACCCTGACGGGCTCGTCTCCTCCCCGTGACCCTTCTGCAAGGGGATGTCCAATTGCCCACAGGTGGGCCCTGGGTCCCCACTCTGCACTTCCCAGTGTTTCTTCTTGTCGTAGTGGACTCATACAATATGTGTCCTTTTGTGACGGACTTCCTTCACTCACTTAACGATTTCCAGGTCCTTCCAGGTCAAGCGGTGTTTCATGTTTTCCTCGCTGTCTTTTAGGGATGCATAGTATTCCATTGTGTGTATGCACCGTAGTTTCTTTATCCATTCTTCCGCTGTTGGGCATCTGGGCTGCTTCTAGTTTCTCACTATTGTGAACTGTGCTGCTCTGAACATGGGAGAGCACACATCCACTTATGCTGTGTCTCTTAATTCCTCGTGGTATTGCTGGATCACTGCAGGATTTCCATCCCTGTTGCTTTAAGCAGCACTACATAGGACAGCAGAGTCCTTCAGGAAAGGGTTGGCGAGATGGAAACAGTGCCTTCAGACTATACAGACCTAGATGGTAGATTGGTATTTTTGTTTAATAAAAATTATGATTTTACAGTGCTGCTGTCTGACCCACCTTTGTATAGCTCAGTGACATCGATTGCATTCTTCGAGTTCGGTGACCGTTCTTGCTATCGCGCTGGGCTGTGATCCGAAAGGTCAGCAGTTGGAACCACCAGCTGCTCTGCAGGAATCAGAGGGGGCTCTCTACTCCTCCAAAGAGTTACAGCCTAGAAACCCCGCGGGGAGGGCTCCACCCTGTAAGACAGGGTCGCTATGAGCAGCTTCAACTCATGGCAGTGAGTCTGTTTGGTTGGTTGGTTGGTTGGTTGGTTGGTTGGTTGGTTGGTTGGTTGGTTGGCTTGCGTGATGAACGTAAAAGCACTGCCCCCTAAGCAAAAACACCCTCTCCTCCCCCTTCCCACCTCTGAGAGGCGTGAATAAGCTTTAGTGTCTATGTCTTTGCTCATTACATAGGCCATTGGGCACTATCTGTCCTTTGGCCACTGACCTGTCACGCAGCATGATGTGTTCAAGGTTCATGGGCTCTTGATGGACACAGCCCCTTGTGTTTCTCTCATTTGGGGATGGACAGTTGGGTTGCTTTCAGCGTTGGGCTCTGCCCACATGACCAGCTCTGAGATGAGCACGGTGTCCGTGTGTGTGCCTGCCTTCCCTTCTTCTGGTCAATACCGAGGATGGAGATGCTCAAATGACAGCCACACCGGCTTCCACAGCAGTACACTGCTTTACAGCCCTGCCAACACTGGAGAAGGGCTCCTCTTCCTTTCTTTCTTTCCTATTTCTTGACAACCTCGCCAACATCAGCTTTTTCCTTTCTTTTTTTTTTAAATTATTGCTGCCCCTCACTCTCCTCCTCCTCCTCTTTTTAAAAATCATTTTACTGGGGGCTCGTACAATTCTTATCACAATCCATCCATCCATCCATTGTGTCAAGCACATGTGTACATTTGTTGCCATCAACATTCTCAAAACATTTGCTTTCTACTTGAGCCCTTGGTATCAGCACTTCATTTT
>NW_022103927.1:566786-586232 GCF_000313985.2 Echinops telfairi | reverse complement strand
CCAGACGGGTGATCCTCGGTGGCAAAAACCCATGGATCTCAACAGAACATTGTCCCTTCGCCTGTAGGAAGACACACAGCTGAAGCAATGCGGACATCACCCACTGATGCACTGTGGGTGACCAGCCTCCACAGCTGAAGGTCCTAAGGAGCAGTTGTGTAATTGAAGGGTAAATTAAAGAAACATCAGACAAGGCACGTAAGGGCTTCCATGCAGTCTGGAACCAGAGATTGAGCTACTGTATTTTCCGACAGGCTTATACACTTGTGTGCACAGAAATGGTTTAACGGAAACCTAACTGACTGTGTTAGTCTGGGTTGACTAGAGAAACAAATTCATAGACATTGCTGTGTAGAAGAGAGCGCTTTATATCATAGAGCAATTGCATATTGAGAAAGCATTCCAGCCCAGTCCAGATCAAGTCCATAAGTCTGATATTAGCCCACATGTCTGATACTAATCTGTACATCCTTCTTCAGACTCACTCAGCACATGCAATGATGCTGAATGCAGGAAGATCACAGGCCAGTGGGTGGAAGGTCCTGTGGGTCCAATGGCAGTGGACGCCTCTCCAGGGCTTTGGCTGCCATCAGTGCCGCTCCATGTAGCTTGTCCATAGGAACGTGTAGCAGAGAGAGAGAGAGAGTGTCCTGCTTCCAAAGAGGAAGAAGTCCAAGAATCCTCGTGATAAGGCCACACCCACAAGGAGGGATCCCTGGTGACCTGATTGACAGGCTAGACTCCAGTCCTTCATTATTTATCAAGTTGACATGGAATTGTGTAACTACCACACTGACTGCCTAAATTTTCACCAAATCACAGTAACATACCATCATGTCTTCATATAGAGACCCAGAAAATGCGTGCTTTTGACACGAGGTGCTTTCATTCAACGTGGCGTTGTTGGGGCTCTTCCTGGTGTTGGGTACGTCAGGACTTTGTTCGTCTTCATCGCTGAGTAGTTTGGTTGCTCATGCTTTGTGCTCTATACTAACCTAATGGTTGGTGGTTTGAGCCCACCCAGGGGCCGAGGAAGAAAGGCCTGGTGATCTTCTTCCATAAAGATTCTAGCCAAGAAACCCCCATGGAGTCATGCTACTCTGACACATGGAATGTCCATGGATTAGAACCAAATTGACGGGAAGTTTCTTCTTTGGGGGATCGTTATTCTGTTAGGAGGCCGTGATGGTTTTGTGATCCAATTCTATATGTGGGAGACCCCTGTTTGCTTCCTGGTCAAGGGAGTCACTACCAGTGTATCCGCGAAGGCTTCTGTATTGCTGTGATGCTGGGCCGTTTTCAGCGAGAATGGGGCTTTTTGCTCTTATAAAAGAGTTACAGTCTTGGAACCTCGAAGGGGGCAGGTCTACCCTGTCCTAGAGGGTCGCTATGCGTCAGCATCGATTCAATAGCAGTGTGTTTGGTTTCAGTTCGGGGTTCTAGGCGAAGATGAAGACGCATTCCAGGGCACAGTGTCACGTCCTGTCCCTTACGGCAGTCACCAGATAATCACAGGATGCAAATGTCCACCACAACCATCAGAAGGCAGAACAGTGAGAGTCGCATTTATGAGGCACCCCAGAAATCTTCTGTGATTTCTGAATGACCCTCCAGGGAGAATGGTCCATGGGCAATATGAAGGGTACCCCGCCCCCCAACACACACACAGAAACTGATTTTTTTTTTCAGAGCTATGTATTTAAATTTTTAACAAAACGACCTCAATGTACACTCCATGACACTTAATGCATTTGTCAAATCTGCGATTCCGTTCTTGGAAACACTTTTTAGACTCTTCTACTTGGATGGCTGACAGTACCTCTCGTTTTTTTTTTTTTCTTCACCTCTTCTACACTGTCAAATCGCTGTCCTTTCAGGTCCCTCTGCATTCTTGAAAGCAAAAAGAAGTCACACTGGGCAAAGTCGGGAGAGTCAGGTGCGTGGGGCAAGAGAGGCATGCTGGTTTTCTGGGTTTTGTTTTTGTCAAAAACTGGTGCACTGAGATGGCTGCGTGATCAGGCGCAATGTCCTGGTGGCAAAAACAGTCCCCTGTCTGCCACAAATCAGGCTTTTTTTTGTCGCACACGGTTACTCATTCTTTTCAGAATCTCTAAATAGAAAACTTGATCAACAGCCTGACCTGGTGGAACGAACTCCAAATGCACTATCCCCCTCACATCAAAAAAACAAATGAGCATCGTCTTGATCTTTGATTTCACTTGGTGTGCTTTTGGGGGGCGAGGTGATGAGGATGGCATCTTCCACTGGCTTGATGGGTGTTTGTTTTGGGGGTCATAAGAATAGCACCAGGTATCTTCACTAGTAATGACCTTGGGTGTGGGAAACAGAAAGATTTCTCCCAAGTTTCCCCTAAATATGTGTTAGACTTAGGATGCTACTTGCAGCTAATGGTAAATGATTGTCAAGCTACTTCCCTGAAGGCAGTCAGTTGCCAGACTACTGTCTGGTCCCAAGACAGGTAGGGCCCACTCCCTGCTGTTAAGGACAATGGGCTACTTTTCCCTAAAGGCTTGCGGCCATTAGCCTGGTCCCTGTAGGTGGGGTTTACACCCTACTAATAATAGTTTCTATGGAGATCCAGAGAACAGATCAAACCTGCTCAGTGACATCCAAAGTTAGGCTGCCATCCTGAATCTAGGATCCGCCCTTTTTAGTCCTATGTATATCCCAATCCCTCCTCTTCCTATTGCATGTATATCCCTACATTGTCCCCCTCTCATTGCTGGATAACCTATAGTGCAACCCTTTCCTGCGACGTATGTCTTTACCTGTAATTGGTGGGCTTGCATGGCCCCCCCCAAAGGTGTATATGCCTGGGTTAGCAATAAACATTCCCCTTGGCTTCTCCTTGGCTCCCTCTCCTTCCCTCTTCCCTTTCCTTTGTCCTCCTTCCCCTCCCCTCTCTCCTGCCCTCCCTCCCATTTCCACGGGGACCACCAAGCAGGGCTGAGGTGAGCATGCTACTATGAAATGAGTCTGACTCCATTATTTCAATCTTTTTTATCTCTCATGCTCTCTGTGTCTTTATTATAATCTTTATATATATTTTAACCATACAAGTGCGCCTACTGAACCCGCAATTAGTTGTGGGGGACTGGCATCTCCTCCCCACTTGGGGGAAAAAGTCTGGGTCCCTTCGAAGAAAAGCATGTTTCTACTCAACGCTCTTTTTCCTGGTCAGTCAGAACCTGAGGCACAAATTTCATAGCAACCCTTCTCATTCCCAAATCTTCTGTTAAAATTCACTGAACTCCAAGAGAGTCCAGATAATTTCGCCGTCTTTTCAATGGTCCGTCGTCTTCGTCGTTGGTCTTTAAGCACAAGTGCACAAATTTTGTCAACATTTGCGTCCGCTGGGAAGCTGACGGACATCCAGAACGAGGTTTGTCATCCATCAACATTTCACCGTTTTTGAAATGAGAAAACCACTTGTACACTTGAGTGCTTCCCACAATGCTGTCTTGTAAACCGCATTCAATATCCTAACAGTTTCTGCTGCATTTTTCCTGAGCGGGGAAACAAAACTTCACAGCCACACGCTGGTCTATTAAATCAGTCATCACAAAAAAATGAGTTTCAAATGAAACTGCTTTTACGAAAAAATTCACTGTGACCACAGAGAACCTTCCCAGGCAACGCCACTGGGTGCACTAACCCAGAGTGAGTTGCTGGATACTGGCCTAGCAGCAAAAATGTGTGCTACCAATGCTCCGCCCAGTGGAGCATTTTTCCAGTCTTTCTGGGTAACCCCTTGTATTGTCGCCATGTTAGTATAATGAAATTGGTTGAGACAGTGGTTGCAACAATGGACTCAAACATTATCGATCATTGGGAGGCTGGCACAGGACCGGGCAGTGTTTCACACTGTTAGCTGTGCAGCATCACTATTAGTTGGAACAGGCTCTGAGGTGGCGAACAAGCACCAGGTGCATACTGTTCCATGACACGGCTTCCATGTGTCACCTCACTGCTTATTTCCATCCTTGCGGTTTTGTTTCCATGTGTCTAGCATCCCTGCCTCTGATCACCTTCTCAAGTTGGCTTTCGGGTAAATGTTGACCATTTGGTCTCATAACCAATTATGTTTTGGAAGAGCTGGTAATATTGTTGATGATTAAAACTGCTCTTTAGCTGACCTCTGGGGACTGTTTCCGTTCCAAGTTTAAAGCATCTCAGCGTGACAGTCTTGGGGTTCTTCGAGTCTCTGGTAAGTCTAACGAGTGGTGGCAGACACAGACCAGCTCAGCGGTTCCCTGGGGTGGAAGATGGGGCAGTAAGTGGGAGAGGACACAGGGAACTTGGGGAGTGGTGGGAAGATTCTGTAGCTTGATTGTGGAGGCTGTTACAGAGATGGGCACCTGTGAGAACCCTCCTGAAAGGCTACGTTAAACAGTGTGTTTTACTCTCTGTAAACCGCACCTCAATAAGTTCACCTGAAAAAAGCTTCTCAATTATGCCCAACATTTATTTAGCATAATCTTGTAATTTACCAAAAGAATCAGTGATAAAGTTTGCAAGATTAAATCTAACTCGGTGTGGAAATGCCACAAAGTGAACTGGGCTTTATCTCAAATTCACCCGCAGCTCTTGTACTTAAGTCTGAAATTCACCCGCAGCTCTTGTACTTAAGTCTGAAATGCACCCGCAGCTCTTGTACTTAAGTCTGAAACAAACGCGCTAGTGTGAAATGACGAAGCAGGGGATGGCTACCCCAAGGCTATAGAACTGGAGGTCGCTGAACTTTTGGATCTCTTGCCTTGAGGGTGCCCAATGAATGGTGGCCCGGGACGACCGTAGACTTACTATTTTAATGCCTCTTCTGCATTATGATGACATGGAATAGTCTGGTAGGCATGGTTCTGCAGATGCGAATGAGTATTATTGGAACTTCTGCCCTTTCCCAACCCCCATTGTTTGTGTGTAAACAGTGTCCATCACTTGAGAATCTAATCTGTACAGGCTAAGAGTTCATGTATTGCGGTTTGTTGTCCACCTGCTGTTGTTGTTTTTAGGGGCTATTGATTGGGGTCTGACTCAATGTTGTGCAAGTGACCTGTCCACCACAGAGCTGTGCTCGTGATCACACCTGTGCTTCCGCCCGTTGGTTATGGTGTTAATCCCTTTCCTTGAAGGCCTCATCTTTTTCTTCTTTTTTTTTAAAATCATTTTACTGGGGGCTGGTCTTGTGGATCCAGTGGCGGTGTAAGCATCTCAGCGCTGGCAGGGGTCTCCACGTGGCTTCTCCAGGTCCAGGGCTCTGGCTGCTTCAAGGTAGGTCCATGTGGCTTCGCCTCAGAAATGTCTGACAGGGAGTGATCAGAGAGAGAAAGTGCCTCCAGCCTCCAAGGAGGAAATACAGGATTTCCCAGAATCCTCAGGAGGAGGCCATGCCCACACACAGGCCTCATTGGCTATGACCCTATTGACAGACTGGACTCCACCCTTTCTCTCTTAATCCTCTCAAGTCCCAAATTGATACCAGATTATGTAACTACCACAGAGGGAATGGTATCAGAGTTTAAATTGTGAACATCCCATTTGCAGAAGGCTATGGATGACAGTGGAAGGGTAAAATCCATTCTCAGGATTCACACATAGATTAAGCCTCTGGTGAATCCTCTCTGACTGTAGTTGAGGGATGTGAATAGCCTAATCAAACAGAGAGCATTGCAAAGTTGATGGTGGCAGACGTAGTTAGGTTAAAATGTAGTATCTTATAAATTTTGTCTCCCTTTTGACTCAAAGTTGTTTCCGTTAAAAAAAAAAGTGACGGGGAAAATGCATGTGGATTAAGTCTCTGGTGATCCCCTCTGACTAGGGCCATGAATAATAATCTTGCTATCACACAGAGTGCATTAGACAGTGGATCATTGGTGCTTTGAAAATGATTATGGTGGCATATGTGCAAATGTGCTTGACACACTGGATGAATATATGGATTGTGATAAGAGATGTAAAAGCCCCCAATAAAAGTATTTTTAAAAAAACTAGATTGCAAACATTTAAAAACATTAATGTAAACATTTAAATACCTGACAAAACCAAAAAAATTATTTAAGGGAAAAAAATAGAACAATGTGGATTTTTGAAGATGCAGTTAGGGTAAAATTTTACACCTTATCATTTGATCTCCCTTTTGACCCATTTAAATTTGTTCTAATTTTTAATATTTTCTGCTTTCTGATAGAAAATTCTGTATTACTTTGTTATTATTGTTGGAGTGTTTCTCTACATATGAATTCCAAGATAGGTAAATCTAGAGGCAGTAACTATGGTTTCTTGGGGGTATGGCCGGGGAAGTTGGGGGGAAATGGGGAGCTAATAACAAATGAAAGAAGAAAGTATTCTAAAATTGAGTGGTGATGATTGCACAAGTCTTCATATTGAACTAGAATTGTATGATGTGAATGATGCGCTAATAAAATTGTTCTAAAACATGAAGTCGGGTTATCCAACGAATGAGCTGTTTTGGGACATAGTATATAAGGGCGCCGTGAGTCAGAAAGGACCCGATGGCACCTAACACCACCGAGTGGCATAGTGGTTATACGTTAGGCGGCTAACTTCAAAGTTAGCAGTTCGAATCCGCCAGCTGCTCTGAGGGAGAACGAGGAGAAAGCTGGGACACCCACAGGGGCAGTCGTACACAGTCACTAAGAGTTAGAATTTATTTGATGGCAGTGAGGGGTTCTGTATTCGTTTTTATAGAGGGCAGCATCCAACGAAGTCTCAAAATGCAGAACAGAGAAAGGGGATCCAAATATGCGCTACAGGTTTGGGCCAAATCGCCTTCCAAGGTCTAAGACGGAGCCACCCTTTGACGCCAAAACCGCGGAAGATGAGCCCAAACCGGAAGTGTGGCAAGGCACCGGAAACTCAGGACGTGTGCACGCGCAACTTCCGGCTGGCTCACAACCCGGACGCGGGGCTCCGCGAGACTTCGGGAGCGCACGCGAGACTTCGCGCTCCGCCAATCAAGAAGAAGCGAGGCGGAAATAGAGTGGCAAACAGGAAGTGTGGCAGTTCCCCTCCTGGGTTCGGGTAGCTCCCATGGCGGCCTACGAGCAGGTCCAGAAGGGACCCCTGAAGTTGAAAGGCGTCGCAGAGCTCGGCGTAACTAAACGGTGAGGCCCATTGGACCCGATCCCTTGTCCCCCTGTGGCTTTCCCCCGGGATTCCGGCTGTTGCGCCCTAACCTGCCCGCATCCCTACTCCCGGCCCCAGGAAGAAGAAAAAGGACAAAGACAAGGCGAAACTTCTGGAAGCGATGGGAACGAACAAAAAGAACGAGGAGGAGAAGCGACGCGGCCTGGACAAGCGGACCCCGGCCCAGGTGGCCTTCGAGAAGATGCAGGAGAAGCGGGTAAGGCGGGCGGGGCACGGAAGCCGGGCTAGGAGTCCGGCCCGGACCGAGAAGACCCCCGATTCTGGAGAGGGGCTACTTTGTGAGGGCGCTCCAGCAACGGAGGCCCCACCGGTCCGAGTGGACCACGGAAGGGCCAGCCAGAGGTAGACACCGGGCTGGGATCCCAGCACCGTCGCTGAGCCGCCGGACCAGTGGCTTTCTCCCTGTGCCTGTTTCCTCATGGATAGAGGCACCGTAGGGCCTTCTCCTGGACACAAGTCCAGTGCCCGGTGGGCACGTTCACTGCCGTTAAGTCACCACGTGCTGTTTGCACAAGTGATTTGCTATCCAGGTTCAAACGTGTTGCGTTTTACGGCCCTTTAAGCCTCAGTTTGGAGGGTGGGGAGTGGCCAAAAGAGGTGAGTCACTTCGAGCAGGCTGGTTATGTTGGGGGAAAGGACTGTTCCGCCTAGGTCAACCAGGGGGGATTCAGCCTCCGGGACATACCCTTGATGTCTGGAGAAAGTTGTCACAGCTGGGGGTGTGGTGGGGGGGCTCTTGGTGTCTTGTCTGTTGGGAGAAGTCAGGAATGCTGGACAGCATCCTGTGCACAAGATGACCCCATTCAGAGAATGATCCAGAACCAAATGCCAACAGTGTTGTTTGTGGTAGAAAAGCCTTGTGTTGAAAAAACAAGGGAGAAACCCCTGTTCTCAGCACGGGGCAGAATACATTCCTGGTGCCTTCGTTGAAACAGACCTAGGGGATCCGCACACCTCTGGGACTCGCACACACAGCCCCTCCTCATGTGTGAATTTAAATATCTGCAGCATCTCAGTGTCTTGTACAGGAGCGGCTGCTGTTAGGTGCCAGTGAGTTGGTTGCGACCCGCAGGGACCCTGTGTACAGGAGACCGTAACACGCCCAGCCCTGCGCCATCCTCAGTCAGGCCTGTTTGATCGCACTGTGGCGGTCATTTTGTCAGTCAGTCTTGTTGAGGGTCTTCCGCTTTTTAGTTGACCCTCTACATACCAAGCATAGTCTCCTCCTCCAGGGACGGGTCTGGCCCACTGACGTGTCCACAGTAGGTGAGACAAAGTCTCTCACCCTTCTTCTAAGGAGAGCTGCTTCCCACACAGATTGGTTGATGCTTCTGGCAGCCTATAGGGTATCTTCGATATTTCTTCATCAACATCATAATTCAAAATGTATCACTTCTTCAGTTTTTCTTATTCATTTTCCTGTTTTCACATGCATAGGAGGTACTTGGGGCAGGCACCCCTCAAAGTGACATCTTCTATTTAAAACTGTAAAGAGGTGCTGTGCAGCAGATCTGCTCGTTGCAGTACATTGGTGGTGTCTTGACTGTTGCTACCATAGGCATTGGCTGTGGATCCAAATAAAATGAAAGTCTTCACAATGTCATTATTTTCTGTTGAGCATGATGTTGTCCATTGGTCCAGTTATGATTCCACCCACCCCCCACCCCCGTGCTTTCAATCAACTTGTCATCCGTACAGAAGGCTTTTATCTTGATCAGTAATTGTTTCCGGTTCTCTGTGCTTTCAGCAAGTCTGGTTGTGCTATCTGAATATTGCAGGTTGTGAGTGAGTCTTCTTCCAATCCTGATGAGTATGGTGCAAGGACACAGCCCTGACACATACCTTGGTCGATTTTAAACCACCGAATGTCCCCTGGTTCTGTTCAAACAACTGCCTCTTGGTCTGTGTACAGTTTCTGCATGAGCACAACTAACTGTTCTGGAATCTCGTTCTTCTCAATGTGATCCGTAGTTTGTGATGATCCACACAGTCAAATATGCAATGAGACACAAGTAAACATCTGTCTGCTATTCTCTGCTTTTCACCAAGATCCATTTGCTGTCTGTCTGAATCCAGCTTGAAATCCTTTCAGCTCCCTGTTGATATACTGCTGCAGACATAATTCAGCACATTTTTACTTGGTGTGATGTTCAGTAATTTCCACATTCTTTTGGGTCACCTTTCCTTGGCATAAGCACAAATATGAATATTTGGCCAGGTGGCCATCTTCAAAATTTCTTGGCAGATGAGAAAGTCCCTCCGGCGCTGTATTGGTTTGTTGAAACATTCCAATTGGCAGCCTTAGCAATTCCCGGAACTTTGTTTTTTCTACAGCATCTTAGTCTTCTTCCTTCCAAATTGATCATATACTTCCTCCTAAAATGGTTGAACATCTACTGCTTTTTGGTACAGTGACTCTGTAGTCCGTCCATATTTCAAACCTCCCTTTATGGGTTAATGTTTTACCCATAGAATCCGTCAACAGTGCAGCTCAAGGCTTGAATCTCTTCTTCAGTTCGTTCAGCTGGAGAAAGAACTGAAGGATTTCTAACTCTAGGTCTTAGCACATTTCATTATGACGTATGTTCTTAGGCTGCCCTTCACATTTTTCTGTTCAGGTCTTTTACTTCACTATTCCTTTCGGTCGATGTAACTTCATTCCTGGCGCTCAGTGGGATCCCTGAATTCAAGGTTGCTCATCCAGTGCACTTCTGCCTCCAGGCGACACTGATGATACCTGAGGCCCGTCGGTGTAGTCACACTGGGGCAGGGGGTGCTGCTGGAATCTCGTGGGTAGAGGCCAGCCATGCTGCTTGGTGCCCTACCACTCCACAGACTGATCTGCAACCAAATGTCATTTGTGCTGAAGCTGAGGCAAGCCAGTCCAGTAGTTCGTTAGTCGTAGGCCTAACGTAGGCCTAATTCAGTCACACCAGCGCTGGCAAGACAGTCCTCGGTTCTCACCCTGTCTCCTCAGCCTGTTAGAGAAGTAACTGTGGGCAAGCCAGCTAACCCACCGGCACTGTTTCCTCATCTCTAAAGTAGGACTAACACTCTACCTCCTGAGGTCCTACTGCGGACTGGCAGGTGAATAAGGGTCAGCCCCTCACCTCAGGTTACACTCAGCAGGGCTGGGATGCCTCTGAGCCCTGGGGGTGGGACCCTGGGGGAGGGCAGAAACAGCAGCTGGGCTGGTGGAAGGTACAGGATCCATAGCGAAGAAGGGCAGGATCAGCTGGCGGGTTGGCTCTGAGCTGGGGCCGAGGGAAAGGAGGGGCAGCCAGGCTGCATGGGTGGGACACCAGCTGAGGGAAGGTGCCGTCTATGGGGCCGGGAAGAACCGTGGACAGCAGAGACTGGCAGCATCCGCTTTTCCGAGGAGTGAGTTGGGAGGCCTGTTGGAAATACAAATTTGAAATCAGATCCTGAGTGTGGAGCGTGGTCTGTGCACTGGCCGTTTGGGGAGAGTCGTGACACTGGCTGGGACCCTCCGAGGGGCACGGGCAGAGAAGGGGTGTTGGGTTCAAGAGCCGAGCTTTGTGGCATTCTTGACTAGAGGTTTGCAGAGGAGAAACTGCAAGGGAGCCTGGGAGGGAGCAGTAGGCAGGGAGGGGCAAGCGGCACCCTTTGGTGCTGAGTATGCCCCCTGGGGTGGGGGTGGGATGCTCAGCTTGTATGGAGCCCTCACCTGGGACCACTGGCTTGAGTGCCCAGTAATGTGTGTCTTCATGTCAGACCAGCCCAATTGGTGATGGAGGAGGGCTTGTGCAGCCCGAGACCGCCGGCCATTCCTGGCAGTGGAGTGGGGCTGTCTGTCCCCGTCCCCGCCCTGTCCCAACGAGGGCTGCGTCAAGCCTGTGAACTCACCTCCCACCCCTTCTCATCTCTTTCAGCAAATGGAAAGGATCCTGAAGAAAGCGTCTAAAACCCACAAGCAGAGAGTGGAGGTCAGTTTATGTCAGTGAGTGGGCGGGCAGAGGGTTCCCTGAGAGCTAGCAGGGAGGTTGCTGATTCATGCTGATTCACGGTAACCTCCCATGGATTTCCCAGACTAACTTTTTTCAAAAGCCCAGTCCTTGTCCTGTGAACTGCCGACCATTGGGATCACAGCCCAACGGCTTAACCACGACACCACCAGGGCCCCCAGGGTTCTCTAGGGAACAGAACCAGTAATACAATACCAGGAGTGTCAAAAAGTTTGCAGGAGAATTCTATTATCTCTGGAAAGATTCCATTTTTTTCTGTGAAATCTTTGAAGCCCCTGGCATGTGTATTTCTATTCTAAGCTGAACTAGGAAGAAAGGCCTGGTGATCCGTCGCTGAGCCTCAGTCTGTGAAAGGCCCAAAGATGACAGCAGTCCCATCCATAACCCTCAGCAGTCAGGCGTTCCGTCTGACCCACTGGCAGCTAACAGCCCCACCGAATGAAATGTGTGCGTGTTCCTCCCTCTCTCTCTCTCTCGTGGGAAAATGGGATTTAAAGATACTGGGATTTTTTTGTGCCATGAACTTTTTGAAGTTCCCCTCTTAGAGAAAATTATTTTCAAGACCTGGCGCATGACACTTTGGTTGAAGGCACTGGGAAATTCAACATTCAGATGGCAGGAGATAGGCTGAAACTTGTCCTGCCTTGTGTCCCCAAATCGGCAGGCTATTTATTGATAGCTGGGGGGCAGCCTCTCCTCCCTTGGGAGGCCTCCAGTTTTGTTCTTAGGGCCTTCAACCGCTTGGTTGCTGCCCACCCAGATTGCAGAGGGTGACCTGCACAAGGCCCCCTGGTTTAAACCCTTGTTGACGGTCACTGAGTCAGTCCCCCCCATGCAACCAGAGCCAACCACTGTTCAGCCCTGTGGCATCCCCATTTTCACAACTAGATCACCAGGCCTTTCTTCCAAATCCCTTTTAGTCTGGAAGCTCTGCTGAAAGCTTTTTAGCATCTAGAGCCACACAGAAGCCTCCACAGACAGACAGACAGACAGGTGGTAGCTGTGCCCGAGGGGTATTTGCCTGTACTGGAACCCAAGACTGCCACATGGAAGGCAGGAGTTCTGCCACTGAGTGTCCAGACGAGTGCTGGACTAAACAGCTGGGTACCAGTATCTCCACTTTGACACCAGATTAACCATGACAGAGCCTTTCCTGGGTCATTCAAGGGAGAGCCCAGGGTGCAGACATGTAGAGGATCAGGCTGGGCTTGGGGAGAGAGGAGGGTCCCCTGTCGAAGAGATAGACTGGGGAAGGTGGGGTGGGCAAGGTCATGAGCCCTCAAGCCATGTGTGGGTCCGTGCTGAGAAGGGGTTTCTTCTCCACTTTCCCAGGACTTCAACAGACACCTGGACACGCTCACGGAGCACTATGACATCCCCAAAGTCAGCTGGACCAAGTAGCCACTCAGCCCCTGGGTTTGGCGTGGCCTCCAGGAGAAGCAGGACCCAGAGCTGGGGTTGAGCCTGGTCCCTTTGGCATTTTCCAGAAGCATTCTCGTACCTGTGCCTGTGCGTGAGACTGTCTGCTCCTTCTGGACTTTGATTAAAATAAGACTGTCCTCTCACTCGATCCTGGTTTCTCAGTGGCCCACAGAAGATAGCACCATTTGAGTGTGGACTCAAAAGCCCGGCAGGTGTAGCTAGAGGCTCCCGTTTCCCTGTAAGTGCCACGTAAGAATAGTTAGTTCTCCGAGTTGCATTTAAACCTCTGAAGACAGCCAGCTCTCTGTGCTAAGATAAAACGGACTCCCATTAGCTTGGGGCTTAAGCTGCCCCATCCAGGACCTGGGAAGCCATTCACAGCTACCACCTCGACAGCCCTCCTGCCTGACAGGACAGATGCCTATGGGAAGGATGGAGCATCCCACCTGGTCCCTTTCTGAGCCCATAACTAGTTTGCCACTCGTGTCCCAGTTTCCCCATTCCAGATATTTCTAATGGATGTCACCGTGGCTGCCGTGCAGGCATTCCTGATCAGGCATAGCTGTCACTGGTGGAGCCCAGAAACCACCTGACTCACCACTCACCCCGGGCCCCTAGCAGTCCCCAAGTAGTTAAGCAGAGTTATTCTGGCACAGGACCAGGAAGAGCCTGTTGCGGTGACAGGGCCAGTGCTGAACCCTAGCAGGCAGACAAGTGTAATCAAATGGGAGCGCCCCCCCCCCCCACAAAAAAAGGGAGGCCCCCGTGACTGGCAATGGGGGTAAGGGTCTCGGGGCCTGTGTTTATTGGGTGAGGTGCAACCTGTGTACTCTACTGGAGGTGCTTCTGTGAGGCAGCTCTGGGAAAGGTAGCAAAAGAAGAGGTACAAAGCAAGTGCTGAACTCGAAGCCTTTTGTGTGTCAACTGCAGAATAAAGTTACATGATTATGAAACAGGCGTGTGCGTGTCTGCGTGGTAAAAGTTTGGTTTCCACTGGGCAGGCTGCCTCTGGAATCGATCACATGTGAAGCATGTGCTTAACCTCCGACTGATACAAGGTCCCCGGTGAGTCATGCAAGCAGTTGGTGCTCAGCTGCTGACCGAACTATTGGCGGTTCAAAACCACCTGGCCGGGCCCCCCAAGAAAGCAAGCCCTGCCTTCTGCTTCCGGGGAGAAAGTTGCTAGGTGTCCTGGTGCCCATTCCAGCTCCTGCTGCAGACCCCCTGCCTTACCGAGAGGGCTCCCTCCCTCTGTAGGGTGTGCGTCGTTGGTATGGAAGCATGTCACCACACCTTTCTCCTGCTGGGTCGGTTCAGCGGGCCAACCTTAGGGTTAGCAGTCAACTGCTTAACCACTTGTGCCACCAGCCAAGAAAATCTCACAGAGCCATTCTTATGACAGCAATTCTGTCCTTCATGCACCGGGATCATCATGAGCCTGAATCAACTCGTGGCAACTTTGGTGGTCTTACTGAGTGCAACTCTGAGTGCAGCAGAAGGAAACACTGCCCGGTCCTGTACCATCCTTCCATTCTTTTGGAAGGAGAGACTTGTTAAGGAGCACTGAGCCTTAGGTTAACTCTCTGCCAATTCCATAGTCACCCTAGAAAACAGGGTAGAACAGCCTCTGTGGGTTCCCAAGACTAACTTTCCAGGAGAAAACCCCATCTTTCTCCCACTAAAGGTGGTAGAAAATTTTAGACAAATGGTAGCACTGCAGGGTAAGCGCTGAATTGTTACCCGGAAGGTTGTGGGTTTAAACCTACTTGTCACCCCGCAGGGGAAAGCTGAAGCTGTCTGCAAACTACTTAAAAAAGACAAACTGTCATCAAGTGGATACTGACTCCTAGCGACCCTACAGGACAGGGTAGTTAGAACTGCCCTTGTGGGTTTCCGAAATTACAACTACAGGAGTCATCCCAGGGAGCAGCTGGTAGCAGTAACCCACCCCCCTACGTCCAACTTTCACATGAATAGTAGGCAATTGAAAATACCCTGGCTTGTGCTGGGCGCACCTTAGCCCTCCAACATCCTGGCTTTTCAACACTTCCAAGAGGTCTTGTGCAGCAGGTTGACCTAATGCATCGTTTGATCTCTTGGCTGCTGCTTCCATGAGCAGTCATGGAAGGAAACGTACAACTTGAAATGGCAAATCCTATGTTTTTAACAGTTTTAACAACAACCAAAAACAATGGATTCGTCGTGTTCAGCAGGGGCGTGGTCTTCAATCCAGGAAGTCAACAGAAAAATCATGCTTGTTCACTTTCCCTGTTTGACACCGGCGGGAGGCACTCCGTGGGAGGTTAACCCCTGCCCAGGTAATTGCTACCCCGCCCCTCCCAACGGAGCTTCCTAGACGTCCCCACTAAACTGCAGCTCCCTAAGGTCTCGGCATCTCTCTTAGCATCTCTCTCTCAGCACCTAAACTGGAATCTGAGCACCTCTCCCTTAAAAGGGCGGATCCCCGGAATCCCGGGGGCGGGAGACGTGACTCACCCCGGGCTCCCGAGATCCTGGACGTGGGGGCAGGAAACACGGGTCGCACCTGGCTACTGCGTCTGCGTACCCTCCGCCGCGCGCCTGCGCAGTGCCGGCGGCCCCGCCCAGACCGGACATAACGGTCCGCGCGCGGCTCCCGGACCGGAAGTAGAGGCGGGCTGTTGCGGGACGCGGTCGGCCTTGCTCGACTCTCGGCCGTCGCCGCCGCGCCGCCGCCACCTCCGCCTCCGGGGCCACGGCCAAGGCCTCCTGCTGCCGCCATGTCCGCCAGCGCCGTCTACGTGCTAGACCTGAAGGGCAAGGTACTCCAGGCTCCCCACCTGTCTCGTTGCCAAGCAACTGCGGGGACCTCGCCCCTCGGGGGCCCCACCCCGCTGCTAGGTAACCGGCCCGCGTGGGAGGCCAGGAGGTCCCCCAGGCCGCACCCGTGCTAGGGGACCGGGCAGGGTCCTCGGGCCCGCAGCCTCGCCCTGGTGTTAGGTCTCAGGCTGACAGCGGCCGCGCGACTCTCACAGCCTCGAAATGCGGGCCGGGGCTCGGGCCTCCATGGAGAGACCTTGGGGAGGGAAGGCCCTGCGGCTCTGAGGGGCCGAGAGCCCCGACCCTGGGCCCGCGTGGCGGGGCGTGGCGGGGACGCCGGGCCCCGGGGCCCGTTCCGCCTTCTCGGAGCGCTTTGCAGGCATTGCGCAAGGGGCATCCAGGTGACCAGACACTTGAGTCTGTACAGAGATGACGTGAGGTGAGAGGTGAACGTGCCCGGGGTGCCTCGGGGGAAACCGAGGCACGGAGGCGGAGGCACCCCCGCCCAAGAGCGCACCCAGAGTGGCCCCGACTGGCCCACCTGCTTTCTGTGGGGCGGGTACCGAGTGGCGGGCTCTGTGGACTCTGCTGCACCTCCCGGTGACCCAGCGTGTGCAGGGAAGCAAGGTGCTTCCAGAAGTAAATCGCCAGGCCTTTCTTCCGAGCTGCCTCTCAGTGGGCTTGAACCACTGACCGTTCCGTTAGCAGCCGAACGCGGAGAGCGTGCGCCCCTCCCGAGGACTCTCAGCTGTTGCTCATTGGGGTCAGCTGCCGGTCTCTCGGCATGTGTGCAGCGTGGAACCGGCCCACAGGTGTTTGGAGGTTGAGACCTGTCCGAAGCAGATCGCCAGGCCTGCCTTCCGAGGCCTTGCTGGGCCGGTTGGAACCTCCCGGTTCCCAGCTCGGGTCGCGTTCGTTCCGACTCGGCGACCCTGCGCACAACGGAATGGGACGCCGCTCCCACAGTCGAGCACCTTGCTCTTTGCCCCGCTGCCCCGCACTTTCCCACGCGAGATGTCCTTCCGCAGGGACTAGTTCCTCTTTCTAACGCGCCCCGTGATGGCCTTCCGCGGGAACTCGTTCCTTTCGATAACACGTCCACAGGGCGTGAGGCCGCGCCTCCCAATCCTTGCGTCTAAGGAGCAGTCTGGCCAGGCTTCTTCCAAAATCGATTTTCTTCCTTATTCATTGTCCAACTTTCACCTGTATTTGAGGCAGTTGAAAAGACCATGGCTTGGGTCAGCCGAACCTTAGTCCGCCAAGTAACGTCTTTGTTTAGAACACTTTTAAGAGATCTTTTGCAGCAGATTTACCCAATGTTGTAGTGCATCATGACTGCGGTTTCCCGGAGCACTGATTGTGGATCCAAGCAAGATGAAATCCTTGCCAGCTTCGATCTTCTCTCCGTCTGTCATGATGCTGCCTGTTTTGTCCATAGACTCTTTTGATACTGCATCTTGACACTTGAGGGTTTTTTCTTGAGTTTGTTGAGTTCTGCCGGGGCGTGTGCTGCCCTTTACGTTTTCTAACTCTAGGTCTTTGCACATGTCCTTCTAATATTTGACTGTCTTCTTGAGCTAGTAGTTGAGTGGCAACATTTGTACCACCTAGGGACTAGTGCCAGGCAGAGGGAGCCCAAAGCAGCGCCTGTCCCTGCCCTGTGGGGCCCACTTACTGGGGGATAGCCTCAGAAAGCACAGTCCAGGGGAGGTGGGGCGTGAATGAGCACGTGCCATCGGGAGGGCCCCCCTGCCCGAGAGAGTGGCCTGTCCGTGTGTTCAGGAATGAGGGACGTCTGGATGTCACCACAGGAGGAGCCTGAGCTGGTTTTCAGAATCAGGTGATTTTCCAGGTTGGCGGAGTGGAGTCCTGATCAAAAATACTTAAACCAAACTTGTTGCCGAGAGGTTGACCCTGATGCTTTGGCGTCCCCAAGTGTTCAGAGTCAGACTGGGTCCCGTGGGTCTCCCTCAGCTGTAATCGTTACAGAAGCTGATTGCTGGGCCTTTCTTCCACAATGCCACTGGGTGTGGTCAAGCTGCCAACGTCTAGGTCAGCAGCCAAGCGCAAACCGCTTGAGCCACCCAGGGTCCTTAAGGGGCTCTGAGAGGGCCACTTAAAGGAGGGTCAGGGAAGGCTTTCAGTCACGGGCTGCTTACCTTCCCCCAAGCCCACTGTGGGGAAGCCCATGGTCGGCTGGCCTCTTGCATCCGGGAGTGACACAAACAGATCCCACAGTGTCCAGCAAGGTGGTCACTGAGAGGTACCTGGGGTCAAGTCCTACAGAAGCAGATAGGAGCCAGGAAGTAAAGTGGCTGCCCACCCCAGCACCTTTCTCCTGAGTGGGTGGCCCAGGGCTGTTCTCCTTAGGTGTTACCCAGAGCCCACAGCTTTTAGACCCTTGCTGGGCTTCCTTGCCTGGACTCTCAGAGACAGGGAAGATGGGTACCCCAGGGTTGGGGGACAGATGGGCATCCTGGGCCTTGTTGCCTCTCCGACTCACGGCAAATGTTAATTGAGTACCTAGCACACACCAAGCACGGACCCAGGGACGGGGAGTATGAGGGAGCTCAGCACCATCCCTGTGGGTAGCCTCTGGTCTCTGAGGTGCCTCTCTGTAGCCTTGCTGTTGTCACTGGTCAGGCGAGGCTGTGTTGGGATGTCCTGGGGACTCACGGAGTCCCACACCCAGCCCATGGTCACATGTGGCCCCGAGACAGTGCTGGGGGGCTGGATCCAGGCAAGGGCAGGTTTCTTAACCTGAGGGGCCGCAGAAAGGGAGATGACAGAGGGCTTCCTGGAACAGAGTAGGGCCATGTCTGGTTTGAGAAGGTGACAGTCTGGTCCCCAGGTAGCCAGGGGGCACACGTGGGGAAGGGCAGCCAGTCTTTGCAGGTATTAACGACGCCTGGAGGGGTAGCCCCGGGGGCTGTGGGTATTGAGAGTCCCAGATAGGAGATTGTCACCCAGGAGCAGAGGGTATGGAGCACTGGGAGAAGCATGACCAATCTTGCCTTTCAGGAAGCTCCTTGCTTCTCAGTAACCAAGATGACTTAGGCTTCCTCCCCTCCCGTGCACTTCCGGCCTTGAAAGCTGCCCGCCACGGCCAGTGTCTGACCTGCCCTAAGTGAACAGCTCTCTGCCCAGCCAGCCCCAGGCCCTGGGTAGCACACACCACTTCCTGTAGCCCGGACCTATCAGCCATGCTCAAGCGCGCCCCAAGTCTTGCTGCCCTTGGAGGCCTGGGCTTAAAGCCAGGGCTCCTCTGTCCCAGGCCTGGGCGCACCTCTGCCCTGGCGGGCCCAAAGAAGACCCCTGGTGCTGTGGAGTTGATGATGTAGATGTGCGCCCCTGTGTTTTCTTGGGGCTATCTTGATGAAAGCAGATCCCCAGGCTGGGCAGCCGGTTCCTCTGGTTTTCCCACCTGGTCGAGCTGGGAGGATGGGGGGTGGGGGCGGGGGTGGCAGGGCCTGCTGTGCTGGGCGTGAGGAGAAAGGCCCTGGAGCAGAGTGAGGTCTGGTTGGTGGCGGGGACGAGGCTCTGGTGTGTTCTCAGTATGGGCCGAGGTGTCGACACAGGGAGACTGGAGACCCCACCTGACTCGGATGTGAGACCACCTTTCTCAGTCCAGAGAAGGCACTGTGGGGCTGGCAAGTCTGCCCTAACTCCTGTCTGCTGGGCGTCCGGAGCCCTCAGCCTGAGGCCATCTGCAGTCTGATCATGGGCCTCAGCCCTGTCCCCTTGGGGCAGGTTGGGGCTTGAGAGCACCTAGATCTCTCTCCGCTACACCCTGACCATGGGCTGCGGCCTCACTGTGTGTGTGCAGTGCTTGTGGCCCACTGCATAGCTCCATCCAGGGTGAGCCTCAGACCCCTCCCCCTCCCCGAAGAGGGGCAGTGGCCCAGGGAGGCTCTGGAGCAGGGGAGTGAGTGGCCGGCCACCTCTCCGGGCACCGCTGCCCACCTTGGAGAGAATGACAAGCCCCCTTATGGGGCAGTGGGAAAGGGTAAGGGATATGGAGACTGGACTACCCCTACTGCTGGGGGTGGCG
>NW_022103927.1:544928-566037 GCF_000313985.2 Echinops telfairi | reverse complement strand
ACCTCTCTCTCTTCCCGCCACAGGTGCTCATCTGCCGGAACTACCGCGGGGACGTGGACATGTCGGAGGTGGAGCACTTCATGCCCATCCTGATGGAGAAAGAGGAGGAGGGCATGCTGTCACCCATCCTGGCCCATGGCGGCGTCCGCTTCATGTGGATCAAACACAACAACCTCTACTGTAGCCTTTGATGGCAGGGAGCGAGCGGGTGTGTGTCTGCACGGCAGAGACCCACATTTGGTATGGGGGAGCTGGTCTCGCAGCTCAGCCCCTCCCTCTCCTGGCAGACCCTCCTCCACGGCCCTTAGTGTCAGTGGGGCTGGTGGCTGGGACTGCCAGCAGACGGGCCTGGCTGGCTGTTCTGTTCTCTGCAGTGTGGCCACGGCACCCCAGGGCATGGTTAGAAATGAGTCTCGGGCCAGGTGGACCTGCCCTGCCAGTCTGTGTTGCAGAGCCTGGGGGTGTGCACTGAGCACGGGTGAGGAGACGGGCCTCCCCAAAGCTGCTCTGGCTCTGGGATGATGGGGACAGAGCGGGTGGTGCAGTTGAGTTCCAAGCTCAGTGTTCTCAGGTGGACCCCAGGGCCCCCATGTGGGTTCCAGCCAGGGCTCTTTCTGGTCCTTTCCCTCCCAGCCTACACACCGTGTGCCGGTGAAAGGAGTGGCATTCTCCAGTGGGCACCGTTAGGTGGCCGAAATTGTCAAGCTGGTGTCCCCTTGGAGCTGGAGGGGGTGACCCTGCCCTTTGCCCTCTCACTTGGCTGGGCCCTTTCTTCCACCTTCAAGGCATGTGATCTGGTGGGGCTGGGGTCAGCCCCAGAGCCCAAAGCAGGGCAGGGAAGTCTGGGCAGCGTGCATCCCAGGGGAGAAGCCAGGGACAGGAGGAACAGGAAGTGCTCACCCAGGGGGCAGTGGGCAGGACTGCTCCGGGCCTTCCGCAGCCTGTCTGTGAGCAGGGTTTACAGGGGAATGCTCGAGCCGGCCGGGTACCTGGCCACAGCGGCACGTGGCCTGAGAAGAGAAGGCTGGGTGACCCTGGCCTCCCCCCACGCCTGCCCCTGGATGGTGCCCCCATGGTGGTTCCCTCTGCCCGGCCCCCATCCTCCTAGGTGAGCGGCAGCACTTAGCTCTCGTCACCATCTAGGCTGCCCTGTGTCAGCTGAGCGCCTCCTGGTGGGAGGCAGGCAAGGTGTGTGCTAGGTGCTCGGCACCCTTAGGGGTCCTTCAGGGGGAGCATTCTCATCTGCCATGAGAGTCCTAGGACAGTTCCTGGCCAGTCAGTGGGGGCTGGAGCAAGACCAGGCCACGTTTCGTTCTGGGCTGTGTGCAGTCACCCTGAGTCAGGTGCCAGCTCGCTGATGGCCTGAGGGGACGTGGGAGGGGGGACTGGCCATTCCCAAGCAGAGGCCTGGATTGGCTGCTGGAAGCTCCTTAACTGGCGGCTCACAGTGGTGGCGACCTCCAAGAAGAATGCGTGCGTCTCCCTCGTCTTCTCCTTCCTCTACAAGGTGGTGCAGGTGAGCCATCATGGGGCAGGGCCACCCCTCAGTTCTTCAGCCTGGGCAGGGGGAAGGGGCCCAGGCAAGGTGGGTCTGACTGACCCCCACCTAGTGGGCCCTTCCTAGAAATTAACCCAGAAGGGATGTTTATCGCCCAGCCCATCCTGTGCCTGACATGGTGAGATAGTGGAGGGGCAGGGTGCCCAGGTATTGTCAGGACCCGGGACAGGGAACTCGTGCAGAGCTCCACATTGGGCCATGTGGGTGGGCGTGAGGTGTGCAGGGCCCGTGAGGAGGAACGGTTGCAGGGCTTTGGGGAGCTTGGCCTGCCATAGTTAAGTGGCCTCTGGTGCAGAGGGAAGACAGAACTAGGAGGCAGCAGGGCAGCCAGGAAGGCAGCCACCATGAGGGTCGGCTGTGGTGGGGCTGTGTTGGGCTCCCCACCCTCAGTTGGTGGTCCCCGAAGCCAGTCTGGGAGCCACATGGGGGAGCACGGAGGGTTAGGGAAGGGGGGAAGGAGAGCAACAAGCCTACCAGGGAAAGCCCCCTCGTGGCTGCAGAGCGGGGCCTTGTCCTGCCTGTCATCTCAGGGAGATGGGGACAGCGACACTGCTGCCTGTTGTGAAGCCAGTCACCAGGGGTGGCCCCAGAGGCAAGACCTGGGAGCAGGGGCTTTATGCCCCTTGATTAGGAAGTGTTCCTTCCGCCCGGGTGCCCTCTCCCATTCTAGTGACAGATGGAGTTGCTGCTGAGCACCCCTCCTGTGTTCATTCTGGAACGCTCTGAACTAGCCCTTGAACTGGGCAGGGTGTGCCCGCCCTGCCACACTGCTCCAGACAGGTAGCTGGGGCTGGCCAAGCCAGGAGAATCTCTTCCTGCCCCACCTGTGTCACCTCTGACTCAGACCAAGGGGGCAGTGGGAGTGGGTTCCTGCCTGGGGATGGGCAGAGGCAGCTTGGGTGGGAAGGGCCTGAGGGGCAGGTGAGTTTGTGTGAGCATTCATTCACCACTCCCCACTTCCCACTCCCGGCTGCCCTGCACCTGCCCAGGTGTTCTCAGAGTACTTCAAGGAGCTGGAGGAGGAGAGCATCCGGGACAACTTCGTCATCATCTACGAGCTGCTGGACGAGCTCATGGACTTCGGCTTCCCGCAGACCACCGACAGCAAGATCCTGCAGGAGTGAGTGGGCCAGGGGCAGTGCCTGGCACAGCTTTGGGGACCTCGGGCAGGGGTGGGCACACGGGCATACTGAGCGCCTCCGTCCTTGGCTCTGATCATCAGCCTTACCAGTGGGGCTGTGGTAAGCTGTTTCCTTCCCTGAAGTCCTGCTCTTCAGGAGTGCCTTCCTGCCGCAGGTCGCAACCTCCAGGGAGCCCCCGACCAGCCATGTGGGAGGGCAGGTCACCAGGTCACGCTCCTGGAGGGTCAGACACACACCAGGCTAGGGGGCGAGCAGCCTGCTTTTGTTTCCAGCCCAGCATTCCCTCTCTGGGTCCCACAGAGCGAGCAAGCGAGCGAGCGAGAGAGAGAGAGAGAGAGAGAGAGAGAGAGAGAGAGAGAGTTGAAATGATAAGACAGCCACCCTCTCTTTTTTTGTCGTGAGATGAAAATGTACACTGGAACATTCACTGATTCAGCCAGTCCCGTGTTTACAACTCGAGGACCTTAGTGACCTCAGGTGTGCCATGCCATTATCACTAGCCATCTCTAAAATGTCCCCAAGCGTCGGCACCAACCCGCTGCCCCAGAACAAGCTCATTCCTTTACAAGCGGCCCACTGAAGCCTGGGCCGGGCTTCTGGCCCCTGATACAGACAGGGGTACTGTTGTCAGCCTCGTCAAGATGCCCCGTCCCACTCCGCCCCCCACCCCAAAAGCTAGTGCCAAGGTGGGGGTGCTTGTGTGGTGGGACCTCCATAACGCTGAGCTTGTCCCAAAGGTACATCACTCAGGAGGGCCACAAGTTGGAGACGGGGGCCCCGCGGCCCCCCGCCACTGTCACCAACGCAGTCTCCTGGCGGTCTGAGGGCATCAAGTACCGGAAGAACGAGGTGTTTCTGGACGTCATTGAGTCAGTGAACCTCCTGGTAGGCTTCTTACTTACTGACTGTCTTCCTCTGCCTCCTCCACGCCTGGGGCAAAAGCAGGCAGACTGTTCAAAGTAGCAGGGGCCCAGGACCCGCTTGGGTTCAGGAAGGTGTCAGCGGACAAAACTCCGTTGTTCAGGCTGCTCACTTTTGGCCCTGGGTAGTGCTCACAGTTGGCACTTCACTGCTAGCCTAAAGGTTGGCAGTTTGAGAGAGAGAGACACACACACACACACACACACACACCGCACCACGGAAGAAAGGCCTGGCGATCTACTTCCATTAAGATCACAGCCAAGAAAACTGTGGAGCTCAGTTCTACTCTGTAAACATGGTTGTCACCTTGAGTCAGACTCAAATCCATGCAATGGCAGCTCACAGTTGACAGCAACTTTTGTTTCAAGTTAGAGCACACACACACACACACACACAAGATTTAAAAATAAAAACCAACAATATGTAGGACTCCCATAATCAGAAGAGCCACCTGATGTAAGGATTTAAGGTCCTTTTTTCAGCCCGTGGTTTATAGATGATATATAAATGTGGGTGGTTTTGCTATTGAAAAACAACTGGCTTTCTGGGTTCGGTGTGCCTGTTGCTGTTTGTGTCTCTGGCTTCTTCCTTTAATTTTATTGCTCACGCTGTCATTGAACAAAAGTGACTTTTTCCCCTTCTGTAAATTCTAGTACGTGTGCACCCACCCCCATACTCGGGACACTGAAGAGCTTCATTCCCCGCCCCCCCACCCATGCCCTGTGCTGCCCCCTTGTGGTCATATCCTCCACCCCTGGCAGACCCCGCAGGCACTCAGCCCAGTTCTGTCGTCTTGAGACTGTTTGGTCCTGGAATCACACCGCATGTAACTTTGTGAGCCTGGCTGCTTCCCCTCCGCATAATGCCTTTGAGATTCATGCAAGTTGTTCTGTCTTTGTTCCATTTTTTATTTATTTTGTATCTCGTGGTCTGGATGTTCCACAGTTGGTGTAATCCATTCACCCATTGAACGACGTCTGGGGTCTTTCCAGTTTTTTGGTTTTGTTTTTGGCAATGATGAGTAAAGTTGCTATAAGCATTTTGTGTCCAGGTTTTTGTGTGGACATAAGTTTTCGTTTCTCTAGGGTAAATACCCAGGAGTGGGATTGCTGGGTCATACGGTAAGTGTATGTTTAACTTTATCAGAAACTGCCAAACCCTTTCCGAGTGGCTGTACCTGTTCGCATTCCCACCAGGAGTGGAGGAGGGTTTGGGTTGCCGTGCATCCTCGCCAGCACTTGGTATTGTCTGTGTTCTTCTTTCTCCTCATTTTAGTAGGCGTCTCGTGGTGTTGCCTGGCCGCTTCCTAATGGTCAGTGGCGCGCAGCGTCTTGTCATGTGTGAATTCGCCGTCCTTGTGTCCCCTTGGGGGAAGTGTTTACTCCATGACTGCTGAGCATTTTCAAGTTGGGTGGTTGATTTTCTCATTGTTTTGAACATTGTTTTATATACTTTGGCTATAAGTTCTTTGTCAAATAATGTGATTTGGAAATATTCGATCCTAGTCTGTAGCGCCTCTTTTCTCTTACCTTTTCCCCCTCAGCTGTGGCTCTCACAGAGCAAACGTCTCCAGTTGGACCTAGTCCAGAAAGCCTCTGTCACTGGTGCTTTTGGTGCCATGTCCGTAAGAGCTCATTTCGATTTCTCCTGCACTCCACACGTAGGTCAGTGATCCAAAATAAAATGTGGGGTTTTTCATGTAAATGTCCAGTTATTCCGGCATTGTTTGTTGAAAAGACTGTGCCATTTCTAGACTCTGTTCTGCCCCATTGATGTGGATATCTAACCCTTGGTCAACCCCACACCGTCTTGACAACTGTAACTATACAGTCAATTTAAAAATGGGATGATTCCTCCAACTTTATCTTTCTTTCAGAATTGTTTCAGCTCCTCCAACTCGTTTGCTTTTCTGTACATGTTTTCAGATCAGCTTGCAGTACCTGCTGGTATTTTGACCAGTCTTGTGTGAAATGTGTGTTTCATGCGCATGGACTGGAAGGCTGCACCGTAGTAAAGTTCTTAATTCTTCCTAAATTGATGGTCAGCTTCTGTGCGTCTGCTGAGTATCCCTTACGGTAGTTGGGCTTTTCCTGGTTTCTTTAGGCAGAAGCTGAAGATTGAAGGACAAATTGGAGAGTGAGCCTCCGTTCTTTTCTGACATCAACATCTACGAGCTGCTTTGGCTGCGTCTCACAATTGGTGTTTTCATTTTGTTCATTTCAGAATATCTTAAATGCAGTGGGTCGGTAATACTCAATTCTTATATAATCTTCTAATTTTCTGCTGACTGGTTCATCCTTACTGAGATTGGAGTGTAGAAACCTCCAGTTATAATTTCCCACACTTCTTAAATCTCGTATCTGCTTCTTAAATTTCGAAGCTTTGTTATTAGTCACAGGAAACTTAGAATTGTTGTATGTCCTTGGTCAACTGACACTTTTTATCATTATGTGATAATGTCTTTTTATATCTAGTAATGTTCTTTTCTCTGGAGTGTACTTTGAGATTAATGTTGCCATTCTAGCTTTGTTTTGATTAGTGTTTGTATAGCATAGATCTCCCCATCCTGTTTTTCTCTCTTTTCTTTTATTTTAATTTAGCTGCACCCATATATTTGAAATGGGCATACAACTGGACCATCTCTCTTATAGCCCATTCAGAAAATCTGGTCTTTCAACCAGTGTGTTTAAGCCATTAAACCACTTACACTTAATGTAATCTTGATGTACATTTTGATGAAGGCTTCCTGTATCATTCTCGCTTTCTTGTGTCCATCTTTTTCGGGATTACTTTATTTTTTATTTTTTTAGTATTACATTTTAATGCATTTGTTCTAAGTGTGACTGGACTTATACTTACTAAAAACAGCTTTTTAGTCGTTGTTTAAAGGATTATAAAGTACATCTTTTTTTTCCGGTCTATGTAGAATCAGCATTTTGCCACTCCATTGGAATGTAGAAACCTTGCTACTCCTTTGTTTTGAAGTTCTTCTGTGTTTACATCTACACGCCTTAAAGTCCTCATCAGACCTTTTGTTAGAATTTCTACCGTGTTGTAGTGTTTTTGCTTTCGGTTGCTTAGAGCCTCAGAGGAGCAGAAGAATGCCCGCCTCTGCTCGCTCCATTCTCCCCTCCTTCCTGAGACCCTCCTCTGCGTGTGCAGCTCCGGTTGGCACTTGCATTTCAGCCCTTTAGAAGTGTGCAGCCGTGTCCTTCCAGTGTCTGGGTTTTGATGAGAAGCCACCCTTAGCTGAGTCACTGTTCACCTGTAGGCCGTATGCTCCTTCTTGGGCCTGCCTCTAAGATACTGTTTCCTTGTCTTTCAGCAGTTAGACTGGGCGGTGTTTGAGCTCGTGCTCGTTCAGATTCTGGAGTCTGCCCATGTGCACCCTTCCCAAAACGGGCACCTCTGAAGGCGGTAGCGCGATGTCCATGGGTGATCACGGGGCTTATGCAGAGGACTTTTAAGGAAGCTGAAACGGCCGTGGGGAGAGAGAGAAAGGTGCAGAAAACTGGGAGCCTTCTCCACCAGGCAGTGTGCTGCCCGGGCCCGGAGGTGGCCAGTGAAAATTTCCCCGGGAAGCCTCACCGCCCACCTTGCAGCCTTGAGAGTTGTAGAAACCTTCCGAGCTGACCTCGCTGCCTTGACTCTGACTGACCGGCAGACCCCCTCGGCAGCCACTTGTGCTTGAACTTTTTCTTATGAATGCACCTCAATGAGAAAATGGACTCTGGTTGTGCTGTGGGTTAAGCACTGGGCTACCAGCAGCAAGGTCAGCAGTTCTGAGACTGCCAGCTCCAGTCATGGCTTGCAGTCTCAGAAACCCCCAGGAGCAGGTTCTGCCATCCGGTAGGGTTGGTATGCGTGGAAAGTGACTTGGATGGCAGTGAAGCAGGCGGTCATGAGACTACGTACGACAGACTTGTTATGGAGCCAGCAGACCGGTCTTGGCCTGTGGACACATGCTTTCAAGTCGGTGCTGGGTGTGCTGCAAGGCTGTAGATTCCAAACAGCCACTGACCACCTTTGAATTTAAAAAGACACCCCACACACGCGTACATATACACACACACATTCCCCAAAGAGAAAGACATTCTGGGAAACCCACAGGGGCAGTTCTGATGAGTCGGCATCAATGCGATGGCAGGGAGTGCTTGGTTTTACCTGCCCAAGATAGTCTAGCCCAACTTTGACAAGTTCAGAGTGACGCTTTAAATCCAGAGGCGTGGACGGCAGCTGGAGATGCAGCCTGACAGTAGGAGGGCGTCGCAGCTCCAGCCTGAAAGGAGGAGGGTGCCCTCGGACTTGGATGTGGCTGGGTTGCTCGAATGGGTGAGAGGCGCTGTGTGGCTGGGTTTGCTCAGCCTTGTCCTCGTTCTGTCCTTCTGCCCACAGCTTCCCGACGGCCCCACTTGCTCAGCTTGGATCGCTGGTTTGTGTCTCCAGACCCACGGGCCCTCTCCTGTGTCATTTCCACCCTGCTGTGAGCCTGTCCTATGGGGTTTTCCGTTTCCGTTCTTGTACTCTTCCATTCGGAAATTCTGCCCGCGCCTTCTGCCCATCTTCCCTATCTTTGCCCAGATGAGCGACTGTCACTGTTGTTGCCAGGCGGGGGGGACGGGGGTTGAGTTAGGAGGAGCCAGCTGGAGTCTGTTGTGTGTTGTGTGTGTGTACTCTGTCACCTCTTGTTTGCATTTTCCCATGGGTCTTCATACTCCAAGTGACTTGGGGCTCTCATCCTGGCTTTCTGAATGTTCTGCTTCAAGATTCCCGGTAGCGTGTTGACCTTTTCCCTGGGCTGACCTGCACATCCTGACCCGCCCTCCGTGGGCTGCGTGGGCCAATTCTTGAGCTCTGGGGTCGGGCTCAGTTTTTGCGAGCTCCTCCTCCTCTGGGGTGAAGCCCCCGTCCTAGCGCAGATGGAGGAGGACAGAAAGAGAAAAGAGCAGCGGGGTTGGTTCCCCGCACTCCCCCCACCCCCGACTCAGAGCTGGGGCCTGAGGCTCGGGGCCAGGCCTAGGGCTGAGAGAGGAAGAAGACAGGAGACTGGGCACTCACTGCCTTTGGGTGTCAGGACCCAGCCTCCCCCTCCGTACTGCAGGCTGGGTCCAAGGTGCCCTGCCACTTGAGGGGCAGAGCTCATGCAGTATGGTCTCCCCAACCCCGGTTGAGCCTGCGTGGCCTCCCCAGACACCAAAATGCTGCTTGATGATCGTCGCAGAGACCACAGTGGGTCTCTAGGGGCTCCCGTTTAGTGATCATCCCTGGAACCAAGGTGGGCCTCTGCGGTCGCCCTGGACACCAACAGCCGTGTTACAGTTGTCGCAGAAACTGGGGTGGCTCTGTTGGGCCTGGGACCCTGGAGCGGCGCGTCTAGGTGTCCCTAATGTGTGTGGAGTGTCTCCAGTTTCTGGCGTCAGCTTCTGATTCTGGTGCTTTCCAGTGGCTGCCTCCCTGGGGCTAGATGTGAGCTGTGAGGTGGAACAGCCCGGGGACTCTGGATTGCATGGTGAACCCAAATCTGACCCGCCTGGCTCTGAGATGGCCCAGGGAGGGGAGGCACTCCCAGCAGGATGCACATGGGGCTGAGCACCCCACTGGCCCCCAGGTCCAGGCCAGGATTGGGCTCCCGCCCATGCAGGCACCACCTGGGCCCAGTGCAGTAGGCCAGGCTGCAGAGAGAGGAGGAGGAGGAGGAGGAGGAGGAGGGGGGGACCAAGGACGGTGGGGCCATGTGGGGTCCAGAGGGCAGACCTAGGTGGGCTCAGTGTCCCCACCCTGAGGTGAGCGTGGCAGGGCTTGTGCACAGTGGTGTGGAGGCGGGGCCCTCCTGTCAGCGGTCATGGTGGGGCCCCTGCTGCGTTCCTTCCCTTGTGCGTCAGTGGTGGCTGTCACCCTCCCCAGGGCCTGGGGAGCAGGAAGGGATCTGGCCCAGGAAGGCTCTCCCAGCCCAGGCAGAGAGAGATTTGAGAAGCCAGCCTGGCCTGCCCAGGAGCCAGTGCAGCTGGAGCTGAGCTTCTGCCTGGCACCAGCGGTGAGAGCACCTGAGAGATGAGGTGGGAGCTAAGTGGCTCAGGCAGGGCCCTGGTCCCAGGGTGGGGACTAACAAGGCACCCCAGCTAAAGGGGCACAGGGTGGACTGGAGGGGAGAAGGTGGGCTTCCCAGAGGTCCTGCTGTGAGGGTGGTGAGTAGAGGGCTATGGCAGGTGACGTGGACACGGCCTCACCTCACTCGGCCCGCGCACCCCCCCACCCCCAGGTCAGCGCCAACGGGAATGTGCTGCGCAGCGAGATCGTGGGCTCCATCAAGATGCGGGTCTTCCTGTCGGGCATGCCCGAGCTGCGCCTGGGCCTCAACGACAAGGTGCTCTTCGACAACACGGGCCGTGAGTACCGGGCCCTGGGCGCACCCGGCAGTCGTCCTGAGCGGCCGTGAAGCACCTCTCTGTCCTGTGGTGGCGTGGTGGTGGCAAAAGCCAGTGTCTGCATGTGGGCCACACAGAAGCATGGAAACCTTGGTGACACCAGCCAAGTCTTAACAACCCTCCCTCCCACTGTCCCCAGAGTGGTCCCAGCATGCTCTGCAGGGTGAACAGAGCCACAGGCCTGTTCCTGCCCAATTGCCAATGTGTGAATGCTCCCCACCCCCTTAGTGTTCACACGAGCTGCAGCCCCCTCTCCTAGGGCGTGCCCACATTCCAGTGTGGCCTGAAGTCTACCACCCTTGGTTCCTGGAGGGGATGTGGACAGGGCCAGGCCTGAGGGACCCTGGCCAGCCCCACACACTGTTGCTGGCTCCTCAGTTACCCATGAGTGAGCTTGAGCCGTGCCCAAGCCAGCGGATCCAAAGCCTGGGAGCCCTGAGGGGGTCCTGAGGGTGGGAGCCTTGCTGAGAGCCCCCAGAAGCCCAGACCTGCCGTGTGTGGGCTGCCCTCAGTGCACCCCACACCCCGCAGGCGGCAAGAGCAAGTCGGTGGAGCTGGAGGACGTGAAGTTCCACCAGTGTGTGCGGCTCTCGCGCTTCGAGAACGACCGCACCATCTCCTTCATCCCTCCTGACGGCGAGTTTGAGCTCATGTCCTACCGCCTCAACACCCACGTGAGTCGGCCCCTCCCAGAGCCCTCAGGGCCGCCCCTGGCCTGGGGAGCAGCCAGGCCTAGGACCCAAGGGAGGCTCCAGCGCCCTTGGCACCCTCCCTTGCACCCACTGTCGCCTTGGCGCCCTGTGTCCCTGTGCTGACGCTGCCTCACTGAGCCCAGCCTCCTTTCCCGACAGGTGAAGCCCTTGATCTGGATTGAGTCTGTCATCGAGAAGCACTCGCACAGCCGCATCGAGTACATGATCAAGGTGAGTGCGCAGCTGCCTGGGAGACCCCGCTGCACCCCGCTGGGACGGGACCCCACCCCTCCTCCCCAAGGCTTCATGCTCAGGGCTCTACCTACCGTCCTGCTAGAGAGCTGTGACATGGGAGGGGCCTAGAGCAAAGGGAGGTACTCCAACTGGGTGGGACCCGCCCGGGACCCGCCCCGCCCCTCTACCCAGGAAGGTAGGCAAAGCGTCATCGCTTCCTGAGGTGCAGCCCTCAGGCCGAACTTCCACTGCAGGGGCCGCTGCCTGTCCTGGGAGAGCGGCCTCCAGTCCAGGGCACAGGGCAGTCGTGAGGGAGCCTCAGAAGCCATGTCCCCTCTTAGGCCAAGAGCCAATTCAAGCGGCGCTCCACAGCCAACAACGTGGAGATCCACATCCCCGTGCCCAACGATGCCGACTCGCCCAAGTTCAAGACCACCGTGGGCAGCGTCAAGTGGGTTCCCGAGAACAGCGAGATCGTGTGGTCCATCAAGTCCTTCCCGGTGAGGCCCCATACACGGGGAGGGCAGAGGACGGCTGGGAGTGGCCACGTCGCCGTGGCCCCTGATGGAAGCCCGGTGCCCCTGGGCAGTTTGTTTCTTTCACCATCTGCTCCTGGCTGAGCGCCTTGTCCTGTATCTCCCCCACTCTCCTCTGCTCTCGTTACTCTCTCTCCTCTAACCCTGTCTCCTTTAGAGACAGCCATGCCCAACAGATGGCAACCACAGGTAGAAGTTAGGGTTACAGCACGTATTTGGGGGACAGTTCAATCCTTGGCAGGTGTGTGGGTGTCACCTGGGGAGCCGGGGTGACCGGTTTCCCATCATCCAGGGCCTTCCTGGGATAGGCTGAGACTCCACTGCCGTGGAGCGAGTTTGGGTTCTGGAGTGAGTACCTCCTCAGGGAAGGAGCCTCATCCCCTGTGCCTGTCTCCTTTGGCCGGGCTGCTACCGAGGCACCTGTGGGGTTCTGAGGGCTGCGGGCAGGTGCCCAGAGCCCTGCCCCTGCCCCCTTCCTTCCCTCTCTGAATCTCTGGGGAAAGCTGAGGACAGTCCCCACTGGAGCTGCAGTGCTCCAGCGCCAGGTTGTCCTCACGCTCCGACTTCCCCTCAGTACAGTGCCGTGCTCCTCCTGCCTGCTCAGCGCTCCACAGCGAGGCGAGGCCGCGCTTGAAGCCTCCGGCCACTCCCAGGGGCAAAGGTGGTGGCAGCTGCCTCTGTAGACATGACAGCTTTGGAAGCCTGCAGGGCTGCTCTGAGCCGGCTCAACCCAGCAGCCATAGTTGGAGCTGTTTTTGAGGAAAATGTGAAAAACTGTGGTAGAAAATCGCAACAGAAAAATCCACCCCTTCCCCGGGCGTGCAGCACCACGTGTCCCGTGGGCCCTTCCTCCTCCTCGCCATCGTGTGTCACGTTGCTCCCCTTGTGAACGGCCCGAGCCAACTTCGTGTTCCTTCCTCGCGTTTCCAAGTTGCTGGCTTCTTGGCAGTCGGCAGCAGTGGTGACCTCGTGTGCCGCGGAGGGCGGTGGGCAGCAGCAGCAGGGGTGGGCCGTCTGCTTTGTTAGCATGCCGGGAGAAGAGTCCCTGATACAAACCGCACGGGAGGCTGGATGGTGTGTGCCGGAGGTCCTGTTGTGTCGTTGTCCTGTGTTGTGAATTAGGTGCAAGGTAAAGAGCAGGCCATCGGGGAGTTTGGCAGTTGATACACATTTTGTTTCAGCTCATCCATTTCTACCCCACAACGTAGCAGTGCTGGTCCCACTTCCTCCCAGGGATAGCAGTTTCCGTTGTTCTCCTCTTCCTCGCCTCCTCCCCCTCTCCTCCCCCACCAGTAAGTCTGGTCTCGGGAGTTCTGTGCCGTGCTTTCTCTCCCTGCATCCACATTCACTGCCGTCAAGTCAGTGCCGACTCCTAGTGACCCTATAGGGCAGGTAGAACTGCCCCCGGGAGTTTCCAAGACTGTCACTCTTTAGGGGAGTAGAAACTCCATCTTTCTTCTTCAGAGCAGCTGGTGGTTTTGAACTGCTGACCCTGTAGTAGCAGCCCCACGTGTCCCACTTTATCCAGGACCTCCTAGTGCGATCCTTCAGAGAGCAGTAGGGAGTGGCAGCCTGAGCAGCGAATCTGCCCGTGGAATTCCTCGGTTGATTCCGAGCATTGGTTGCGAATCCAAGGGAGATGAACTCCTTGATGGCCACAGTCTTCGTTCTGTTTCCGTGATAAAAGGATGCCTGTAGGAGTGCGTGTATTACCGCTTCCCACCTCCAGGTGGGGTCTTACCCACCCTCCTGTGCTTTCCTCTTTACCCCGTTGTAGAGGAGACCAGTCCGTGGGTAGGAGAACACCTGTTTGCAGCCGCCTGGTGTCTGCTCTGTGGTTCCCCAGGAAGGGTGCTCTCTTGTTGATGACGCCTGGCTTTAGAGAGAATGCTCTGCTGATGTCCCTGGGCCTGTCTCACTTGCTGTCCATAGAGGTGTGGCTCAGAGAAGGTGTCAAGAGTGGGATCACACAGAGCTGAGCCTGTTAGGAGACTGTTGTCACCTCTCCAGTGTCACTGGTAGAGGGGTGGTCACACCTGCAGTTTGCCGTTGTCACAACAGGAGCAAGGTTGAGTGGCGTGTGCAGACAGGAGGTCTCTGAGTGTCTCTGGCCTGTGTTCCTGTCTGGTTGTGTCTGTTTCTCAGTTGCCTGGAGCTCTTTCAGTACTGACCAGATGAGCACTTCTCCTTTGCTCTCAGCTGTCCTGAGGCTGGCAGCAGGG
Source organism: Echinops telfairi (assembly GCF_000313985.2). Taxonomy (NCBI): domain Eukaryota; kingdom Metazoa; phylum Chordata; class Mammalia; order Afrosoricida; family Tenrecidae; genus Echinops; species Echinops telfairi. Next base: position 552,307 of record NW_022103927.1, on the reverse strand, counting down.
GTGACCACTCAGACTCTGTCCTGGGCAACACCTCCCTTCGTCCTGTGCTCAAGGCCAGCCTGTCCTGTTCCCTGGGGCAGCCACCAGGGAGCTAATGAGCCTGACCTCTGCTCCTTGGAGCATTAGAAAGTTTCTAAGTGTTCTTCCGGGCACGTACCCAGCTGGGGCCCATGGAGACAGGGTGAACCACCAGTCTTGGGGCGCAGAGGTAGGGGCTGTATTGGGGACATCCCTCTGGGTTGGGAGTTCAGAAGTGGAACAGGTCAGGGAAGCGGCTTGGGACTTGAGAGCTGCGGCGTGTGGAAGGACATGCCCTGGAGGGGCACGTGGAGGCCCCGGGGTACTGAGAACGGGGAGCTTGGGGTGCTGGAAGATGCTGTCTTGGAGCTGAGGGGCTACCACCCACACACGAAGGGCTCAATGGCCGGGCTTGGTGGCGCAGTAAGCCTGGGCCTGGCACCCACGGTATTCTCCACAGGCTGACGGTTCTCTGCCTGCTCCCCAGGGTGGCAAGGAGTACCTGATGCGGGCGCACTTTGGCCTGCCCAGTGTGGAGGCAGAGGACAAGGAGGGCAAGCCCCCCATCAGTGTCAAGTTCGAGATCCCCTACTTCACCACCTCCGGCATCCAGGTGTGCGGCTGGGGCCAGGGTTGCATGGGGCCGGTCAAGACCCACTCACCAGGCTCTACCCTCTGGTCCTGGGGTGCCGGGACCCCCTCCCTGGCCACGTGCAGCCCCACCTCAGCGTTCTCTCAGACCCAGCACGAGCCAGAGCCGGGGTCATCAGGGTCCCTGGCCTGATGTGGGGGTGGGAGTTGCTGAGGGGTGTGGCTGTGAGCGGTATCCCAGGTTTGCCTTCTGGGTGGATCCTCTCCCCTTCCTGCCCTTGTCTGCCCCCAGCCTCATCTGGGAGGACGTCTCCAGGGTGGGAGGCTGGGGCTGGGGCTCACGTGCTCAGGCCGGCCTGTGTCCCCAGGTGCGCTACCTGAAGATCATCGAGAAGAGCGGCTACCAGGCCCTGCCCTGGGTCCGATACATCACCCAGAATGGGGGTGAGGACAGCGCCAGCCCGTGGCTAGGTGGGGTGGGCGGGTCCCTGGGTGGACGGAGGCTGACCCTTGCCCTCCACCTCGTCTAGACTACCAGCTCCGGACACAGTGAGGCCCCTGCCAAGCAGCTGGAGCAGAGCCGCCAGCCAGACGTCTGGACCCGGCACCCTCCCAGCCCCCCAGCACCCTTGCCACCTCCAGCCTGTCGGCTGGGGAATGCCGTCTTCTCTGGGGACGTCCTGTCTCCGCCCTCTGGGCGGTGCCGCTGTTCTGCTGTGCAGCTCCCTGGCAACAAGAAGATGGGGACACACTGGCCGGATATTGGCTGCCCACGCCACCTGCCACGCCTTCGGGCCCAGGACGTGGCGCTGTTGCTGTTGCTGTTCACAGCGGCTGTGGGCTCATGAACTTGCACTCGGTGGTCGGTGGCTGTTTCCATTATAACCGATGCTGCCATGCCCACGCGCCCCAGCACTGGGGGCCACCGTCCTGTCCCCACGTCTCCTCGTTCCTCTGGCAGCACTTAGTGAGGGCGACGCTCCCTCACCTTCCTCGTAGGAGCAGAGGCCGGTGGTCAGTCTGTCTGTCCACATGCCTCCCTCCCTGCCTCCCGTGCTGCGACTGTGCTGCCCTCCGGGGCTGCCTGTGCCACGCCACGTCAGTGTTTCTCCCCGGGGGCTGGGCGACTGGCCCAACCTCTTCCCCCACACGGAGCCCGGGAGGACCCGCGCCATCTCAGTGCCTCGTCCTCCCACTGTGTTTGTCCGAGTCATGGTTCCATTAAATTCCTTTCACTGGGTGCTGCTGCCAGCCAGGCTGCGTGCGACTCATGGGGCCAGAACGGGGGAGATGCGCGGTTCCCCACAGTCACCTCTGCACCCTCCATGGACTGCTGGCGGGTGTGGGCAAGACTCGGGTCACCTGGCATCCCCTTATAGGGGTAGCTCTGCCACCCCGTGCCCGCCTCGGGATGGATCCCCGGGACCAGCAGTGTCGGCCACTCGCTGGACCCCACTGCCCTGCGGTGTCATCTGGGGGCAGGCTGGAATGCCCGCCGTGTATGAGCCTTCTCATCTGAAATGCCCATCTCCTGTCCCCTGCCCGCCAGCACTATGCCCCCACTCTTTGTCCCGGGGTCTCCCCGCATACGATGTCTTCCCCTGCACACGTCCTATTCCTTTTCCCTTCCTGCACCCAGCCCAGTCCCGGCAGATGGTCCATCTGATCCATGTTCTCCCCGCAGCCCAAGGCCGGCTCCGGAGGGGCTTACCCTTTGAACCCAAAGCACCATGGGCTGGCCTTTGTGTCAGCAACAAAACTGCCCCAAGCCCCTCCTCACAACGCACAGGATCCTGTGTACAATGACACTCCATGGCAGGCAGCCTGGGGGAAGAAGCACCAGTGTGGGGACGGGCCTGGCTCCTGCGCGGAGCTGGGGTCCTTGTACAGCCCCTCAGTAGGAAGGCAGACATGGAGACCATGGGCCTCCAGCTCAGCTAGAGCCCTGGTGGAGAGAGGCCTCGCCTGAGGCCCTGTGCCCACTAGTTGGGGTTGGCATCCTACTCCTGTGGGGGCTATAGATCTGAAACAGACATGGGGAGGGAGGACACAGCATCAACCCCCGGTGCCCGGGCTCCCCAGACACGAAGCCTCCCGGACCATGAGTCTTATAAGAAGTGTGTCTAAAAGAACTGCCAGGCACGGTGTGCAGATTGGGCCATTGAGAGAATTGGAGAGATGGGAGGGTGACGTGAAGCGGTGAGCCACGGGGCAGATTAGCCTGTTTCCAAGGGGTTATGCCGTGGAGGGGAAGCCGGGTCAGGGTCTAGCCCAAGTCCGAAAGCTGGCAACAAGTTAGCTGCAGTAGCCCGAGCATGTGGAGCAGCTCTGTAACTTTTTCCTGTTAAAAGGAACACTTGATTTTGAGAAGCAAATTGAAGCTGTCGAGACTGGAGCCTGTTGTCTCCACCACGGAGCCACCCCTGCCCCTATACGGCGTCCTAAAACATCGACGCGTTCACGGGAGAGACTCCACCTCCGGCCGTGGTCCCCCGGGCAGGAGAGGGACGGTGCCTCAGTCCCAACTGCCCAGTTCGCCTCTGCTCTGGGTGCAGACCTGGGCGTGTTTCAGCAGCACCCAGCCCGAGTGCATGCGTCTCAGACCCCTCTGTCGCCAACCGGGTCTCAAGATTCAGCCATGGCTCCTCAGTTCGAGGAGGAAAACCCTCTCCTCTGGGGCAGCCACACACACCAGAAATCTTGGCCCTCACAGGACCCCTACCTACCCCCGCTCCCCTCGGCTGGAGGCCCCCCAGGCCTCAGTTCTCACATCTGTGGCCACACACACCAGCCGGTCACCACCTGCAAGTACAGTTTGGCCCATATTGCTTGTGCCCCTTTGACTCCCCCACACCCTTGTGTTCTGACCCCAAAGCTGAGTTCACCCCACCTGCCCACACTCACTCGGCTCAGCCAGCCATGGCCACGAGGGGGCGCCCGCAGGCCGGGCATCTGCCCAGAGCTGCTGGGTTATCCCCAAGGCCTGTGGAAGTCAGAGATGAAGGGGGGTGGGGGTGGGGAATCGTTGGCTCTCCCTGAGCGTAGGGGAAGGTACCTTACCCCTGATCCCCCTTGTGCGGCCTCCCACCTAGCTGTGCCAGATGTGGAAACGGAAGCTCAGGTCAGATTCTGAACAGCCTTCTCAGACCACCATGCCTGCTTTCTGAAATGCACTACCAACCATCTCTACCCCACTGGGGACCCAACAGTGGGCGGTCAGCAGTTCACTGGGGTGCCCCTGAGTGGGGAGGGACTCAGGTCAGTCGAACCTCCTCAGGCCCCTGCATGTTAGATGCCGTGAATCAGTTCTGACTCACAGCGACCCTACAGCCTACGCTCCCCGTGGCTGTTATGTTTGAAGACACTGGGTCGTGCCATCGCCTTGGGAGCCTTCCTCCTTTTCGCTGCCCCTCCACTTTACGAAGCGTGATGTCCTCCAGCACTGGTCTCTCCTGACAGCCTGTCCAAAGTGAGATGAAGTGTGGCGGTCCTTCCAGGACATGTATTTGCTTGTTCCTTTGGTAGTCCGAGGTATGTTCGATATTCTTTGTGAGCACCACTATCCAAAAACACCCATTCTTCAGTCCTCCTCAGTCGGGCGGTGTCCCAACTTGCACAAAATGAGTGAGGCCATGGAAGACACCGTGGCCATGGGTCAAGTGCACCTTAGTCTCCAAGAGGATCATGCTTACTTTTCAACGCTTTAAAGAAGCCTTGTGCGGCGGATTTATTTACCCAGTGAATGCAGCGTCTTGTCTGATCTCAACTGCTGCTTCCGTGAGCAAGGATGAAATCCTTGACAGCCCCGATCTTTTATTATGATTATTAAATACTTTTATTGGGGGCTCTTACATCTCATCACAACCCATACATTGATCCATTGTGTCAAGCCCATTTGTACATATGCTGCCATCATCATTTTCACAGCAGTTTCTTTCTACTTGAGCCCTTGGTATCAGCTCCTCATTTTCCCCCTCCTCGGCCCTCCCTCCCTCATGAGCCCTTGATATGTTATAAATTATTATTTTCATATCTTACATTGTCCTGTCACCCGTCACCCACTTTTCTGTTGTTCGTCCCCCTGGGAGGGGGTTATAGGTTGATGCTTGTGATGGATTCATCCTTTCTCCCCCCACCTTCCCCTTATCTTCCTGGTATCTATATTCTCCTTGTTGGCCCTGAGGGGTGTGTCTAGCCTGGATTCCCTGTGTTTCTGGCTCTTATCTATAGCAGTGTGCATGCTCTGGGCTTACCTGATTTGTAAGGTAGAATTGAAGTCATGATAGTTGGGGGCGGGGGGAAAGCATTAAAGAACTAGAGCAGGGGCTCCTCAAACTTTTTAAACGGGGCCGGTTCACTGTCCCTGAGACCCGTTGGAGGGCTGGACTATAGTTTAAAAAAATACTATGAACAAATTCCTATGCACGCTGCTCATATTTTATTTTGAAGTAAAACAAATGGGGCAAAAACACCTGGTGGGCCAGATAAATGTCCTCAGGGGGCCGCATGTGGCCCGCGGGGTCCGTAGTTTGAGGACCCCTGAGCTAGAGGAAAGGACAACTTCAATCTTTTCTCCACCTCACACCTGGAGAATCTGAAACCCGGAGACTAGCGAGAGCAAGCCCTGCTCCCTCCTCCCTGCATGCAGCCTAAGCTACTCACTGAGTCCCCTCCAGCTGCCCCCTAGCCAGAAGCCTCCCGGAGTCCAGTTGAAGGGACCTGCTACCTTCCATCTCCCTGTTAAACGGGGGCACCGGGTCTCCCCTCACCCAGGCCCCAAACCCTCACCCTGAAAACGCGCCTGGGGTTGGGAGGGAAGCATGCCAGCCCGTCTTGCTGCGTGGCCTTTGAGCAGGCCCCTAAGCGCTCTGATCTTGGGGCTCCCAAACGCCATTTCATCAGACGGAAGAGTCTCTGAGGGGAGATGTCGCCTTCCTTGTCAACCAAGTGACAGGACCAGCCAATGCCCTCCTCCCAAAGCACCAAATAGATGGGTGCAGAGAGCCCAGCACAGTTCACTGCCCACTAATGGTCACCCGCCCCACCACCCCCGGCAGCCACTCTGGTCTCCATTTGGCATTTGCCGGTTCCAGGTGGTTCCTAGAAACGGGACTGTGCAGCCTCTGCGTCTGCCTTCTCGGCATGCTTCCCAGGCTCCTCCGCCTCGCAGCAAGGGCTGAGTAACAGGCGTCTGCAGTCCCGGTGTGCACGGCCCCATTGTGTCTGTCCGTTGCTCCTGGTGCCTGGTCACCGTGGGCTGTGCTGCCGTGACCACTCGTGGCTTGGTCTCTGCCTGGGCTCCTGCTCTCCGTTCTCACGGGAACAGATGAGAAGCAGGAAGGGAACTGCTGAGTTGTAGGAGCTCGGGTGGTGCTGTCGGGAAAGCATTGGACTGCTGACTGCAAGGTCGGCAGTTCAAACCCTCAGCTTCCCAGAGAGAAGGATAAGGCCGTTTGCTCCTGGAAGATGCCTGGCCTGTAGAACAGTCTGTTCTCTCTGATATAAAGCTCATGCTGAGGCAACATATCGAACTGTTTGCTGCTGCGCTGAGAGCGAGAACTGGGCCCGGGGAGGGAGGGCTCCGGCGGAGGGCTGGGTCTCCAGGCTCCGGGACCCAGCACGGCGGCTTTGGAGGAAGGAGAGCCCAAGGAAGGCCGGGGGTGGGGGGATTAAGACCATGGGATGGGTGTGCTAAGGAGAGGTCACACTGGATGCCGGAGAGCCAAAGAGGGTGCCAGGGCTTCGAAGCTTCCTCTGGTGGCAGCTGATGGGAGCAGGCGGGCGTGTGGGGGTAACAGTCTAGAGTGAACCCCAGAAGGCTTGGAGGCAGCGAGGTTGTAGGTGGGGAGGTTGGGGAGTGGGAGTGCCTGTCAGGGCAGCACACGCAGTCCACCCTCAGAGTCCGTGCCTCAGAAATGCCTCCCATGCTCACACACGCAGGCATGCAGCACACCTGCACACAGCAACACAACCCCCACACACATAGAACATGTCAAACACATCACCCAGGGACACACGGAGAACGCACTTGTAACACATGCACACAGCATCACAACACAGACACACATACCCCACACAGAGACACACATCCCAGACACACAGCATACAAAGGGCACACATACCATACAAGCACAAAACAGACGCATCCCGCAGCAGCCACACAACCGTATAGCATAGAGACTCACCACACAACATATAGCTGAACACGCAACACACAGGCGCATGTACAGCATACAGACAGCACACACCTCACCCAAAGAGACATTGCAAGCACGCGGGCGCGCACACACACCCCCCGTCTCGGGCTCTGAGCTCCAGGGTTTCACCACGTACCAGTTCTGTCCCTAGTCTGCCATGGCCCTCAGCTCCCCCACAAACCCTGACCCGGCGGACGTGATCTAGGGTCAGGGTTAGATGCCCCTCTTTATCCCTCGCATCGGGCAGCTAACTGCAAGGTTCAACGTTCGAAACCACCAGCCACTCTGTGGGAGGAAGACGGGGCTTTCTACTCCCGTAAAGAGTTACAGTCGGAAATTGACAGGGCAGTTCTACCCTGCCCTATAGGGCTGCTATGAGTTGGCATCAACTCGATGGCAGAGTTTGAGGGGGCTTTCCTACCCCGCGGGCACTGCCCAGTCCTGACCTCATGACGTGTGGCCTGTTCTGCCCCCACTTGCACCATTGTGGGGGACGGGGAGCAGGTAAGAGGGCACCGGTGATCCCTTGATGGCTCCTTCCCCTCCAGCATCCCTCCCTCTTGATGCCCCACC
>NW_022103927.1:543168-544739 GCF_000313985.2 Echinops telfairi | reverse complement strand
GGGAGTCAGAGGGCCTGTCTGGAGGAGGGGACACTGGGGCAGGGCCTGGGCGCATAGGCTGGAGTCTGCAGGGGTTCTCCAGGGAGTCAGAGGGCCTGTCTGGAGGAGGGGACACTGGGGCAGGGCCTGGGGGCATAGGCTGGAGTCTGCAGGGGTTCTCCAGGCAGAGGGAGTCCCTGGGGAGGTAGCACCAATGGCTCCCTCGCGAGCGAACGGAAAGGTCGGCAGTTTGAACCCACCCAGAAGCTCCTCAGAAGCAAGGCCTGGCAGTCTGCTGCCAAAGGTCAGCACGAGAAGACCCCAGGAGGCAGGATCAGCCTGAGGCAACGGGCACCAGGTGTGACAAGCGGATGCTCACTGAAGGGCAGCTTCACCCAGAGGGGCCTCAGAAGAAAGGCCTGGTGATCCACGGCTGAGAAACCTGCAAATTCAGTCTACCCTGTCCCACACGGGTGTGCGTGATGACACACCAACTGCCCTGGACAGAGGGAGACCCGTCCCACTTGTCCAGTGAAACTGACGCCCTGAAGCGGGGAGGGAGGGACTGGCTGTTCAGGCCTCCCACTTCGCACCCCTCCCCACCTCTGCCTCTGCCCAGCTCCTCAGTTTTCTCCCCCGCTAGGGAGCCTGTGTTAGTCGGAGTAGACTAGAGAAAGAAATCAGACAGAGAGCTTTATATAAAGAGTCATCATATATTAAGAAAACATCCCAGCCCGGTCCAGATTAAGTCCGATATTAGCCCATATGTCTGATACCAGTCTGTAAATTCCTCTTCAGACCCACGCAACACATGCAATGATGCCGAATACAGGCAGACCACAGGCCAGTGGACGGAAAGTCTTGTGGATCCAGTGGCAGTGGGAGCATCTCAGCACTGGCGTGGATCTCCACATGGCTCCTCCAGCGCCAGGGCTCTGGCTCCATCCGCATAGCTCCACGTGGCTTGTCAACAGGAAGGTGAAGCAGAAAGAGTGTGTGTCCCGCCTCCAGGGAGGAAGAGAGGAGTTCCCGGAATCCTCAGGAGAAGGCCATGCCCACACAGAGGCCACACTGGCCATGACCTGATTGATGGGCTTGACAGGAGACATGTCACTGCCACAGAGCCCATTTTACAGAAGACAACTGAGGCCAGAGAGCCAAAGTGAGGTGTCCCGGCGCCCAAACCACAGGCCAAAGGCCGGACTGTCCCACCTCCAGTCCCTGCGCCGTCCCTCCCCCGGCCTCACTGCCCTCGGAAGGGTCAGGCTCCATCCAGAGCACTTCCCACCAGTGGGTTGGCTCCCTTCCCGGACGAGCGAAACAGGTTGCATCTGGGAGTGCTTCCCGGCAGCCCCTGGGGCAGGTGGCTGGACCCGTCGCCTGAGGGGCCGGGCCTGTGGTCACATTGAGGCACCGCCCACACCACGAGCCAGTGGCGAAGTGCAGGGCACGTGGACTCTGGAGCTAAGTGGCCCGTTTACCTCCCTGCTGCTCAGGGGTGCCCAGTGAGGGGCGTGGAGGGCACGTGCAGGCCCACGGGAGAAAGCTCCTGTGTGTGTGTGTGTGTGTGTGTGTGTGTGTGTGTGTGTGTG
>NW_022103927.1:536093-543068 GCF_000313985.2 Echinops telfairi | reverse complement strand
GGGGGGGAGATGGTCTGAACTCCATTCCAGAACAGCCCCTCCCAGCCAGCAAAGTCTGTCCCACAGACCAGACAGCAGAACACCGAGCTCCCCAAAGTTAGCCATTTAAAATGGGGGAAGCACCCAGAAACAGCCCCAGGTTAACAGAAAGGACTTTTGTCTTTATTTTTGGATTGAGGTGAAATATACATGCCCAATAACGTGCTGTTTCAAAGCCGAAACCCAGTGGCTCTGGGTCCAGTCACCACTTGCACAGCATTCTCACCCCCTCAGAGGAGTCCCCACCCCCATTAGCAGCACAGTCCCTGCTGCCCCTGCTCTCGGTCCACAGCACCCTGTCTCTGGACGGGTCTGTGCCGGGCATCTCCATCAGTGGACACGGACCCCCGGCGGGCTTCCAGGCTCGTCCACGCATGGCCACGGGTGTCACTGCCTCGCTCGCTGTGTTGGGTTGTGTTGGCTTGTGTGGCAGCAAATGTGGCTGACACAACCCTGGGCATTTCAGCCGTGTGCAAGTGTGAGATTCAGTGGCAGCGATTGCGCTCATCTTGTTGTGCAATTGGTTACCACTACCCGTTTCCATCTTTTTCATCACCGGAAACAGAACCCTTAAGAAATACCTCCTCTCCCCCTCCTCCCCGCCCCGGGGACCAGCAGTGAGCGTGGGCAGGTTCTGGGTAATTTTTATGAGTGGTCCCATACAGCATCTGCGTGGTGTGCCTGTGTGTGTGCGTGTGCGTGGTGTGTGTATGGTGTGTGTGTGTGATGTGTGGGGAGTGGTGTGAATGTGTATGGTGCATGTGTAGTGTGTGTTGTATGTGTGTGTTGTATGTGTGTATGGTGTGTGTGGTATGTGTGTGTGGTGTGCGATTGTGTGTGTAGTGTGTGTGGTATGTGTTTGGTGTGTATAGTATGTGTGTGGTATGTGTGTATGGTGTGTGAAGTATACGCGTGTGGTGAGTGTAGTATGTGCACATGTGGTGTGTGTGTGGTGTGTGGTATGCAGTGTGTGTGTTTGGTGTGTGTAGTATGTGTGTGTGGTGTGTGAAGTATATGCGTGTGGTGAGTGTAGTATGTGCACGTGTGGTGTGTAGTGTATGTGTGTGTGGTGTGCAGTGTGTGTGTGTGTTTGGTGTGTGTAGTATGTGTGTGGTGTGTGAAGTATACGCACGTGTGGTGAGTGTAGTATGTGCATGTGTGGTGCATGTGTGGTATATGTGTGTAGTATGTGTGTGTGGTGTGCAGTGTGTGTGTGTGTGGTGTATGTGTGTAGTATGTGTGGTATGTGTGTATGGTGTGTGAAGTATATGCGTGTGGTGAGTGTAGTATGTGCATGTGTGGTGTATGTGTGGTATATGTGTGTAGTATGTGGTGTGTGTATGTGGTGTACAGTGTGTGTGTGTTTGGTGTGTGTAGTATGTGTGGTGTGTGTGTGGTGTGTGAAGTATACGCATGTGTGAGTGTAGTATGTGCACGTGTGGTGTGTGTGTGGTATATGTGTGTAGTATGTGGTGTGTGTGTATGGTGTGTGAAGTATATGCGTGTGTGAGTGTAGTATGTGCACGTGTGGTGTGTGTGTGGTATATGTGTGTAGTATGTGGTGTGTGTGTGTGGTGTGCAGTGCGTGTGGTGTGCGTGCCTTCTCTCCCTGAGCACCGTGTTGCAGGCGTTCATCTGCATCATCTCAGGAGTAGCGCTTCATCCCCGTGTGGGGCTGACCCTCCCTCCCGGCGTGACTGGACCACACTCTGTCCATCTGATCACAGGCACCTGGCACGTCCCCACCATGCAGCTGTAAACACACCTGTCTGCTCTGTTCAGGTCCCTCCCTGTGCAACACATTTTCTTATTTGATTTCCCATAAACCGTTTTCTTGGGGCGTACTCCAAATTCCAGACGGTTCCATAGTTCAGCCCTGTCTAGCAGAACCGTGCGGTCACGGCCACAGTGGAACGGGCCACGCTCTTCTTTCCGGTTCTGGCTCTGAGCCCGCCATTCCCCCAGCCCCCCGCCACCCCGCAGGGGACCACGTATCCAGTTCCCGTCTCCATAGGTCTCCCCATCCTGGAGTCCATACACTGAAAAATGCACAGACACACAGAAGCCGGAAGAGACTCAAGAAAAAACCAAGTTGAAAACCACACAGAAAATATGAAAAACCAAAACTTGAAAATGGCTCACAGGGAGGCCAGGCCACACATTTTCATTTCCGACGACCAGGGAGTGGGCACAGGTCAGTGCTGGGCTGCTAACCACGGGGTTGGCTGTTCAAACTGACCAGCGGCTCCCTGGGAGAACGATGAGGCTGTCTCTGTCTGTAAAGATGGGCGGTCTCAGAAACCCTGCGTAATGCAGCCCTGTCCTGTAGGGTTGTGATGGGTTTGCACGATCGGGAGACCTCAGTGACTCACTGCACCCTGACCCCCACCCCACTCACACCCCCGAGAAGCGTTACAGGGGGACGCAGACATATGGGTCCCTCGTCTCTCGCCCTCATCACCCTCCTGTCTCTCTGTGCAGCGGCACCAAAGCCCAAAGCCAGAGCCAGGGAGGGAGGAAGAGGACAAGAGGGTGGAGACCGGGTGCAGGGTGGACAATCTTTTGGGAGCTGGCACCCTGGGGTGTTGTGACACCCCCCTCCGAGGGGTGGACAGTCTCAGGGAGCCTCAAAGGCGAGCAGTACTTGGTCAAACAAGGAGAGGAAGAAGATGCCCAGGAGTCCCCTGCAAGGCCTACACAGAGAGACAACCTGGTGTCAGACTCATCTGCACTCTCGAGACTTCCTTTGACCCCAGTCCCTCCCTTGGAGCTCCCAGCAGGCCTTGGCCCAGCTGCCAGGGCCCCAGGACTCCCTGGCCACTGCGGTTGGGCTGATGAAAACCCCAGAAGCCACTGGAGGACCCCCATGTGTTCCCTCCAGGTATGAGGGTTTCTTCAGTCAGCGGGGCTGGGGAAGAGCCAGATGTACGATCCACAGTGTCGCCTCCTCCTGGGGTCTCATTTCTTTTCCTATGAAATGGGGGTCGTCGCCCTGTGACGCCAAGTGGCTGTACCCGCTGTTGTCTCAGTCTGGCCTCCCTCATCCACTGGGGGAACTCCTAGGCATCTCTCAAAGCCCCCGGGGCCCTTCCTCCAGCTCAGCTCCCATGCTTCAGGCATGGGGCTCTCTGTGTCCGGCTCTGTCGCCCCCACACTGGGGGCTCTTTGAGAGCTAGAGGCCCCATGGTGGACAATGGTGAAGGGGAGATACCACTGTGCTCACTTGGGGCCACACTGCACCTGGGGTCACCAGGCTGTCGCTACAGTGCCCTTCCCAGAACACGTGCGCTCACCAAACCCATGCCGCTCTCGCTGTGACCCTCCTGGACTCCACAAAGTTGAGCCCAGGCCAGGACAACTTGTCCCCTCAATGGGAGGGCTGTCTCCCCCCGCCAACACCCCCCGGTGGCCGAAGGGTCACAGATAAAGCCACTGGCCCGGCTATCGGCAGGAAACATCTTGGCCGTACAGGAAGCTGTGGCCATTGGCCTGGCCTCGCCCGCACCAGCCTCGGCCTATCCAGGGCCAGATATTTTGGGAGGCACTATATAAGCCCGGCTCAGCCCGCAGCACTCCCGGGAGAAGCCTCGGTCCACGTCCCTCGGCAGTCCCTCCTGCTCCATGGCTGGGACACGGGACCTGACACGGGATGGCGGGAGGTGGGGACGCCATCTGAATGCCCCTGTGGGCCCAGGCCGCCACTCCGGTCAAGCCTCCCCTTCAGAACTGGGATGGCCACTAGCTCGCTGAGCAGCCTGGACGGGCGTTCTTGGGTCCCCATGTCTCGATGTCCCTTCCCACTTCACCCAGTCCCAGGACACAGGCCCAGCTCCAGGTCAGACACACCCACGGGCCCAGAGCCTTGTCTGGGCAGAGCCAACCTGTCCTCCCCCACCTAGCGACCTGCATTCCCCGCAGTCTCACACTCTCAAGTTTAAGAACACACAGCCTGAGCAATGATGGCAACAGATGTCCAAATACGCTTGATCCAATTGATGTATGGAATGTTGTTATAAGAGCTGTAAGGGCCCCCAATAAAATGATTTTTTAAAAACCCCATTGGGTCATGCCCCTCCTCCCAGTTTCTTACCTCTCCTCTTCCCCGGAGGGTGGAACCGCGCACGGCTGCAGTGATCCCCACACCGGCTGCTGTCACGTTGCCCCTGGTGCGTGGACACTGTGTGGGTCGCCGAGGAATGGCGCGCAGAGCCGTCAATGGCTGGTTCTGCGGAAAGAGATCGCCAGGCCTTTCTTACGAGGTGCATGCCTCTGGCTGGGCTCCAGCCACCAACCTTCCAAGGGGCAGCCACGCCCGATCACTGCTGGCACCCCCAGGGCCTCTGTCCCCTGACACAGCCCCGGGCTTCCCCAGCCCCCCTCCCCTGATCCGGCCCCACCCTGAGTACATCTCAAGGCTCAGGGGGCCGGAGCCCAGGTCTTGAGGCCGCTTGGCAGGCAGTGTGGGATTTGAACCCGGGCCCCCTGCTCTCCCCGCCCGGCCGGCCCTGGCCTAGTGCCTGTGCTCCGCTGCGGCACATGCACGTTTCCAGTAAAGTCAAAAGCAGAAGTGAGATCAACCCGGGGAGCTGGCGGGTGGAGGGGCTCCTGCTCAGACCCTCGGCCCTTTCTTGGGGAGCCGGGGGGGGGCAGGGGAGACGGAGCATGGCCATGTAAAGCGGCCGCCCACACCTGTGGCCCCGGCAGTGCGGGTGGCGGAGCGTGCCGAGCCCCTGCCAGCAGCTGCAGCGGCTAGAGCAGAGGGATGGCTGGACGGTGGGGCCACATTGGACCCAACCAGAGCTCCGCCTGGCCCAGAGCTGAAGCTGCCGGGACAGATGCTGGCCTTGCGCTCCCTCCACAAGGGTCATGTGCATGACCATGTGCCTTCGCTCCCCACACTGGCCTTCAAGGGCTGATTGGCAAGAGTTCAGATGGCCCCAGCCTGTGGTCTTGGGGGCACCCCCAACTGGCTACAAGGGACACCACCCTGCAGACAGGACGCTCACTACTCGTTCTGTCTGAGTGGACCACACTTGTCCCCGGTGCTAGAGCAGGCCCGCAGTGTGTCACCAGAGAACTTTCACATGCAGAACACACACACACTCACAGGCACACACATCCACACTCACACAATCACACGCTACATGCACATATACACGAGCACTGGTGCACACATCATCATTCATGCGCACACTCACTCATGCCTGTGTGCAAGCCCATGCACACACACTTACATGCACACCCACCACACCCTTGCATGCGCATGTGGACAGCCACCACACTCACACTCCCGCATGCACACGCACACTTGCAGATGCACACCCACCATCCTTGTGTACACACACACTCGCATGTACATAGACACACACTCTCACCCTACACACACATGCAGTTCACCCAATTCACACACACACACACACACACACACACACACACACACACACAGCCAGAAGTAGTCTATCAGATCTGCCTGCCCTTTTCAAGGCAGCTGGGCCAGATAGCTGCCTCCCTGCTCTGATGAGCCCAGAATGGGGAGAATCATCACCTCCCTCCGGGTGGAGCCTATGCCTCTGTTAATGCAAGTCCTGGGCCTGGCAGTGTGGTAGCCAGCTCTGCCCCAGGGAGAGGGGCCCTCTCATCCATTCACCATAGCGAGCCCCACCAGGGACCCCTGTTCCTGGGGCTGAAGGACCTGTTTCTTTACCTGGGTGCTGGTTACATGGGCCATGCACTTTGGGAAAGTGTCAACTCGTGCTTAGGATTTGGGCCTTTCTTGCACAAACGTTACACTTCACTCCGAAGTTTGCAGAGGAAAGGGAACGTGCCAAGTGGAGGGGAGGGGCGGACTGAAAAGATGCTCAGGGGAGTGCCAGGAGGCAGGACTAGGGGTGCAGGGAGAAGACCTGAGGCTCTTTTGAGGGGGCTGCCTTACCTGAGGATCTGACAGAGCCCCTGTGCGATGTCACTCTTAAGATACGCGACTAAGATACGCGAAGGGCCACGGGAGATCATAAAATGCAGGGAGTCCATAAAAGGAGAATTCTAGGATTCTTTTACCTTAACATCTACTCCCCACCTGACCGCTCCTGGTCCATCTTACACAATGGCTGAGACGCTGGATGGGTCACTCTGGCTCCAAGTGGAGTGCAAATAGTAATTATCATTCCAAACTCTGGTGGGAAACAGTCAACGGTGTGATAGCACTGATGCTCTGTAACCCACCCCCACCCGCCCAGCCAGATGGCTGCTGTCTTGCTCACAGCAAGGTTCTGGGGGAAGGTCTTTGACCTCTTTCAGCATCTGTGGGCCCAGTGACCTTTGGAGACCTCCGTTTGTCTTGGTGTCTAGGAGGTTCTCAGCATAGGGACCCCAGATCCAAAGGACACCTGCTCTTGGCTCTTCTTTCTTGGTGGTAGCTGGTCCCTCCGACGGCTGCCCACTCTCTCTCCTTACAGGACAAAGGAGGCAGCCTCCAGGAGGCCCCAATGAAGAGTCAGCATTCAGTATTGCCAGGGGAGGAGGGGCATGGCGGTCCCGTGGCGGTGTTCTCAACTGGCATGCAAGAGATCCAGGTTTGATTCCTGGCCAAGGCACCTCATGGGCAGCCACCGTCTGTCCCTGTCAATGGAGATGTGCACATTCTTGTGAGGTTTCCATGACGCCTTGACTCAGACGAACTAGGAAGAAAGGTCTGGCAAGAAAGCCAACGTCACTGCCCCCAAGCCCCTCCTAGGGACCCTCCTACAGCCAGGCAGGACCACCCTGCAGTTTCCCAGGCTGTACATCTTTTCTGGAGCACAAAGCCTCATCTTTCTCCCGAGGGGCAACCGGAGGTTTTGAACTGCTCACCTTGCAGTTAGGCACTCAACATGTAACTGTCAAGAGTTCAACTCATTGTCCAGTGGGAAGACGGAGGGAAGCAGTGGAGGCACAAGC
>NW_022103927.1:524071-535988 GCF_000313985.2 Echinops telfairi | reverse complement strand
GCTCCAGACCAGCTGGCCTGGGGTGTTTCTTCCCAGTCCCCTACTCCAAGGAGTTCTCAGTGCAGTGGGAGGAACTGTGTGCATAATAGCCGGGGAGCCGAGGCCAACCCCCAGCAACCACAGGGCACGGGCAGAGCGGCCCCGTGAGTTTCCGAGACTCTAACTCTTTATGGGAGTTGAGAGCTTCGCCTTTCTCCCGCAGAGCAGCTCGTGGTTTCGAACTGCTGACCTTGTGGTGAGCAGCCCAACCCGTGACCACGCTGCACAGGCCAGGGCTCCTCGCCTTGTGCATGAGGCTTCTGCAAACCACGCTCACTGTGCATCCAGTCACGGGGAGGGCGCAGGACTGTGGGGTGTGGGGTGGCTGCGCAGTGGGGCCAGCGCTGCCGCTGTCGCCACAGCAGCATTAAATCGTGTCCTCCTGTGGCTCCAGCCCTCCAAGAGGGGTCTGGCTTTTCTGAGAAGCGCGGGAAAGTCTTTGCGGGGCGCTGGTGGTAAGGGAAGTGGCGCCCTTGGCCCGAGCCCCATTTGACTCTGGGCAGAAGGAGAGCAGAAGGTAAGAGTTTAAAACAGAAGACATGTCCCGAGCATGCAAATGCAGGCTGTGGGGCAGAACCGAGGCAAAAGAGAGGGGCAGGGCGGCCGCCTGCCTGGGGTGCCCACTCAAGGAGCTCCGATGGGACTTGGGGACACCACCTGTGTCCCCTATGTCCTCCCCTCCCCTATGCCCCCTGCAGAAGCTCGGGGTTCTATCTAGCCCCTTCCTACCTCGGGCCCTCTGCCTCCCCCACACCACTTCTGCACAGAGGGGCGCCTGGCTGCCCATTCCAGATCGCCACTGTCAGTATCACTCATATGGACACTCATGTCACCTCCATTCCACCTCTTGGGAATTACCGACTGTCCCCTGGACCTGAGAGAGTGGGGCCTCATCTATCTGCCCCAGGCGCCTACAGTCCACTAAAAATACTACTGACTCATGCTGACCCTACAGGACAGGGTGGAACTGTCCCTGCGGGTTTCTGAGAGGGTTTCTTTCTTTATGGGCGTAGGGAGCCTCCTCTTCCTCCCACAGAGTGGCTGGTGAGTTTGAACTGCTGACCTTGCAGGGAGCAACTCAACAGGACTGTCCTCCAGGCACCCAGAGGTTCTGGTAAACCCAGGGTGTAGCCTGAACAAGGTGTCAGACCTGCCCCAATCTTGCCTCAAAAGCCTGGGCCTAGAGGGTGGTTACGTCCAAACAATGGAGTAGCATTGCTGCCGTGTGCCCCACCCGGAGAGGGTTCTGCCTCACGGGGACTCTATCGGACAGATGGCCTGCCCTTGTCTCCCATGGACGGAGACACTGTGGATTGGAACGGGTGTCTTGTCGGCCATCTGCAGAGCGCTTCCACCACGGGGTTCTTCGTGGACTATGACTTGGCCGCGCAGAGAAGTGAAGTCGTGGTGCAGGGTCCCGAGCAGAGGAGCCTCGGGCACCACCGGCCGAGGGACATCGGCCAGGGTCAGAAGGACGGGCACAACGTGCAGCCAGCAGAGCCCACGGGGGAACACTCGCTCCCAGAGGTGGAAGAGGGAGGAACGAGCGGGTTTGTCTTGTGCTGATTTTAACCGCCGTCGGAGCCCCGGTGGCGTAGCGGTTACACGTGGGGCTGCCGACGCGCAGCAAGGTCAGAGGTTCGAAACCACCAGCCGCTCTGCAGGGGAAAGATGGGTCTTTTCACGTCCCATGAAGAGTTACCGGGCGGGAAACCCCTCAGGGCCGGCTCTAGGGTTGCTCATGCGTCGGAATCACCTCGATGGTGGGAGTTTGGCATGTAGGAGGTGATCGTTGCTGACTCGTAGCGAACCCGCTGTGGGTCCCCAGACTGTCACTGCTGACAGGAGTGGAGAGCCCGGTCTTTCTCTCTCACGGGGCTGCTGGTGGTTTCAAACTGCCGACCACACGGATCGCCCGCCACCCAGCATGTTGCCACGACACCCCCAGGGATCCTAATTGACAGAAAAGGATCCCCCGAACTAAACTCCCTGCCACTGACGTGGTTCCAGCTCACGGTGGCCCGGAGGACAGGTTCGAACTGCCCCAGTGAGGTTCTGAGATGGTCATCCTCGGCAGGAGTAGAAAGCCTCCTCGATCTCCCTCGAAGGGGCTGGTGGTTTTGAACTAGCTGACCTGGAGCCCCAACACGTAGCCACCACAGCACCAGGGTTCCTGGCAGAAAAAAAAAAACGGAGGGAGGCAATAAGAAGACCTTCAGAGTGGAAACCGAGGGGCTGATGGTCAGTGGCCAGCTCCTGGGGACCCCATGGGCCCGGAGGAGACCTGTGCTCCAGCCTGAGGTCAAGGCTGTCACTCCACGGAAGCAGATCGCCAGGCCTGTCTCCCGACGCACCTAGGGTGGATTTGAACTGCCAACCTTGCAGCTGGCCGTCGAGCACCCCCCAGGGAATGGGAAAGCCTAGGTGGGGTAATGCGTCATATCACTATGTGATATGTGTTGAGATAGGTCTGGCAATAGGGACACCTACTTTCCAATATGCAGATGAAAGAAGCAAAGAGTCTTCAGCTTTAAATCAAAAGAAAGGAAAAAACACCTGGGCTGGGCATTTCTCAGCCCCCCGCCCCCCACGCCTGTTTTCTCAGCCTCAGAATCAGTGTGGGGGTGCCCTGACTCCCAAGGGTCCCAAGGCGCGGGCTGAGTGGACAGTGGCCGCCATGGTCCCCTTCCCCACATCCTTGTTGACCCGGGACAGATCCCTGCTCCTTCTCCAGGGGGTAAGAGGATGCAAGAGGTCATCGGTCATTGGGCCTCTCGGGGTGCTGGCAAGGCTCCCCCACCTCAGCTCTTTCTAAGAAGCCAGAAGAGATAACGTTCCCCCAAAACAGGAACCAGTGGGCTGGCCGGGTGTTGCGGAAGCCTGTGCGGGAGCCCCCACGAGGCTGCCCCCTACCCTTCAGGTTTAACCCCATGTCCGGCTTCAGGGCCCCCAGGGCACAGCCTGGAAAGATTTTTATGTAAAAATGGCTGATGCAAATCCAGGGCCCGGTCCGCTTCCCCATCACCCGCTCGGGCTCTGGGTGCAGCCACCTGGGTGAGGTGGGTGGGGCTGTAGCGCCCTGTGACAACTGGGCAGGGGCAGGAGCCCCTGTGCTGGGGGTCACTCCAGCGACTGGCCCTGATTTTTCAAAAACGAAGCTAAAGTTCACACAACACGGAACAAGCCTCTTGCACAGGGCACAAGTCCGTAGCATCGAGTCCACCCACAGATTGTGTCACTACCACGTCCGGCAGGCTCTGGAACCTTCTCACCAGCCCCCCAAAGAATCCCCGTCTCAATTGGCAGTCCCTCTCATCAGCCCTTTCCAAAGCTCTGGGCAACCACGATTTCCAGGGATTGCCTGTTCTGGGCACTTTGATCTATGGCATCACGCAGAACGCTTGTGTTGGGCTTATTTCGCCGGCCATTACGTCTTCAAGGGTCACCCAGGTCAAAGCCTGCCCCCGAGCTCCACTCCTTTTTGTGGCTGAAGACGACGACGCGTTGTTCACGGGACTCCCCTGTTCACCGGTCAGTCGCTGGACTCTCAGGTTGCATCCACTTTGGGGTCGTTGTGAATCGTGCTGGGTTTCTATGTGAGTGTTTCGATTTCATAGGCCCAGCAGCGGAGTGGCTGGGGCACATGACAATTCAACGTCGAGCTGTTTCTAAGCCGTTTCACTGATCTATAATCCACACAGCACATCATGCAATGGTTTAATCATATGAAGGAGAGTTGCGCGATCATCACTACAATCAATCTTAGAACATTTTCTCCTGTCTTGTATGCATCGTTATCTGCTTCCCATTTCCCCCAACCTCCATTGCCGTGCCCCTAAGAAACTATGAAACCTGCTGTGGTAGCTACATAATCTGGTGCCAACTTGAGACAATGAAGAGGGAAGGGGTGGAGTTTCGCCTGTCAATCAGGTCCCAGCTTGATGACCTCATTTGGAGGCACTATGGAGATCAATAGCTTGCTGGAGGCGGGACACGCTCTCTCCCTGGGAGACATTCCTGTTAACAAGCCACCTGGAGCTAAACTGATGGTAGCCAGAGCCCTGGAGCTGGAGGAACCACGTGGAGACCCACACCAGCCCGAGATGCTTCCACCGCCACAAGACTGGATCCACAAGACTTTCCGCCCACTGGCCTGTGATCTTCCTGCATTATGCATATTATTGCATGGCTGCATGAGTCTGAAGAATTTATTGACTGGTATTGGACATATGGCCTAATATCAGCCATGGACTTGATCTGAACTGGGCTGGGATGTTTTCTGAAGATGCAATTTCCTCTTAGAGATAAAGCTCTTTCTTTTATATATTTGAGTACCTCTGGATTCGTTTCTCTAACCCTGACTCACACACCTGGCACTGTCTCTCTTGATTTACCCCGCCGGGATCTCAAGGGAGCCCTGGTGGCATAGTGGTCACGCCTTGGGTTGTTAACTGCAAGGTCAGCAGTTTGAAACTACCAGCTGCTCCTTGGGAGCACAGAGAGTTACCGTTTCAGAAACCCACAGAGGCAGTTCTACCCTGCCCCACGAGGTTGCTCTGACTCAGAATCACCTTGGCTGCGGCGGTGAATTTGAGTTTTTGTATATTTCATTTTCAAAAAAGAGAGAAAACAAAAAACCAACATTCATAACAAAATAGAACAGAGGGAAAACCCAAATCATAAATAAAGCAGAAAAATATTCAACACCAGACCAATCTTTAAAACGGGTCAAAGGGAGCACAAGTAATCAGGCGTTGAGTTTTAACCTCACACCATTTGCCATCATCAACGTTACGGTGCCCTCTGATAGCAAGGCTGCTCACGGGTCTGCACGAAGGTTGGGGGGTTCAGCAGGTCCACGTGGGGACCCTGCGAATGGATCTTGGACTTCTCCTGTCATTCGTCCACAGCCTTCTGCAAACAGGGTGCCCATGTGTTCGCTGTCGTCCACGCGCATGGGCCATGTACATCTCCACCACCCAGCCCAAGGGCTCCAATGCTCCCACAAGCTCCTCAACTCCACGGACTTTCTGGGATTGGCCACACGTTATGATCACAGCCGCCTGCGCTGGGTAACTAGGTACCTGGTTTACAGGCCAGGAAACCGAGGCTCAGGGAAGGGGGCTGGGCTACCCAGCGGGACTCAGCTCCTCAGACTGCAGCAAAGAGATGGGGCACGGCAGGTCCAACGGAGAACGAGGCAGAATGTTCCCCCCCAAAATCCTCCCCAAATCCAGAGACCCAGAGGTCATCCCATCACAGGCCTGAGGTCCCCAAAGAATCTCCCTGGACGGGAGCTTCCGTACATGCTTTCTGGGACAGGGAACTCGCTTCCTACAAGGGCATCTGTTGGGATTCTGACCCAGTCTTTCTTCAGACTGAACCTCCCGCCCCCACCAGTCTGCCTTGGCCCAAGGCCTGTGGACGCCACCCCCCTGGGCTGCTCAGGAGCAGCCTGGCCGAGCTGTGCAAACATCACCCAGTCCCCTCCCTCCCCTTCTCCAGCATCACAGCCCGTGCCCAGTGCCTATCAGTTGTCTTTGAAAAAGCACTGAGTAGCTACGTGCAGTATGGGGGCCCAGGTGGGGGCCCGGGCAGAGGACGGATGTAGCCTAAAACCAGTCTCAACAAAGCCTCGGCTTTGGCGCGCAGCCGTCGGTGCAAGTGGGGACCTCAGAAGTGACAAAACCAGACAGGAGGTTTCTGTCCCCAGAACGCTTTCCAGCCACAGAACCCCACAGGACAGCCCTGCTTTGTCCTGTAGGGTCACCGTGAGTCAGAATGGACTCAGTGGCAGTGAGCCCTCCCTGCGAGGACCTCTCCACTGCCCAGCCCGAGCCAGGGGGCCCGGGGGCCGAGAGCCCCCCACAGACTCCCCAGTCAACAAGCCTGCCGCTGCACGGAAGCCCTCGCCAGCCTGCATCATGATGAGGTCTGATAACCGGGCTGTTTTGTGTCAACTGCCCCATGATGACATGGGCGACCTTTCCGAGAGGCCTACCAAAGCCCGAGCTCACTGCCAAGAGCAGATAAGGGCGCCGATCTGTGGTTTCCACAGAGGTGGCCCAGGGCGGGTAAGCAGGGACAGTGCCAGCTTTGCCCAGGCAGCCTGGCCAGGGCAAAGGGCACTGCGGGTCAATACTGCACACATGTGACCCCATCTCCCAGACAAGGAAAACCGAGGCCCGGCCAGGTGGGCGCGCGTTGCCAGATGGGCGTCCAACACACCATCAGACTGGAGTGGGGTGGCAGCGGGGGTCTCCTACCAGGCCTGAGGTCACGCAGAGGAGGTGGAGATCATCCGGGGGCCGCCTCTGCCCAGGAGGGTGACCTCTTCTTCATCACCAAGTCCCGTCACTTGCAAGACACAGTTTGGTTTTCCTGGGGCCAGCTTCAGGCTCTTGGTTGGAGGAAGGTGGCCAACTGCGGGTCTGAGAAGCCTCAGGTTCCAGCATGCCTTTGGGCTGTTCCGAGTGGTCTCACACGTCCCAGCTTCCGCAGGCTGGAGCGCACAGGCTAGAATTCCTGGTGTTTGGGGGCCTCTGAGGGGAAGAGGGACGAAGGCCCTTGGGCCACGATCTGTCCTCTTCCTGGAAGCTGTGAGACCCCCGGGCCTGTCCTGGATGCGTTCACAGGCACAATTCCCTGACTGAGATCCACGGGATCACCCTGGAGCCCCCTGCTCCTGATGCTGCCACACCAGGCCCCCTGCTCCAGGGCCTTGGCACTGGCCATTCCCTCTCCCGAGGATGCTGTTCCCAATTGTATCTCACTGCCTTCAAATCCACTCTGACTCATAGCCACCCCATAGGGCAGGGTAGAACTGTCCGTGTGAGCTTTCAGACTATCACTGTTGATGGGAGTAGAGAACCTCATCTTTTTCTCGCAGAGCGGGCTGGCGGCATCGAACCGCTGACCGTGTGGTTAGCAGCCCGACGTGTCACCACTACACCCCCAGGGCTCCTTGGCCAGCTATAGAGCCGGTGGTTTCTATCATAGTCAAGCACTTTTAAAGAAAAGGACGGGAAGGAAAGAAGGCGGCTTGGGGGCAACTTTGAAGCCCCCTTGCTGGACAGCGGGGGTCTGATGGGGAGGCTGAAGGACGGAGGTTCTGAGCTCCCTTTACCCAGGCCAGGCTCCTGCTGGGAACCCGAGTCAACCTGGAGACTCCACCCCTTCTGCCGGTGGGCCCCTTGCCAGGGTCTGCCCTTCAGATGTGGCATCGGGCGCCGGGGCCCCTCCCCGCCCACGGGCCGGCGTGGGGCCTGCTGGTGTTTCCGAGTCTTTGCTCCCTGTCTACCTGCGAAGCCACTTCCTGTGCCAGCCGTCTGTCTGTCTGCCTGTCGACCGAGCACCTGGCCTACCCCCACCTCCAGCCTGCTCTAGCCGTCGCTCACCCTCTCTCAAACCCAGACTCACAGGCGGCGAGAGGGGCCTCCTGGAGATGGGGGTTGTGTTATTCTGGGTAGACTAGAGAAACAAATTCACAGAAACTCGTATGCATATAAGAGAGAGTCTTATATAAAGGGTAAGTGTACATTAAGAAAGCATCCCAACCCAGTCCAGTCCAAGCCATAAGTCCGACATTAGCCCATAGGTCCAACACCGATCTACAAAGTCCTCCATCTCACAAAACACACGCAATGACGCCGTCTGCAGGAGGAAAGCCGAATCAGTGAGCGTGTAAACATCTCAGTGCTGGCAGGGGTCTCCACACGGCTGCTCCAGCACCCAGGGCTGCATCGGGGTAGGTCCATGTGGCTTCTCCTCAGGGGTGTCTTGCAGGAAGTGAGCCTTGCCAGCTGAAGCAGGGAACTGGCTAAGGCAGCCTCACACTGGTCTGACCATCAGAGAACAAGAGCCCAAAGAACAAGAAAGACGAGGCTCACCGAACCATTTATCTCTCAGTCCTTCAATTCATCCCACGTGTATTTATTGGCCAGGTTGGCACAATAAAGCTTCACTATCTCAGGGGTCAAACAGAGCCTGGCTTTGCCCCCGGCCTACAGGGCGTCCCCCAGCACAACCAGCCTTGGTTTGTTCATCTGGCCGATGGGCTTCTAGAAGTGGCCACTCTGGACCACTGGGACAATGGGAGGCCTTTGCATAGGCTGTTCCCAGAGCTTCCTGGAGGGTCTCCTCCTCCAAGAAGCCCTCCCTGAATCCCCATCTACTCATCAGCAGCACTCTCTCCCCTGATTTTAGTTTTATTCTTCTCCCCGGTAAGAGCCCCTCTGTGTCTGCTGCCAGCCACTGTCAACTCAGCTACACTGCAAGCCTCAGAGAGACAGTCACTGTTCACACCGAAAGGGCTGGCCTGGGAGTGACTGACGTGGGTCCAGTGGTGTGGCCAGTGAGCTGAGTGGGCTGATGTGGGCGTGGCCAGGTGAGGAGAACTGCCACCACACCTGGTGACCCCACGCACAGCGGAACGGAATGGAACCCCATGCACAGCCATGCACTGTCTGGCTCTATGCCCGCCTCCCAGCCGGGTTGGGATCGTGTCATTAGGAAGGACAAGATGCATTGCCTGGGCTCAAACCTGGGGCTCCCGCACGCATGGTGAGCATTCCACCACCGAGCCATGCTGCCTTGTCAAGTGGGTCTAGGTATCTGCTTAGCCTTCTTCTGGCCTGGGAGTGCCCCAGGCCACAGGCCTTGCCCGTTACCAGCGCCTCTTCACAGATTCTCAAAGGGAGTCCACGAATTGTGCAGCCGGATTCGAGGAGAGAGGACCGCACGTAGGTTTTATAGTGAGCTCAGGAAGTGTGGCCCAGAGATTCTGCACTTGACTATTAGCCAAACCACGTGTCTGTCAGGGCATCTCGTGCTGCAGTGGCTGATGCGTGGCTGTGACGTTGGCAGCGCTGCCACCGGTGGTGCAAACACCAGCAGGGTCAGCCGTGGTGGACCGTGGGTTCAACAGAGCTTCCAGAAAGAGACAGACTAGGAAGAAGGTCCTGGTGACCTGCTTCTGAAAGCACTGTCGCGGGCAAACCTTGAGCAGAAGCAGAGCCTTGTCTGCTACCCGTCTTGCCGGAAGATGAGCCCCTGTGGTTGGGGGGCCCTCGGAGGAAGACGGGGCTGGGGGGTAGCTGTCCCCTCAGAACAGCCCCTCGTCATGATGTGGAAGGAGCCAAGCTGTCCCGGTCTTCATCTGCCGACCCGATGTGAAGAAGCAGCTGGCAACACCCATCCACCGTCATCGGGACGTGGACCGCGTGAAGGATGGCTCTAGACACGGTGAAGCCATCCGGAATGAAGGGCACTGCCGCAAGACCGACATTCTAGGCATCCGTGAGCTGAAATGGGCCCTGGTATCGACCACGAATTGTCACCCGGGGACGAATGTGGAAAGGACGGCGAAGGGTTTAAAGGACAAACCGATCTGTCTTGGGAGAAACCGGCCAGGGTGCTCCTTAGAGGCACGGAGGGGAGACTTCAGCTTCAATACTTTGCACGTGTTGTCAGGAGAGACCAGTCCCTGGAGAAGGACATCATGCTCGGTCAAGTAGGGGGGCAGCGCACGAGAGGAAGGACCCTTAAGAGGCTGGGTTGGCACAGGGGCTGCAACAGTGTGCTCGGGCACAGGAAGAATGGCAAGGGTGGCGCAGGGCCGGAGTGTCTCATGCCGTTGTGCACAGACAGGGTCGTGAGGGGGCAGAACCTACTGGCTGACCCCTAACAACAACAACACTGGCCATTTAGACTCTGACACTCCCGTGGCTTCTGGTGCCAGGAATGGCAACGTGAAGGGGAAGGGTCTCACGTGCACCGTCAGAGAGGGCATTTCAAGATCTGTCCTGAAACGCAACACTGAGCCCCAAATAAGCTCACTGCCATTGGAGCCCATGCCAACTCGGCGCAGTCCTGTAGAGCAAGGTAGAACTGCCCCGTGGGTCTCCGAGAGGGCAACCCTTTGCGGAACCAGCTGCTCTCATCTCTCTCCCTAGAAAGGCTGCTGGTTTTGAACTGCTGACCTTGCAGTTCAAGGCCCAACACGTAACCCCTATGCCACCAGGGCTCCACGAGGCTGACAGGGGCAGGATAATATCCATAGGCCTAGTCAATGTGCCCTATTATTTCAATTCTCACACAAATCTCTGATCATTAGAGCCTAACACCTGCAATGAGGAAATTGATCATTTTTACTAACTGCTGGGATCTGAAATGGATCGAACATGCCATGAAGATGCGTCAAGAATTACGGGTATTGGAATTAGAAAGCTGGAAACAAATAAAGAGCTCTTTAAAAAAAAAACTCACAGAGTCCAGTTGACTCTGAGCCATAGCGACCCTACGAGATAGGGTAGGACGGCCCTGTGGGTTTCCAAGACCGTAACTCTATAAGGGAGTAGAAAAGCCCCTGTTTCCCCCACAGGGCCGCTGGTGGTTCCGAGCTGCTGATCTTGGTTAGTAGCCCAATGCAAGAGCAGCGGTTAGAGGAGACGGACTCCGGCAGAGATGTCTGATAGAATGTTACAAGACAAGTAGCCTGGTCACTGGAAATAGCTATTTCCAGTAGGTACGAACAGAGACTATGCACGTGGACCTTGCCAGATGGACTCCCCAGAAATCAACATGACCACCTCTGTGGAAAGAGACAGAGGGGGAAGCTCCGGCTCATCAGTCAGAACAAGCCGAGGGGGACAGACCTGATTGCACCTATGCAAGTTCAAGTTTGACCCTAAAGAGAATGAAAAGAGGGCCACAATATGACCTTGAGGACTTCCCACCTGAATTACAAACCACAGTGAGGGTGAATTCGACACACTGAACACCAATGACCGAGGACCAGAGTAGCCGTGGATGACACCATGACATCATACACGAAGAAACAAACACTTATCTAAGTGACAGGAAAGACAGAAAATGCCAAAATGGATGCCAGGAGAGACTCTGAAACGTTGTCTCGCGTGTAGAAAAGCTGGGGGAAAGATGATGAAGTCAAAGAGCTGAACAGAAAATGTCAAAGGGTGACCTGAGAAGACATAGTGAAGTGTTATAAGGAAAGGTGCCAAGCCCTTGGGTTAGAAAACCAAAAGGGACGGATATGCCTGGCTTTTTTCAAATGGAAAGACCTGAAGGGAAAAAAGCCCAAGTCTCAAGTTGCACTATTGAAGGACTTGATAGGAGGTGGGAAACACATCCAAAGAGGATGGAAGGAATACACCGAGTCACTGTACCAAAAGGAATTGGTTCAAGTGACATTCAACCATTTCAGGAGGTAGCCTATGATCAAGGACTGATGATATTAAGGGATGAAGCTCAAGCTACATTGAACACAGTGGCAAAAAGCACGGCTCCGGGAATTGATGGAAGACCACCCAGAATGTCTCCACAAACTGGAGCAGCCCTGGAGGCACTCATGCCGAGGGGTTCAGAAGACGGCTACCCGGCCAACTGACTAGAAAAAACCCACCTACATGTCAGTTGGAGAGAAAGGTGCTGTGATGAAATGAGGCAATCCCCAAACAATATCCTTACTATTACGTGCGAGTAACAACATGCTGAAGATCATTCAGAAGCGGGTGCAGCAGTGCATTGACAGGGAGCTGCCAGAAACTCGAGCCAGATTCAGAACAGGACGTGGCACAGAGGCCGTGACTGCTGATGTCCAGTGCGCCTTGGCTGGAAGCAGAGAGGACCAGAAGTGCTTCCCTGTGTTTTGTTGATGGTGCAAAGGCGTGCGGATCAACCACCCACCCAACCACGATCGCACTGGAAACACGGACTCCAGAGCACGCCGCGGTGCTCCTGCAGACTCCCCTAGACCCAGGTCCTCCACCACCCACCCAACCACGATCGCACTGGAAACACAGACTCCAGAGCACGCCGCGGTGCTCCTGCAGACTCCCCTAGACCCAGGTCCTCCACC
>NW_022103927.1:521875-523971 GCF_000313985.2 Echinops telfairi | reverse complement strand
GAGTGTTTGCCTCGGGAGCATTGAGTTGACTGTGATGGTGGCGGGACAGTTGGGGAAAGGATATCAATAATGGTAGTACAATAGGAAGGGTATAATCGATGGCACTGAATGATACATGCAGAAGTCGTTGAATTGGAGACTGTGTTCTTGTGTCTGTTTTTGCCTCAATGGAAGAAAATTACACGAATAACAAGGAGTTCAAGGAAGAAGAAAATGTTCTAGAACCGACTATGGTGATGATTGTACAACTATTGGATTGTATGATAAGTGGGTGAAGTGCCAATACAGCTGTCAGAAGAAGAAGGTGGGGGTGGGGGGTGGGGGGGATAGAAGGGGTAGAGGAAGAAAGGCCTGGTAATCTACTTCTGTTTGGAGTGCAGTTGCCATGAACCAGAGTCGACTTGGCCACAACTCACCACCACACAGGTTAGAGACGGATGAAAGGCCAGAGAGCAGACAGAGGACGCATTACAGCTTGGAGCCTGCAGAGGCTCTCTCCCCCAGGAAGCCCCTGGCCCCCTGGAGTGCCCAGCAGACGTTTATCAGTCTCCCTGCCCCATCTCTGCCTACAGCCTCCCTCCATCTCCCAGCCTCTCGTGGGAAATCGGCCTCCTTCCCACCACAGGGGGTCGAGACCCACAGGTTGAGAACGGCTAGCATAGACGAAGAGGTAGTCCTTTGAACCTCCCGAGGGGGAGGAAATGGTTTCAGATCAGGTAAAGTGTGTGTCGGGACTGTGTCCTTTCATACGGACTCAATCTGTATGCTGAGCAAGTCATCCGAGAAGCTGGGCTATGTGGAGAAGCACGGGTATCAGGATTATTGGCAGGCTCGTTAACAACCCGTGCTATGCAGACGACCCAGACTTGCATGCTGAGAGTGACAAGGGCTCCGAGACCAGCGACAGCCTTCAGGACCGATTACCCCACAACATGCACCAAGATCTTCACAGCCGGTCTGATCACTGCATCCTGCTCAGAGAAAAGATTGAAATCGCCAAGGATTTCACTGTGCTCGCATCCACAGTCAACGCCCACAGAAGCAGCAGCCTGAAATCAAGCGGCATCGTGCCATGGACACCTCATGTCCCCAACCCTGCATCAGCATTTTCAAGGGTTTCCATGACACGGGGCGACAAGCCTGTGCCTTAACTATCTGCAAAGGGTACTTTCTCCGGTAAAGAGTTACCGGCTCGGACACTCACGGGGGCAGCTCTGCCCTGTCCTGGATGGCAGGGAGTTGTTGTCAGTTGCTTACAAGTCCGTTTCAAATGATGGCAACCCAAAGACAACAGGTTGGAGCACTGCCCCCCCAGCGCCCATCATGCCCCGTCCTTGGTGGGCCATGGTGGTCCCTGAGCATTGCCTTCCACAGGAAGGGGCTCGTGTCCCAGCGCCACGTGCACAATATTCTTTCGTGACCCAGAGGGGCTCAGGGACTGGTTTTCAGTCTCCCTCGTCTGTCTTAGTCTGGATGCTCCAAAACCCGCCCACTGGGATCTGAAATCCTGGCTTCGGCATCACCGCGACACCGCAACCACAGCATGACAGACACACCGGCAGACAGGTGGCTGGCGAGTCGTTCTCTGCTAGATGTCTTTTCCAGGAGCCCGGATGGAGGAGTGGGTTGCATGATGGGCCACTAACCGCGAGGTCAGCAGTTCGAATCAACCAGGTGCTTCGAGGGAGAACAAGGAGGCTTTCTGCTCCCATCAAGAGTTACAGCCTCGGAAACCCACAGAGGCCGTTCTACTCAGCCCTAGAGGATTGCTGGGAGTCGGGGTCAGTGTGACGGCAGTCGGTTTTCAGGTAGATTTTCTTTGCATGGAGGGAGGCTGGTCCTTGGTGGGGGTGGCGGGGGCCAGGAGTGCCACGATAAGGTGTGAGGAGTCCCTGGATAGTTGAGACAAATGATTAAGCACTTGTCCACCAGCTGAAAGGCTGGTGGTTCGAACCCACTGTGTTAGGCCTGGTTGAATGAGAAATAAATCCAGAGACTCTCCTATGTGCGTGAGAGAGAGCTTTAGATCAAAGCACAATCGTATATTGAGAAAACATCCCAGCCCAGTTCAGACCAAGTCCATAAGTCTGATATTA
>NW_022103927.1:507408-521530 GCF_000313985.2 Echinops telfairi | reverse complement strand
AACTGGTTCTCAGCAGAAAGCAAAATTCAAGAAACCGAACCCGGTGCTGACTCAGGACAGCCCCGGGTGTTCTGGAGCCACACGGCATGTCCCAGGGTTCCCTGGGGTTCCCGCTTTGCCAAAGCCGACCACCACACCTTTCTTCGGCATTACCACGGCTCGAGTCGCGGAGGGACCATCTCTGTCACAAAGGGACTCGCCTTTTCTACAGCCGTGGCTCGGGGACGCTAGTACACACCCCTTCCCCAGTTTTTCCAACAGCAGTAGTGTACATACGTGCATTTCATTAAACGGGCTTTCCACAAAGGTTTCCATAGCATTTGGGGTGTACACAGCCAATAGTGTGCACCCAAGTCCAGGGCCGCCGCTGCTGACGGCCTTCACAGGGCCTCCTCCGTCTCCCTATATCAGAGCTGGATGGGTCTCCGTTCGTCTGTCCCCTGATACCCTCGTCTTGGCTGGAAGTAACTGCAGGCCCGGTTTTCGAAATGGAAACGGGGCAAAAGCAGACAGAGGACGAAGCGTCCTCCTTTCAAGCCCAGCTGGGCCTGACCAGACCTTTGTGGCACCCGCCTCGCTGTCCTCAGCCCACAGGGACCCCATAGGACAGGGCAGAACCGCCCCGGGAGCTTCCGAGGTGGCAATGCTTTATGGGAGTAGAAAGCTCCATCCTTCTCCTGAGGAGCAGCTGGGGGGTTCGAACTGCCGACTTTGTGGTTAGGAGTCTGTTACGTGACCACTATGCCACCTATGTTCGTAATCATTCCAATAGCACCGAATGAGTCCTCAGCCTAGTCCTGGCCCACCAGGGGACAGCGTCAAGGACCAAACGCTAAGTGGACCCCGAGACAGGGCTAGTCTCTGGCCTCAGGTACCTACAACCCCACCGGGAAGCCCCCTGTCTTTTGAGAAGAAACCATTGGAAGGGACAGCGGTGCAGAGCCCCCCACGCTAGGCATCAGGGGGCAAGCGGGCCAGGAGGGGCCCGCACACATTGTCTGACCGAAGATGCTGCCTGCTGACCCCTGGGCATGCTGGGAGCCCACCCTGATCAGACAGAGGGACAGCGGAGCTGGGTGCAGGGCAAGTGGGGGCAGTGGGCAAACCCAGACCAGGGGGCTGAGGGGCAGAGGGGCAGAGGGGCCAGGACTGCTACAGGTACAGAGCCAGGGGAGGGAGGTGGAGTTGTGGTTGAAAGAGAAGAAACAGTTCAACCACAGGAGCGGGGGCGTGGAGCCTGAGTCAAACAGACAAGGACAATGAGTACGTTGAGGAATGCGCAAGTCCTTAGGCAAACGCACCGCAGCTACTGGCTCCTCTGGTCAGTACAGTTGGCCAGGCCCCGGGGCCCCAGCTTCGGGCTGCTCCTCTGCCCTTTCCTCCTGGCCTGGCTGGAGCAGGTGGACTTGAACTGCCTGCTCCTGCGTTCACTGTTTGCACCCCCCTCACACCCCATCCCCGTCTGCATCTACCCTCGGCCACGGGGTCGAGTCCCACTCTTGGTCAGGACCGGGCGGGCCTTTCGTATTGTTGGGCAGACGATCCCTGGGTCCACAACACCTAACAACAGCCATCTCTACGTCTCCCCTGGAGAGGCTGGGGGAGGGGGTGTTAGCCTGCACACTGTCGGTGAGCAGACGAAGTGCTCACCCCCACACCACCAGGGGCTCCTGCACGCACCTGCATCCCTCCCCTCCTGCCCCCACCCACCACGTACTCAGCCAACTGCCACTGAGTGGACTTTGTGCCGACCCCCCAGGGGCTGATTTACCATGGTCCCTTCCAATGGATTCTCCTTTGTGGGGCTGTTGAGAAGGAGATCTCCCGGCCTTTCTTCTCAGGCACCTCTGGGCGGGCTCCACCGCCACCCTCTCAGTCAGCAGCCGATTGCATGAACTGTTTGCACCATCTCGGGATGCTCCTAACCCAGAAAGACCAAGGCAGTTGGGGCCCAAGAGGGGAGGATGTTTTGCACCCAGCATGTGGCAGACACTCAGGGGAGGAAGAGCGATTTAGTAGCCCCCAATTTTGGGAGTCCTGCTTCAGCACTCAGATCATTCACCCCAAGCCCCCTCCTGAGACGTGGAAGTCCGGAGCCCGTGCACGCAGCATGGAAGCTGCACTCACCAAGGGAGCGTGCTTACTCACTCCCTCACTCAACAAACACTTGGCTCTGTGCACTCCCGCTCCAGCCACGAGGCAGATAAAACCTCGCCGAGGACGTGGAACACTGCCACAAGCGCTGTGGATGCCAGCCCGGTGGCTGCCGACCAGGCTGAACATTTGCCCAGGCTATGGCCCAGCAGCTCCACTCCTGGGGATGCCGACAGCTCGTCCGAGGGACTCCGAGAGGCTTCCTCTGCCCTCGCAACAGTAGAACCACCGTCCATCCCCACCACGGAGGACTGCTGGGTCGAAGCACAGAGGGGCAGAGAAGCCAGCCCAAACGGAAGAGCCCAGGGGCCTTGGAATGCCACTCCTTGGGGAAGTGGGTGGCCAGGCCTTTCTTCCGAGGCACCTCTGGGTCGACACCACCCTTTCGGTCAGCAGCCCAGTGGGCTAACCGCCGGCACCCCCCCCAGACTCCATCCTTCCGTCAAGAGATGAGCTTGTGAGTGTTCCCTGTGGCGCTGGGGCCCTCCTGGTCACCCCCTTTGTCTCCGCCCCTCCCTCCAAACTGGCTGCCTCCTGGGCTGGGGTCTGTCCAGCACTGAGCAGGACACAGCGCCTGCTCCCCCCTTCCTCTGCACTGTGCTCGATACACCGGGACTCGCTGCAGGCCCTGCAGCCCCCGCCCGCCCAGCTGAGTCATACCACACCAACGGAACTTGCCACCCTCCGCACAGGTGCTGCGGGCCCTCCGTGACCTCCCCACCCCTTGGCCGCCACTCGTTCTCCTGGAACCCAAGGGCCAGGCTGAGCTTGCTTTGTTGTGTTTCATTGAGGCGACATATTTGCATAACCTCCTGTCCCTGTGTGTCCGTGGAGGGCTGCACAGGTCTCAGGGGGGAGCCCCCAGACGAAGAAGGATGAGGAAGAAAGACCTGGAGACCCGCGCCCGGAAACCGGCCAAGGCAAACCCTCTGGACTCCGGGGTCTGTCCATTCACGGTTTGTGGAGCCCTCGCCGATCGGAGCGGACTAGACCATGCCTGACGATCACAAGGGAGTGAACCACGCGGCGACCGTGGTCCATATGGAGCAACCCGCCCTGCCATCTCGTTCCAGAACATTCTCCTCGTCCCCAAAAGGGGACTCATCCCCGTGAGTTGTCTCCCTGCACTCCCCGCCCAACCCCAGGCGGCCACTCCTCTACTTTCCGTCTCCATGGATGTGCCTGGAAGAGAAGTTACATCAACGGAGTCGGTTCTTTTGCGTCTGGCTTCTCCCGCCGCCGATCCTCGTGTTTTCGAAGGTTTGTCCACGTGGCCACAGGTGCCAGCGCTTCATTCCTGTTCCTGGTCAAATCGCATCCCAGGGGTTGGCTGGGGCACACTGTGTCCCTTCATCCACTGATGGACACTAGGCTGTTGTGAGTAATGTGGTCCTGCCAGGAGCCCTGGTGGTGGAGTGGGTCTGCGACTGGCTGCTAACCTCAAGGTCAGCAGTTCAAACCCACCAGCTGTTCAGGAGGGAGTTGGGGCTTTCTACTCTCCTACAGGGTCACTACGAGTCAGAATCAACTCTGAGAATATACCAGGAGGGTGTGCGCGCACGCATGCACGCACGCACGTGCACATGCCTGTGTCTCTCTGCTTTTCAAGTTTGCCTCATGTTTTGAGGGGCCCCTCAGCGGCTTTCCACAGTGGCCACACCCATTCAACCTTGGTGCCCACCTTTTGACTTTCAACGAACCAAGACTCGGTTCAAATCCAGACTCAACCACTGTGACGTAGCCTCCTTTTCATCCTCGCCACACACCTGTGCTTTCTGCTTGCAACTTCCAGTTCTGCTTTGAGAGCTCAGCGTCTCCACCTGGGCCCTGGGCCTGCCGATCCCAGAGTCCCATGCTTCCTGAACTGGGGAACATTTGGATAAACAGAGGCAGCTCCCACCACCACCCCCCTCCACCAAAAAAAAAACCCCAACTAGGAAAGCCCCTAGGTTTCAGGGCAGGCCCAGGATGGGTAGGGGGGAAAGCACAGAAAAGGGGGTGGGCCTGGCGGCTGCCTTGGGTGGAATAGGCTAGGGCCCTGAGCAAAGGCAATTGGAAATACGTTTTTGCCCAGAAATAGCCGGATCGCCCTTCCAACGGGGATAAAAGGAAACCTGTGTTTAAAGGCAAGCCTCTTGGCCACTGGCCGCGTGGGGAGCCTGGCTTGGGAGCGCCGGAGCAAAGCTTGCGGTCAGGGTTGTACTCAAAATGACTGCTGCGAAGGCCCGTGCTTCGGCCCGGGCCGCTCCCCTGTAATTCTCTTCCCAAATAAAAGGCCCAGCTATTCCTGGAGGGGCTGCGGTGGCCAGGGCTCCGGGGAGGCCATGCTGGAATGCTGAGCATGGCCCTCGCCCCCACAGGCCCAGCCTCTGAGTCTGTGATCACTGGACGGCGTTCTAATTAAACGTGATGACCAACGGGCTTGTGCCCGCACTGGAGCCCCCAGGGGTGGGGGTGGGGTGGGGGGACAGAGGGACGAGGTATACAGCAGCTTGAGCTGACGTTGAGCTATTTGTGGCTGGACTGGGGACAGGCACCGTTTGATGTCTGCCAAATATAGCATGTTGTACTTCTGGACGCCAATTGTGCCTTTACAAACAGTAAGGTCATTGGTTAGCCACAGAGAGGAGTGGCGTGCGGATTCGTGCGCCGTGGAGGAACCGATGCTCTTCAAGCGCGAGAAGCCCAGACACAAAGGACCCCGAAGGGCCTTGTCCGTGGAGCCGAGAACGTGAATTCGAGGTTGCCCGGGGCTTGGGAAGGGGGTGCGGAGTGCCGGCTAATGGGAACAGGAGGGGCTTTCTTTGTTGTGTGTGTGTAGGGCGGGGGGTGGGGGGTTGAGAAGGTTCTAGAACGAGACCCCGGTCGGGGCTGCACAACTCGGAGGAATGGACTAAAAGCCACGGCACCATGAGCTCGTAAAGAGCACGCTGTATGTGGGGCTTCCCCTCAACTGGCTTGTTTTGTTGTGTTTAATGACAACGTCATTGGGAGGACCCCGGTGTGGGGGAATGGAGGTCCAGTTCGGGTCCTCCCAGCCCATCAGTGTCCAGTCTCAGACCGGTGTCTTGGTCCTCACTTCTGTGTGTGGAGCGGGGAGGCTGTGGCCAGGTCTCCGGGAGACCATTGCAAGGCCCTGCCCGGCTCCCCACTAGCCCTAGGAGGCTGACTAACAGTGTTAAAGGTGAGAAAACGGGGCCCCGCATGGCTAAGCCGGGGTCTGAACCCCAACTCAAATCTACCATACCCCACTCCCTCCTGTGAGACCCCCCCACAGGGCTTGCCCTCCCCGCTGACGTATTGTAAAGGAGCCTTCCCTGCCCCCATGGAGGGGTGTGTGGCCGCAGCTGGGAGCCCATCACAGAGGCTTCCTGCAGGAGGTGGCCTCTGGTACTGCCGTGTTCCTCCAGGTCCCGCCAGGGCTGAGTGAGCAGAGACGTGAAAGGGTTCCTTCTGAAGGCAGCCCTGGGGGACCCTTTCTTGGGGTGTCTCATGGAGAAGACGACAAGCCGAGGGGTCACCCTTTTGAAGAACAAAGAGCCTCTCTGATCTTAAAAACTCACAAAACCAAGCTCGCTGCCGCCCCGTGGAGTCTGACTCAGAGGCCACAGTGTCACTGCCCCTGTGGGATTCCCAGACTGTAACTCTTTCACCAGAATAGAAAGCCTCATCTTTCTCCTGAGGAGCAGCTGCTGGCTTTGAACTGCTGACCTTGTAGTTGGCCGCCCAACAGGGTGACCACTATGCCGCCAGGGCTCCTTCTCTGACCTTAGGCACACATAAACAGACTTGTCACCCTCCTCGTCTGCAAAACGGAGTGCACACCGCTACAGGGAAAAGTCTAGGGGACTCATTAGCTAAGTAGAGAGCCCGGGGCCAGGGGCAGAGCAGGGAAACCCCTAGCCAGGCCTGGGCCCTCTGTCCTCCCCCAGCCCAGCCCTCAAAGAAGAAGCCTTGCCTTGTTCCTCCCGCACTGACCCCGGGTGCCTTCATGCCGCCTACTCGCTGTCTGGACCCCGGGTATCACTTCAAAAAGTACCGATGGTCGCCCAACCTCATGCCCAGAGCTGCTGCTCGACTTGGGCTCCGTGGAGCTGGGGAACAAAGATTCGTTTCTTTTAATGTTTCATTTTGAAGTTCCTGCCATCTAGAGAGAGGTCCCCCAAAGAATACAATGGTTATCTTCTTGCATTGCTGCCAGGTTTGTGAAGGGTTAACAATTTACCTGGCTCTCATTTCGTGACTATCTCAGAATTTCTTCTCTCTCTCTCTCTCTCTCTCTCTCTCTCTCTCTCTCTCTCTCTCTCTCCCCCCAACCCCGCCTTCTCCTTCTCGCGTCTCTCCCCCTTTCTTCCTTCCCTGATGCCGCCACCCCACCCCACCCCACTCCACCCCCCAGCCAGTGTGTGTGAATAAATCTTCTCTAACCACCAGAGACAACCTGGCAGGGCATTGACCCTCAATCTTTCCTCGAGCATCTTTGAAGAACAAAGAGATTCTCCCACACAACCACAAGGTGCACGTCACCCTTGGGGAATTTCACATTGAGAGATGCTGTTATCTAATCGACATGCTCTACCATCCACCCACCTGTTGGTTCCTCATACTGAGGTGGCTGGGGGGGTGCTGCAATTGAGACTGACAGTACCAGGGGGCTTCCGGGAGCCCTTGGGAAAAGCCTGTTACCTTTCACTTCCGTTTTACCATCAACGTTTGGAAGCCTCCCCCTACTTCAAATACCAGCATGATACATCCTTCCAGCAGAACCTCCAGACAAAGACAGACCAAGAAAATCAACCAATGAGAACTTCCAGTCTAAGACAGATGGGGAAACCAAATCATGAGATTTTGCAGACTAATTCCAACCAGGAAAAGCAGCCAATCAGAACTGTCAGATTCAGACAGACTAGGGAAACCAGCCAAAGAGAACTTCTAGATTAAAACAGACTAGGGAAACCAGCCAAAGAGAACTGACGGATCCCAACATAACGTTGTCCCTCTGGCTTGCTTTGGACACGTCACGTGGACAGTCACTAAAGGAGGACTCCATGTTAGGTGAAGCAGAGGAACGCTGACGGCAATATGGCGTGTTCGACAGGGTCCTCCAGAGAAACAAAACCAGGACACATGATTAGCTAGCTAGCTAGATGATAGATAGATAGACATTTAGAAAACAGATAAAGCACGAAGGAATATAACAGCTAATTAGTCCACACAGCAGTACAGAGGGTTCAGTTCAACTCACTTCTAGGCAACAGTTAATCTATTGGAAGTCCTTCAACTCGCGAGGGCTGCTGGGTCCAAGGTCAAGGAAGCAGACAGCTGAGTCTTCCCTAGGGTAGTGCAGGCAGTCTCGCCACAGGCAGCAAACAGCAGGGCAGGTCACCAACAGTCAGCAGCTCAGGAGCTTGGGGAAGCAGGCCCGGATGGGATATCAAACTCAAGCAATGCAAGAGGACAGGATCCACCAGCCTCAAGCTTAAGAGATGTACATACCAGCAGCGTGGCGAAGCAGGTCTTGCTAGCAACACGATCCCAAGGTTGGCCATCCCACAGGTAGTGTAGCTCACAAGTTGAGGCAGAGAACTAACTAAAGCAGCCGCACGCTGGTCCGATCACCAGAGAGCAAGAGGTGGGGGCGGGTCTTGCCGAGCCCTTTCTCTCTTTGCCCTCCAATCAAACTGCGAACTGATTAATCCCACATGTTCCTATTGGCCAGGTTGGCACAATAAACCTACCCATCACAGATGGGTTGGCAGAGTGGCTGTCGTCAGGAGTCAATTGCCCAGTAAGCAAGGTAAGCATGGCTCTCCTTGTGCTTACTTACAGTTCCCTACAGATTAGCAAGTAAACACCAACTGAACGGCGGCCATGTAGCACAGGAGGTGGAAACAGTATTTGAAAACCTCCCCCAAACGAACACAAACAGAAAAACTCCTGGCTGTCCGGTTCCTTTCCAGCTCGCGGCTGCCCCACTTGAGACGGAGGAGAGCTGCAAACTTTACGGAAGCAGATGGCCAGGCCGTTCTCCACAGCATGGCCAGGGAGCAGTCAAGAGCAAACGTATCAATGCAGTCGGAGCGTGAAGCCTCTTCTCTGCAAAGGCAGAGCAATTTGCAAAGGCCCTCATGGCAGCCCCCTTCCACCTTGGGGCTCTCGCCCCCTGCTGTCCTGTCTGGCCAAGGGGTCCACAGACAGCTAAGAAACTTCTCTGGCCCCAAGGGGGGAAACTGTGTGAAGTCAGTTGGGGCTCAATCCCAGAAGCCTCCTGGAAGAGGTGGCCCTGAACCACGATGCCCTCTGATTGGGGAGCACAGCCACCTCTGGGTGCCCAGAGTCACCCCAGAGCTCCAGGGTCACACAGGAAGGTGTGTAGGGAAAGTCCTTGCAGTGGAGTGCAATAGCTCCATATGATTCTTCTACCTAAGCCGTGGCGTGTGAGCAAGAACCAGTGGCGTTGAAGGAAGATGCTCAAGCTGTCCTGAAAGCATCAGCCAAAAGCGAGACTCCAGGAATAGTTGGAATATCCTTGGGGATGTTCCAACAAGCCGATGGAGCACTGGACACACTCACTTGTCGATGCCAGACTGGAAGAGGTCCCTATTTGTGCCCATTCCGAAGAAAGGTGACCCAGCAGAGAGCTCCGATTACGAAACGATGTCATCGATGTTGCACACAGCAGCCTGTTGCTGAAGAAGAACGGATGCGCTTTAATGACGACGTTGGCAAAGCGCATTGAATACAGACCACGGGCCGTCTCGAAAGGAGTGCGTGGCCAGAATATGGACCTCTTAGAAGCCAAGAGGGTGAGACCTTGTCTCACATCCTTTGGATGGGTGATTGGGTGCTGCCAGTCCCTGGAGAAGGAGATCAGTCCCTGGTTGAAGCTGAGGGTCCTTGAAAAAGAGACGCGGGCCGACACCGTGGCTGCAGCAATGGGCTCCGCCGTCGGAACCCTTGTGCGGACGGCACAGACCCGGGCAGGGTTTCATTCTGCTGCGCACGGTGTCACACGGGTCAGAGTCAGCTTGGTGGCCCCTGACAAGAACAGCAGCACCAGTCTCTGTCACTCCCGCCACATAACTGGGTGGGGCTATGCAAATAGGGCCTGTGCCACACGACTAGAGGTCCGTGTTTGTCACCCTTCCCCACCCCCTGGCTGGACGGATGAGCCACCTCTGAAGAGAGAAAGCCAGGAGCCCGAGGAAGAGCACACTCAAAATCAGAGGCATCATAGACGATGGCGTGGAGCCTCAGAGGAGCTGTGCCAAGGCGCAGGGGTACCTTCTCCTCATCTGTCCTGAGACCACAGAACCGTGGGCCAGAGCAACAGATGCTCTGGCTTCCTGGTCCGTGGCGGCGAAGGCCAAGGGACCACGTGGCCAAGAGGCTGGGAACCGGTGAGAGATCTGGCTGCCGGCTGAGAAGACCAGGAACTGTATCCTCGCTGTTTCCTGATCCTGACTTGTGATAACCTCTTAACGTCTCCAGTAAAGCCCCGTAATCATGAGTGTTGCCTGTGCGTTGGGTGGCCACTGCTACCAAGTATGGACCGGCACGGGAGGGACAGTTGGTGTCAGAATAGACAAGGGGGGATGGAGCGTGGAGGCACGGCAGACCCCACCTCGTGGCAGTAGGGAAGCCGGAGGAGGTTAGATACGGCCCCTCCATGCTGTTTATTGCAGCCCTTGTCTGAACCGCTACAGGACAGCTGGGGGGGGGGGCTCTCTGGACCCCATTTAGGGCTTATTTTTGGCATTCCCTCACAGAGACTCACTGGCTCCGGTTCCCCTGTGCTCCGTCATCTCCAGGCCACAGGACTGGGGTCACTTATTTTATCCCCAAGCTTTTGTCAAAAGAACGGAACCTCCCAAGGGGAATCGGAGAGCTATTTTGGACTCAGAGGGCTGTCTGTTGTTTGGCTGCTCGGAGGGGCTGGGGCGAGTTTGGCTGCTCGGAGGGGCTGGGGCGAGTCTCCGTGGGGCTCCGAGGCCGTGAGCAGGGCAGCTTGCTGGCTTCCCTCCCTGAGCCTCCGTTTGCCCATCTGTCAAGGACAGGGCCACAAGGGCCTCTGTAAAGTGCTAAAAAGCAGAGACGTCACTTGGAGGACCAAGGTGCCCCTGGCCCCAGCCCGCTTTTCAACACCTCCATGAACACAAGCGAAACCCGGGCCAGGGAAAAGGAAGAGTGGAGACTGGACGCCTTTGAAGGAGGTGCTGCTGAGGGACAGTCCGGGGACCCCCCGCCCCCTGAGCTGTGGGGAGAACGGGCAGGCCTGTCCCGGAGGAAACGCAGCCAGAAGACGCCTTTGAAGGGCGG
Source organism: Echinops telfairi (assembly GCF_000313985.2). Taxonomy (NCBI): domain Eukaryota; kingdom Metazoa; phylum Chordata; class Mammalia; order Afrosoricida; family Tenrecidae; genus Echinops; species Echinops telfairi. The sequence goes on along the minus strand of NW_022103927.1, from coordinate 511,057 downwards.
ATGCGGAGACGCGGTCTCATTTATTTCGCTCATGTCACCAGGAAAGGCCAGTCCCCAGAGAAGGACATCATGCTTGGTAAAGCGAAGGGTCAGCAGCAATGGGGGACACCCCACATGGGATGGAGTAACAGAGGGGCTGCGGCCACGGACCCCCACAGGTCATGAAGACGGCACAGGGCCAGGCAGTGCTCCGTTCTGTTGTGTGGACCTAGCGAGTCAGAGCCGACCAGAGGCCACCAAGAACCACAGCCAAGGGGTTGGCATGGCCAGTCCTGAGTCTGTCCTGGGTCAGAGCTGTGTCTGCCTTTGTGCTGAGGGCATGATCAGCCTCCTGCGTCTCTCCCATCTGGTCAGACCAGGTGTGTGTGCTCAGGTAGGGGAGGTGAATGGGACGAGGTCTCTGTCCTCGGGGGACTCTGGGCAGTGTGTGGAGACATTTATGGTTGTCACACTCCAGCGCAGGTGCTACTGGCCTTGAATGGACGGAGCCCAGGGATGCGGCACAGGACACGGAGAATGACCAAGGCTCAGGCGGCAGCAGGGCCAAAGGGGTGGGCGTGGGGGCTCTAAGGACTTGGGGGAATTGGAGTCTGCTCCCTGCTCATACTGTACCCCGGAATAAACCCCTCGCTGGGCGTGGCACTGTGAGGAAGTAGAGTGACCCTCCGGCTTCTGTCAGTTGCTTCTTCTCGCTGCCCCCCGCCCCCCTCAGCTGTGCGTCTCAGCTGAACGTGGACCACAGAGTCTTTGAGGGGTCAGTCAGTGGAAACCCCTAACCCAGAGGATCTCACCCTGGGTTATGCTGCCCCGCCCCCAAGAGACACTTAACAATGTCCTGATACAATTTTTGTGTGTGTGTGGGGGGGTGTCACAACTTGTGGGGGGCAACGGGGTGCTCCTGGCATCTAGCATGTTGCTCAACACACTACAGTGCACAGGACAGCCCCCCACCCCCACCCCAGAGAATGACCCAGACCCAATTGTCAGTGGAGAAACCCTGCACGGCACGATGGGCGCCATCTTCCAGGGTGGCCTCACTGAGGGGCTCTGAAAGCCCATCCCCTCACCCTGAATGAGAACCCCGTGGGTGCACAGGTGCCCGTCCAGGAGGAGCTGGGCTGAGGGGCAGGAGGGGGTGCGGGGAGGGGCAGGAGGCAGTGGGGGCTGTGAGCAGGCCTGGAACTAGGCACGGGTAAGGTCTGGTGACTGCTCAGAATTGGCTCTGGCTGTCAAGTGGACACTGAATGGTCAGTCAGGCTCAGGTAAGCAGCACGGTGACTTTGGCATCCCTGGTGAGGCGGAGGGAAAGGGCAGTGGTTACGCGTTGGGCTGCTAACCACAAGGTCAGAGGTTCGAAACTACCAGCCACTCCTCTGGAGAAAAACGGGGCTGTCTACTCCCATCAAGACTCACAGTCTTGGAAAGTCACAGGGGCAGTTCTGCCCTTCCCTTCAGGGTCGCTACCAGTGGGAATTGACTCAGTGGCAGTGCGTTTTTTGGTTTGGGCCAGGTGGAGACAGCTCGCTGAAGTGGAGGGACAGCTGTCAAGGATCTGGGGGTGAACATGTGGGGTTCAGGGCCTGGCAGTCACTGTCACCACCCCTCAACTCTATCTTTGTTTCAACACAGCCATCACAGAGGACTCCTTGATGAATGGGCTGTCTGTGTGCCGATAAAGCTTTATTGATGGCGTTCGCAGATCACAAAATAGCATTCTTCTTTGATTTTTTTTGTTTGCCACCAACCACTTATAAATGTGAAGGCCACTCTTACTGCAGATAAGGAATGAGGAGCTTCTTGTCTGGGGTAAAGATAAGCATTCTAACATTGATTGGTGGTGGGTGCACAGCCCTGGGCATACCCTGAAAGCCCTCCATGTGTACCCTTATAAAGGGGTGGACTGTAGACCGTGTGAATCCTATAGCAATAAAGTGGAGATTTTTTTTTTTAATTGTAGTTCGAGAGGCCCTTGAGAGCAGACAGCAGGACAGATTCTGTCTGTGGCTGTAGTTTGAGACTAACTGGTGCTGGGGATGAAAGTACGTGTGAAGTTGGTTGAGCTCAGACATGAGGTGACTTTGATCACAAAACAGGGTTCAGACATGCCTGCTCTTGGTGGGAGCAGAGATTCCCGGTCACAGAAAGTCCCAGGCCCCTGGGCTTGGGCAAGTGAAGGAATAAGCAAGCAGAGGTGATGGTGAATCTGGGTGCTGCCAGCCTCCCCCTGACCTCAGGGCTTCCCGTTTCAGCAGGCCACATTTCAGGGCCACACAAGGGGGGGGGGGGGGAATCAGAAGAGGCTCATGGCTCTTCTTGACCTCAGGAGCTAACCAGGCAAGGCGCACCAGGGGCGGGGTCCCCTCCTTCCCACAGACGTCCCAGAATACCCTGGGACCCAGTCTGACCCTGCTCTTAACCACTTCATTGCCCCTCTCCCCCACCCTTGGGTTGAGTCTAGGCTCCCAGACCCTGAGTGGGTGGACAACATCCCTTTGCTCTCTTGACTGGGCCTCCTGGTGCTGGCACACCCTGTTCCCTGCAGGCATTGCACCCCCTCCCCCACGGCCATCCCTAGCCCCCAATGGGTGCATTTGAGTTATGCTGCTGGAGAAGAATATTGCAAAGACCAGGGACTGCCAAAAGAGCCAATCTGTGCTGGAGGAAGTATCACCAGACGCTCTTTAGAAGCAAGGGTGGTGATACACTGTCTCCCATACCGTGGACACCCCTTCGCCTGGGTCCCTTGGTGCTTTCCCACAGTTCCTCGTGAGCAGTGGTGCTCAGCCTTCCTCAGGCCGCGGCCCTTGCCTATGGTCCCTCATGCTGTGGTGACCCCCAACCATCACATTGTTTTCCCTGCTACTTCATCACTGTCATGTTGCTACGGTTATGAATCGTCGAGTAGATATCTGATAGGATGTATTTTCATTGTTACAAATTGAATATGTCGTTAAAGCATAGTGATGAATCACAAACACAATATGTCATTCTATATTGTAAAATATTTATCTCTAATGACAAATAAATGAAATGTCATCTTGAAGCACAGTGTTAGCCTGGGTAACAGTCTTCACACCGGGTACTCGTATGTGGGTGTGTCTGCACCCGCCTGGAGACAGAGAGAGGAGTGGTGTCTCAGGTCCTAAGACCATCGGAAATATTTGTTTTCCCCAAAAGGGGTCACGATCCACAGGTTGAGAACCACTGCTCTACATTAATAAGTAAACACAAGTCAGCCTGTACTTACCTGGATTCCTGGGGACTGCATCCCTTTCAAGGATTCTAAATTTGAAGAGTTTTGAGTCTGTAGGCAGGTGCCGCCGTGGGGTTGGGAGAGAGACAGATGCCAGCCAGGCCTAGCAACAGAATCTTTAATGTGGTGGTGAAAAAGGAGGGGTGGACAATTCTTCACAACAGGTTAGGAAGGAAGCATAAGTAAGCCCGTGCTTACCGCGCCGGGTGGGTAAGTCTGGCCAATATCACAGACCAGAAGCTACCTGCAGCTGCGACACACGGAGACAGGCCTGGTAACACTGCATGCAGATGCACGGGAGTCTCCCGGCCTCGGAGTCAAGAGCAGTTAACGAGAACAATGTTCTGTGGTCAAGGTTCACCAGCTGGGCCAAATGGTCCTTTTTTTTTTTTTTTT
>NW_022103927.1:502292-506351 GCF_000313985.2 Echinops telfairi | reverse complement strand
ACGAGGAGACCAAGCACAGGGACCACTGAGAAGCGGGGCGGGACCGGGCAGTGTTCCTGTCTGTTGTACACGGGCTCTCGATGGGTCAGAACCAACATGATGACACCTACAGTCTCAGAAACCCACAGGGGATTGCCAGGAGTCAACACTGGATGGCAACAGGAGTCAACACTGGATGGCAGTGAGTTTGGTTGTATAGAAGCAACAAGGAAACAAGCAACCTCTTCTCAGGGGGAGAGACTGGCAGGGCCCCTCGAAGGACTTGCTTCTCCTGTTAGGAACATCTGAGAGTCCACTTGGACCCCAGGGTCTCTCGGCCTGGGCACAGTGGGCATTTGGCTCCCAATCCTCCTCCGGAGGACTGTGCTGTGCATTGTGGGATGGAACCGCATCCCTGGCTCCCATCCCTCGTCGGTGCCAGACAGACCAGTCCAGGGACAGAAAGTGGATCAGTGGGTGCCAGGGACTGGGGGGCAGAGAGGGGCAGTGGGTGACTGCTAGCAGGATCAGGCTTCCTTTTCAGAGAACGTTCTAGAACTTGGACTAGTGGTAGGTAGCTGCCCAACATGACGAATGGACTACGAGCCATGGAATGGTTCCCTTTCAAATGGTTCATTGTACGCGATGTAAATGTCTCAATTAAAAAAAAAATTACAAACAAAAATAAAGCAAGTTTTTTTTAATGAAAAAAAAAGAAAAGGCACCAACACAAACATTTCTCTGTCCGGCTGGGGGTTGGGCTCTCACGTTTTTTTCCACCATGGGAAGGGGCCAATTTGTCACCAATATCGGCGCTGTCCTGGGGCTGGCCAGGGGCCAGGGGCCAGCGCTCTCCAAGTGTTCCTGCCAGCACTGGGAAAGGGGCCCGGCTCTCTTCCCCAGCGCCCAGCCGCCTCGAGCTCCTTGTTCTCAGTAGTCCCGGGAGCCCGGGGCCGCGTGTAAGCAGGAAACGCAGCCAAGAGGGTTTCCTGCAAGCCAGGGAGAGGAAGCTTCGTCATATGCTGGGAGGCCCGGGTTAAAAATAACCCCGATATATAAAGACGGCGAGGGTCCCGCTCCCTCACTCGCCGGCTTGCCCAGCAGCAAGCAGGTGGCTCCTGGCCTAGAGAAAACCAGACCCCATCCCTGGGCCCAGTAGCCAAGTTCACAGGCCACCTTGCCTGCAGAATGCAGAGCTCCGGTTCCAGGGCAGGTTCCAGGGCAGATCTCGTCCTCAATCACTTCTCTCCAGAGAAGGAGAGCGAGACGGAGGAGCTGCCCGCAGAAGGGAAGTCCGAAGCCGCTCAGCTCTGATTTGGTCAAATCACAGAGTTCACATCCCAGCTTTGTAGCCTGCCGAGCCCCACCGCCACCCCCCCAGCCTCAGATTGCCCTTCTGTAAAATGGGGCAGTGGTGGGGGGCACACACCAGGGGGAATGGCTTGCCGTGGCACGCTTGGAAGAGCCTGAAACGGCAATGGTTTGGGGAGATATGCTCTACCACCAGAAAAATAAAAATTTTTACGGAAGGAATCGCATATAGGCAGCTACTAGTGCCTGGGTAAACTCTGACTTTAAGCTCTCTGGGAAAAACAACCCTGAAGTCCATTGCCCTGGAGGTGGTTCTAGTGTGTGGGTGGCAGGAGACCTGAGTGCCGCAGAACTTTCTCAGCTACAACTCCCTATGGAGGCAGATTGCCAGGCCTCTCTGCGGCAGGGCTGCTGGGTGGGTTCAAACCCCCAACCTCCAGGCTATTCAAACCAAAACCACACTCACCGCCACTGAGTCAGTTCCCACCCACGGCGAAGCCCGCAGGACAGAGGACTCCCCTGTGGGTTTCTGAGGCTGTGAGCAGACAGCCTCATCTTTCTCCCTTGGGGCGGCTGGTGGTTTGAACCTCCAACCTTAGCATAACCCCTTTGTCGAAGACAAACCATTTTCACCCTCCGGGAACCCTGTTTGGCGAAAGGAGGCAGCTATCAAAGGTCACATTGTCTGATGCCATTTATGTGAAACAGCCCCTGCAGGAACGTTCTGGAAATAAATGGTGGTGGTGAGGATGGTTTGGGGTTTTTTGAATGAAACAAATACTGTACTTTTACTCAAATAAGTCAAGCATTATACGGATCGGTTGTTGGTCTCCCCCACCACACACACACACACTCACACACACACACACACACACACACACACAGAGCTTTTTCATAGTGTGCTATACTAATTTTTTTTTACAGCAACATGTTTTTTAAAAATAGCACAACATGCTTTACAAAAATACCTCGTGGGCGGGAACAGTTGGCAAAAAGAACCCAAAAAAACCCCATATGAGGCCTGCAGTATTTTCATTCAAACCCCGTAGTCCTTAGGGTGATGAGAACGTTCCGGGGGTGAATCCGGGTGAAGTCTGTGGACCATTTTGAAGGGACTTCATGCCACCAGATGGTACCCCCGAAAATGGCCACAAAGGTAAGGTTTGTGATTATTTTATCCAATTTAAAGAACGGGTTTCCTTCTGGGCTGCTGAGAATGTTCTAGAATCAGACCAAGGTGGTGGCTGCCCAAGGTGGGGCGTGGACCTAAGGCCACTGAACCATGCACTTTGAGAGGGTGCTCTCAGTTAGTTTTGTTACGGCTTTCCACTCCTGAGCTGAGTGACAGTCTCAGACACCACCGGGGCAGCTCCACCCTGTCCTCTTGGGTCACCATGCGTCAGCCTCCACTCGATGGCAGTGAGTTTTTCAGGTAGCTTACCACAGGTACACGGAAACAACCCCTGTGTAGTTTCATGCTCCAACGGCAGAGAAGTGTCCTTGCAATGGGCCCTATCGAAGGGCTCAGAATTAATATGAATTCTCGGCTTTATTTCCAGGGGCTTGGCTTCCCTGAAGCCCCTGTGTCATGCAAACTGTTCACACCCTCAAGTGCTCACCGGAACACTGACCGTTTGAGTTCACCCAGAAGTGCCTCAGAGGTAAGGCCTGACCATCGAGTCCCGAAAACGCAGCCACTGCACCGCCCAGGACGCTCAGATCCACTCCAACATGCATGCAGGTCTCAGGAGGTGAGCTTACTCAGCAACAGTTGGGGGTGACTCTTGGGGCAAAACACATTCATGCATCGTCTCCGGTGAGTCCACGCTCCAGGCCCTTTAGGTAAGTTCCATCAGCACGCCCATTCGAGGCTCAACAAGAGAGGTCCTGCCTCCCACGCTGCCACGATGCCCCAAAGACCAGGCTGCCAGGGGCCCAGAGGGAGCTTCATCCAACCTGGCACACCAGCACTGCAAATGGTACACTGGGCAGCTCACCTGCATCACCCTGGTCCTAGCCCCATGAAAAGTAACGGATTTGAAGACCCACCTTCTCTCGACTCCACTCTCGCAGACGGAATGTCGGGAGTCAGGAGAACAAGGTGGGGAGAGGGATATTTTGCCCAGTTGTAAGCAGGTTTTCCATGTTCTGGTTGGTTCCACGCACAGTGACCCCCAAGGGACCATGTGGAACTGCCCCCATAGGGTTTCCTAGATGGCAGGTTTTATGGGAGCATGTGCTTAATCGTTGTGCCCTGGAGCAGCTGCCCCGGGGGTGGGGGTTGGGGGACGAAGCTTGTGTTTGTGGATAAAGTAGGCTGGGTTTGAAAATCGATGGCAATGGCCACACAGAATGCAGACACAGCACTCCTGATTAGAGGGCTTATTGACAACGTTACACGTCAGGATCGGAAACGTTCAGGAGACAGCGCTTGTATCCACATCACCTCTTCTCAGCCATGACTGCAGGTATGTGCCTCTCTGATCCTTGGCCTTCATCGCAGAAGGCCTGACCCCTTGGGGAACTGCCATAAAGTTCCTTTAGCACTGAAAAATAGCCAAATGTCACCACACTCTACAAGCTAGCCTCCTGCCAGGAGACCCTCAGCTTTCCTCCTTCTGTGGGCAGAGAAACCAGCCGCTCTGCCGCATGGTCTTGATGCTGCTGCTGCCACGACTTCTCTTCAAAGGGATCCCAGACCAGAGCCACGCGTGGCTCTCCTATGTTGATGGTCATGAGATGCTCTTCCCTGGTTCTTTTTTTTTTTTT
>NW_022103927.1:497158-501705 GCF_000313985.2 Echinops telfairi | reverse complement strand
CTGCAAGGGGGTCTCCAGTTCTTCCCTGGTTCTGAGATGGCTCACTTTATACCCAGGAGCACGGCACACCTGACCAATCCCTGACGCGATCCAACCTGCCGCAAGAGCCCCACCTTCTTGATCTGCATGCTCCCCCGCCCAGTCACCCAGTCGTTTGGTGGGAGCTACAACGACTAAAAGAGCCATTCCACTGCACCATAGCGGCACCGTAGCTAAGCACTCAACTGTCAACCTCAAAACCAGTCCTTAGAACCCAGCTGCCCCTCCTCCACAGGAGAAAGACGCGGCAGTCTGCTCCCGTAACCATCGATCGATCGATCGATCGATCGCAGCCCTGGTCTCTTGTTAGAATCATCAACCATGTAAGATCAAAAAGACACCTTTATCCCGGGACAAAGCACAGAGGGTTAGAGGAGGAGGAGGGGTGGGGACACAGGCATGAAGCGGGAGACCTGAGGGCACTTGGAGGGGATGGCGGTGGGGGAGCTGCAGCAACATGTGTGTGATGTGTGCAGCAGGTAGCTGCGTTCTGCTGTGTCAACCTTGGCCTCGGTCACAGTCGTTTAGGGAGGGAGACGTACAAGAGGATGGCAGCCTTGGAGAACCCATGGGGCAGCTCTGATCTGTCCTGTAGGGCGGCTGTGAGTCAGGGTGGACCTAACAGCAGTGAGCTGGGGCTTTGGGGTTTAGGGGTGGGGGTGGGGGGTGGAGGGGAAGTTTCTGCTTAGGGCGATTGGAGCTTATGTCAGCGGACATGGGATGCTTTAGAAAAGGAGGGGGAATGATATGATTGCTGAAGACAAATGGGTGCATAAGCAAAAGTGGTGAAGAAAACTGACGGTACCCGACTATCAAAAGATATAGCGTCTGAGGTCTGAAAGGCTTGAAGGTAAACAAGTGGCCATCTAGCTCAGAAGCATCAAAGCCCACATGGAAGAAGCACACCAGCCTGCGTGATCATGAGGTGCCGAAGGGATCAGGTGTCAGGCATCAAAGAACAAAAATATTATATCATTGTAAATAATGGGGAGTGCAGATTGGGGGCCCACGGCCCATCTGTAGGCAACTGGACATCCCCTTACAGAAGGGTCTCAGGGAGGAGACCAGCCAGTCAGTCAGGGTGCGATGTAGCAACAATGAAACATACAACTTTCCTCTATTCCTAAATGCTGCCTCCCCCACCACCACCACCACTATCATGATCCCAATTCTACCTTACAAATCTGGTGCAGATAGGAACTGGAAACACAGGGAATCCAGGACAGATGATCTCTTCAGGACCAGTGGTGAGAGTGGAGATACTGGGAGGGTGGAAGGAGGGTGGGGTGGAAAGGGGGAACCGATTACAAGGACCTACATATAACCTCCTCCCTGGGGGATGGACAACAGAAAAGGAGGTGGAGGGAGACACCAGACAATGTAAGATATGACAAAATAATAATGATTTATAAATTATCAAGGGTTCGTGAGGCAGGAGGGAGCCAGGAGGGAGGGGAAACAACGAGGAGCTGATACCAAGGGCTCAAGTAGAAAGCAAATGTTTTGAGAATGATGATGGCAGCAAATGTACACATGTGCTTGACCCCATGGATGGATGGATGGATGGTGAGAAGAGTTGTACGAGCCCCCAAGAAAATGATTTAAAGAAATAAGAAAAGGAAGGGGAGGCGGCTGCATGCGCTGACCTACGGAAACAACGCCGCTGAATTGTTTGGGCAGAAACTGCTGTGCTGGCCAAGGCTGTGTCTTGCGCACTTTCCCCGAACGCTGCAGATTCATTTACTGAAAAATAACCAGCCCGAGCCCTTCACACCTTTGTGCCAATCTCCCGACCGAGAGGAAATGAACACACTCCTTGGGAGATACCAGGCCCCAAACTCACTGGAGAAGAAGTAGAGAGGCAACGTAGCCCTAGCTCCATAAAAGAGATGGACGTCGGAAACTCCCCACCAAGAAGGCGAGGCCCAGAGGCGTCAGGTCCTGCAAACGCGTAGGGAGGAAGCAAAGCCGGCAGCCCCACGCTAGCATTTTCCTGTACTGGGGAGGAGGGGGCTCCTCGCTACTCATTCTAGGCCCGGAACAGGGGACAGTGCCCTGCGTGCCTGTGGGGCTCCTCTGCCTTCTGCAGGCCCAGCTGTTCCAGGGGGCACGGGCTCTCCCACCCCCACAGGAACTCCCGCTGCCTTCCAGGGAATGTTTTCTTCTGGCGTCCCCCCGCCATGCGTGCGTCAGGGAAATGAACCGTTTGCGCTCCAGAAATCCGATCTGGAGGAGCCGGCTCCCTGAATGGCTCCTTTGTGCCCGGCGTGTTGCCACTATCAGCGCCGTGCCCCTCTGCGGCCCGATGCCCCTTTCAGAAGTCCCCTGGCTCTGACACCAAGACTATTTTTAACTGGCCAGGAGAGGCTGGTATTGGTGGGGGGGCTCGTGGTGGGGTGGTACAAGTAGTAGGGGGGTGCAGCGGAGTAGGGGGGAGTCCCAGGGCCCTGAATGATGGGGAGGGGTCCTTGATTCTCCCCTAAGCCTCCATTTCCTCATCTGCCAGATGAAAACCCTGCGGGCCCCAGGGGCTTTAATCCCCAAGACTCTCCAAGGACACCCCACCCCACCCCAGCCCTGTTCTCTCTGTCTCTGGGGTACTCTCTGTCTCTCTGGCTATTCATCCATTTTCATCTCGCTCTTTTTGTCTCTGTCTCTATCTGACTCTGTCTCTTGGCCGCCTCTGTCTCTCTGTCTCTGTGTCTACCTGTGTCTCCCTTTCTCTCTAGAATTGTCTCTCACCCTGTTTCTCTAGTCTCCCTTTCGCTCTCTTTCCCCTCGCCTGGGGGTGTGTGCGTCTCATTCTCTCTGCCCCTGTCTCTCCCTCTGGTCTCTCTCCCTCCCTGCTTCTCCCTGTCTCTCTCACTGCCTTTCTCATTCTTGTCTGTCTGTCTGTCTCTCACCCTCTGTGTGTGTGTGTGTGTGTGTGTGTGTGTGCACTCCTTATCTCTTGTTCTCCCACCTTGTCTCTCTGCCTCTCCGTGTATCTCTGTCTTTCCCCCTGGTTCTCTCCATCCCCCTCCCTCAGCGGCTCACCTGGATGCCCCCCTGGCTCTGCCCAAGCAGGGTGAGCACTTCACAGCCAGCAACCAGCCGGCCAGCCCTGCTGCCTCCTCTGTCCCATTGAGAAGATGCCGCTCATCAATGGATGGGGTCCTTCATTCCCCAAGCACCCATCAGGGGTGCCCGGAGCCTCTCTGCCCCCACTCCCCATACCTCTTTGTCATCCAAGGCTCATAATTAAATAAAATACGTGGCTCTTGAGGACCCCCTGGGAGGGGCTTTGAACTCCTGCTTGGGTGTCTGGTGTTGGCCTCAGCCAAGCCCCTGTTAGGGGTCTCAGCCCCTTCTACTGGTACCCAGTGGGCACGTCACTGCATCACAGAGGGGAAACTGAGGTCTGGGGAGGCAGAGCCGCTCCCCCAGCAGGGCCGTGGCACCTGGCTCCAGGAAGCAATGTCTCCTGACTGGGGAGAGTCTCTGGGGACTTTAGCTCTGAGCGTGGACTCTGTGTGGATGGCCAGGCCCCTGCCTGACATGGGGGCCACAGCTGGGGGTCCCACACAGGAGCAGGTCAGTGGTGGCTCTCCCCTGGCCCTCTGTCCTTCAGGGACCACTCCTGGGCACATCTCCGATTTGGGGCCTATGGGTGGCTTTTCCCTGGAAGGACTCCCTGGGCTCTGGGATCGGCAGTCCAGATAGAGGTCCACTGCCCACACAACAAGGAACAAAGGTCCTTGACCTCTCAAGCCTCAATGTCCACTTCCGTATAGGACCCAGCCATGGTCCTCTCCCCCAGGGTACCGGCAGCAGCTGTTCATGAGGGTCTCTGCCCCCTGCTTCCCACCTCTCGGGGGCTCCAGTCCAAGTCAGTGCTTGCCTTTCTTTTTAAAAACTGAGATGAAACCCACCGACTGTGCCGTGAATCATTCTGAACGATGAAGGGTGGTGGCGTTGATTGCAGTTACTGTGCTGCCCGGCCAACCACTCTACCTAGTTCCAGAGCAGCCTCATCCTGAACCACACTGGCACAGATCCACAGCATGATCTCAGGAGCCACAAGGTCAGTGGTTCAAAACCACCAGCCGCTCCGAGGGGCAAAGATGAGGCTTTCTAGTCCCATCGGAAATTCACAGGGACAGTTCCACCCTGCCCTACAGGGTCGCTATGAGTGGGCATGGATTCGATGACTATCTTGATGATAGATGAGAGAGAGAGAGAGAGAGAGACAGAGAAATGTCGTCCAAGCCTGTGCCACCTTTGTGCCATGCCTGAGCCCATGGCTGCTGCAGCGGCTGCATCGCTCCATCTCATCGGGGGTGTCCCTCTTTGTCTCTGACCCACGACGAAGTTACCAAGCATGATGTCTTTCTCCAGGGACTGGTCAGTCCCGATGACCTGTCCAAAATGAAGCAGGCCGAGATCTCACCATCCTCACTTCTAAGGAGGCTTTTGAGTGTACTTGCTGCAAGACGCATGTACAGTGAACCCTCGCCACTTCGCGCTTC
>NW_022103927.1:494679-496934 GCF_000313985.2 Echinops telfairi | reverse complement strand
TGACTAAAGGGTGTTTTTTTCATGTCCTCTATGCTCTAACTATGAAAATATTTGATTTACAAATAAGGAATCCTACTTCGCGGAATTTCATTTATCACAGTAGGGTCTAGAACCGATTAACCGCGATAAACGAGGGTTCACTGTACTCATTCCCCCGGCCGCCCCCCCTGGAGCCGATAATCCCAGCCAACCGTGTCCTTCCACTGCACCCATTCACCCTCGGGCTCCCGCTTTCATTGTCTGGCTCTCAGGTGCCTAGGAGACACGGGAACAAACCCCGGCCTGGGCCATCAAAGGGACCTTCTTTTGAAGATGGTAGAGACCTTCTGCGGCAGTCTTGCCAGCCTTTGACATGGCTGAGGAAGTCCGGGTCCGCTGGGCCTCGACGTCGGCTAAGTCTGCCCACCCAGCGCCTCTCAGGGACTCCACGCTCACGGTGTTGATGGGTGCTGTCAAGACGATTCCACGTGACAGAGTAGAACCGCCTCGCAGGGTTTGGAGTCTTTATAAAGGATGGCGTTTAGCCAGGGGCAGGGGGGCGGGCTGTGATTGTTAGGGTGACAGATTACCAGCCTTTTCTTCCATGGTGCTGCTGGTGGGGTCACGTTGATTGCTTAGCAGCCAAGCACCTGACCCCTGGGCCTCAGGGCACCGCCGCAGCAGGCACAAAAGCTAAAAAAGAAACACACAAGCCCGCTCCCATCGAGTCCATGCCGACTCATAGCAACCCCACAGGGCAGGGCAGAACGGCCCCTGTGGGTGTCTGAGACTGTCACTCTTTATGGGAGTAGAAAGCCTCACCTTCTTCCTGAGGAGCCGCTGGTGGTTTTGAACTGCTGACTGTAGATAGCAGCCCAACTCCTCATAACCACTAAGCCACCAGGGCCCTGAGGCTGGCGTGGCCAGGCAGAACTCTAAAGGGTTTGGGTTCCAGAGTGCTTTATTATTATTTTTTAATTAAATCATTTTATTGGGGGCTCGTACAACTCATCACCATCCACACACACATCCATCGTGTCAAGCCCTTTTGTACATTTGTTTCCCTCATCACTCTCAAAACATTTGCTTTCTACTTGAGCCCCTGGTATCCGCTCCTCATTTTTCCCCCTCCCTTCCCACTCTCCCCTCCCCCACGAACCCTCGATAATTTATAAATGATTATGATTTTGTCCTATCTTTTTCTGTCTGGGCAGCCCCAGCTGTGTGCCTCAGATCCCAGCCAGGAGCCTGTCGGAGCCCACGGCTCCCGGTCCCCACGGCTTCTGGAGAAAGGCCTGGGGACAGGGATTGGTTAGAACACTGGGAAACCTTTGAAGCCCCCAGGCCCTCAGAGCAAAAATGTTCTGCCCTCTCCAGTGGAAGGCCGGTAGGCACAGGGGGTGAGGGGGGCAGGCAAGGAGTCACCTCATCCAGATCCTGCCTCCGGGCAGGGTCTGATTCACACTTCCACTTATTCAACTGCGGCTTCTTGGCGCCGGAAGCGTCTCTGTGAGGGTGGGCTGGCCAGAGTGACACCGCCTCTCGCTGTGTTTCCCAGCACGGGGGCTCCTGGGAAGGGGTGGCGCCAGACATGCGGTCATTGCTTTTAGGACGGTGACTTTGACGGAGTGGACTTTCCCTTTCGTTCTCTGAGATGTTTTAGGGCTCACAAATCTCTATCAAACTACTCTTGTTTTGCTTTCTAATGGAGGCGTCGCTCAGTTCCGTGTGATACTTAGGACATTTGTGGGTGCAGCTGTTGGAAAGGGGTCCTGGTGGCACAGCGGCTACTACGCATTGGCCTGCTAGCCTCCAGGTGGTCAGAGGTTCAAAACCTCCAGCCGCTCCTCCGGAGAAAGATGAAGCGTTCTACGCCTGTAAAGAGACTTGGAAACCCGTGGGGGCAGTTCTACCCTGTCCAAGAGGGTCCCTCCCAGTCGGGATTGACAGTGAGTCTGGATGTTGTTGTTGTTGTTGTTGTTGTAAGGTCCCCAGGTGGGCGATGCAAAGGGTGTGCCCTTGACTACAAACGGAAAGGTTGGGGATTTGAGGCAAAGCTCCAGTGGGTGCCGCAGAAGAAAGGCCTGGCAAATCCTATGCTGTAAGGGTCCCAGCTGCAGCCCCCCGTGCTCTGTAACATGGGGGCTCAAACGGAACCGACCTAACAGCCGCGGGTCGAGTCGGGCTTTTCTGTTTTTCTTTCAGGTGTTGCCTGCGGCTGTCCTTCCAAGACAGACGGGCTGATGCTTTCAGCCATCCGAGAGCCCGTCAGGGGC
>NW_022103927.1:490347-492658 GCF_000313985.2 Echinops telfairi | reverse complement strand
AAGCAGGGAACTGGCTAAGGCAGCTGCACCCTGGTCTGACCATCGCAAAGCAAGAGACCCGAGAACTAGAAAGGTGAGGTTCACCGAGCCATTTATTCCTCCGTCCTTCAATTAAGCCCGCATGTGTTTATCGGCCAGGATGGCACAATAAACTTTAACAAATTCAGTAACCATAGATCAAGCTTGATTTCTTTCTTCCTTTTTTAATTGCTTCCCTGATGGGGCCGTCAACCTTTTCACAGGAAGAGACAGCCTCGTCTTTCTCCCTCTGAGTAACGGGTGATCAGTACCCCGCCAGGACTGACAGACGGGGGGGATCTGGGATGTGCTCTTGCTCACGTACGACACCTGGTTTACCTAAAATGCAAATGGAATGGGACACGCCGGGATTTAACCACCAACCTTCCTGGACAGGCAGAACTCCAAAACAAGAGCAAATGTGCTAAGACCCACCTGCGTCAAAGTGCAGCCCCGTCCACCTCCTGCAGAGATCAGAATGCCGCCCCAGTGGGTTTGCACAAGGAGACCCCCACAGGCTGTATGCCCATGGACCAGTCAACCACCGGTGGGTCCCGATTGGTGTTTTTAGATGATGGAGGGAACTTCGGTCTGGGATCCAGTGGGTGCCAGGAGCGATGACCCATTTCTCAGATGGCAGTCCTGAGGCTGCCGACGTCTCACCCCTGTTTGAGTCTAACCCTCCTTTCTGTCCTGGGTTACACCGAGTGGTGAAAATGGTCAACAGTCTCCACTGTGAATGGGCTCACCAACAACTTGCCTGCAACTCCAGGGGCTCTGTGGACGCCTCTGCTGAGCCCCTCGGTAGTGCCCCAGACTCTCAACTACCAACCTCCAGGCCGGCAGCTCCAGCCTCCCAGGGTGCCTCGGAAGAAAGGGCTGGTGATCTGCTTCTGAAAGGTCTCAGCCTGCAGAACCTAGGGCGTCTTTCCTCTCGGCACACGTGGGGTCACCGGGAGTTGGGACCAACCCCATGCCAACGGGCCACACAGTGAAGCCACCCCACCATCCACCTCCCCGTTTGTCACACTCAGACGTTGCCAGGATGCCGGAAGTTCTGCCATCCTGGCTTCCAACGCCGGCAGCAGTGTCACTCCTGGTGGCAGGTTTCGGCAGAGCTTCCAGACTCGGACTAGACTGGGAAGAGAGGCCTGGCAAGCTGCCTCCCAAACCAGCCCACGAAAGCGCTGTGGCTCACAGCAGAGTCAGTCCAGAATCTGCGGCAAGATGCGCCCCAGGCTGGAAGGCTCGACCGTGGGCTCAAGTACACCTCTGATGGTGACCACGGCCCGGGCTCGGCTAGCGTTTCCCTCTTCCGTTCATGGGACCGCCATGCCCCGGTGCCCACTTCATGGCAGTGGGCCTCCTCCGGCTCACTCAGGTGGGGGCAGATGGGGTGGGACCAGGGGCGTCGACCAGTGAGCTCAGTGAGCATCAAAGCATGTCTCATTGCCTGGCTGGGCCTCAGTTTCCCCCTCTTAAAATGGGAGGGATGTGGCTGTCTCCTCCAGTCCACGGATAAAGAGGACTCCACGCATAACCAAAACCAAGCTCACTGCCGACTCATAGCGACCTTACAGGACAGGGTAGGACGGCCTATGGGCTTTCAAGACAGTAATGCTTTATGGGAGTAGAAAGCCTCATCTTTCTCCCCTCAGTGCAGCTGGTGGTATCGAACTGCTGACCTTGCAGTTAGCAGCCCAATTGCAACCCACAATGCCAGTAGGTCTTGAATCCCACGGTGTTTCCTCTCTTCTCCCACGCCACACCGCAAACTCACCAGGCACCCACGTCACCCGTGCACTAACGTTCGCCTCAGGAACGCCGACAGCAGCCGGGCGGTAGAAATTTCCCGAGTGCTCGCCAATAGACGGTGGACCGCTGCCACGTGGTCCCAACTCGAACAGCCTCAGAGAAACAGAGCCCGACGCAGCCTGCAGACACAGAGGCACCTCAACGTCAAGGTGCTGACCAAAGTCAGGCCGTCCCCAAAGGACAAACCCTGCATGTCTCACGACTGTGAAGTAAATCCCTCCAGAGCAAGTGTCCCCCGGTGACGGGGGGCAGGGGAGAGGGAGCACCACTGCCTGAGGGGTGGAGGCGCCCAGCTTCTGTTCACTGGGGAGGGCGATAAACTGCTGAGCATTGGTGGTGTAGGAGCTAGGCGTTGAGCTGCTAAGTGCGAGGTCAGCAGTTCGATACCACCAGCCGCTCCGAGGGAGAACGATGAGGCTTTCTGCTCCCGTGAAGAGTTACAGTCTGGGACGTGAGCTGGCATCGGCTCGATGGCAGG
>NW_022103927.1:484050-488822 GCF_000313985.2 Echinops telfairi | reverse complement strand
AGGAGTGGGGAGCTGTCGGCACTTGCTGAGACTCAAACTGGGGAAACCCTTGGTCCAAATGTCACAAAGGTCTCGCTGGGCTCGATCATCGAGCCTGGTCCCCGGGGCCACCCAGGATGCTCTCGGATCAGTGTTTCGTTTAGAGCCGTTTTAGGTTGATGGGAAATGAGTGCACAATCCAGAGCCGCCCTCTCCTCACCTACCACACACACACACACACACACACACACACACCCTGTTCCCCAGGTGATGAGCAGCTACCTGGTCTAGGTGGGTAGGCCAAACCTGCTACATTGTTATTCACTCAAGTCCTGCCTTGGCCCTGGGGCCCTGGGCTGCTCTCTGAAAGGCTGGCAGTTGGCATCTACCCAGAGGCTCTGCGGAAGAGGGGCCTGGCCTTCTGTTTAGAGGGAACCAGCTGCCGCCAGGCCAGTTCTGCCCTGATGCACCTAGGGCTGCTGGCAACAGGCGTGTGATTTGCAATCGGATCCACTCTTCACGCGGCCCAGTGCCGCAGGTTCTGACAGAGGCCTGATACCACGTCACCGCCGTCACAGGCTCCTAGGATGGGGTCTTGCCCTACGGTGCCCTCCTTCCTCACCCCTCCATCTCTCACGAAACACCAGCCATCCCCCGAGCTTTTTCCACTGGCTTGACGCCTGCCCTTTCCAGAGTCGTGTAGCTGGACGCTCTTCTCCGACAAGGCTGGCTGCTCTTTGTGCAGACTCCGAGGGCCGAGCTTCTGGGGGACCGCCTCTCGCAGCAGTGCTGGTTCTGACCCTTCCACGCCAGAGACCCGGGTTCGATTCCCGGCCATGCACCAACCTGTCTGTCAGTGGAGGCTTCGGGGTTTTGCTCTGCTGCACAGGACCTCGTTGAAGGGTGGAAAAGCAAGGCTGATACTTCGAGGACTATGGTGCGCCTGACCCAAACCATGGTAGTTTCCATCGCCTCGTGCGCCTGTGAAAGTTGGACACTGAGTCAGCAAACCTGGAGAAGATCTGATGGCTCTGGATTAGGGTGCAGGTGAAAAATATTGAAGGGCCCACGGACTGCCGAGAGAACAAACCAATCAGGCTGCTCTGAGAGGCAAGGATGGCCAGCCGTCACCTCACAGACGTGGCTCATGCCGTCAGGCGAGACCAGCCCCGGAGGAGGAAGTCGTACTTTTATTATAAACCTTGCGGTCTTCCCTGGTTCTGTTTGCCAAACTGCCTCGTGATCTGTGTGCAGGCTCCATGGGAGCACAATGAAGTGTCCTGGAATTCCCATTCTTCTCAAAGCCATCCATAGTTTGTGGTGATCCGCACTGTCGCGGGCCTTTGCACTGTCAATAACACATAAGTAAACACCTTTCTGGTACGCTCTGCTTTCAGCCAACATCCACCTGACATCAGCAGTGTGATAGGTAGGATTATTGTGCCAACTTGGCCAATGAACACATGTGGGATTCTTGAAGGGCAGTTTAATTGAAGGGCGGAGAGATAAATGGCTCAGCAAGCCTTGTCTTTTTGTCTCTTGCTCTTTGATGATCAGACCAGTGTGCGGCTGCTTTAGCTGGTTCTCTGCCTCAACTTGCAAGCTACACTACCTGTGGGACACCCAACCTGTGGACTATGTCGCTGTTGTTTGAGGTTCCTTTAAGACCTGCTTTGCTACGCTACTGGTGTATACATCACATGAGCTGGGGACTGTCGGACCCTGTCATCTGGCTGACTGTTGGTGACCTGCCTTGCTGTTTGCTGCCTGTGGCCAGATTGCCTGAATTGCTCTTCCTGGGACTCAGCTCTCTGCTTCCTTGACTTGCACCCAACAGCCCTCAAGACTTGAAGGACAGTGTATTAGCTGTCTCACGGCAGTGAGTTGAACTGAGCCATTTGTCCTGCTCTATAGACTAATTAGCTGTTTATTTCTTATGTTGCATATATCTCTGTATCTATGTCTATCTATCTATCTATATCTATATCATCTATAGCTATAGATACAGATATAGAAATCATAAGTGTCCTGGTCTTGTTTCTCTAGAGAACCCTGCCTGTCACAAGCATTAATATCTCTTGTTCCACATCCTCTTCTGAATCCAGCCTGACTCTCAGGCAGCTCCCTGTCCAGGTACTGCTGCAACCATTGTTGGGTGATCCTCAGCAAAATTCTACTTGCAGGTGACTTTGATGATGCTACTCTATAATTTGCGTGTCCTGACATGATTTCAGCCTAGAAAAACGCGATGGGGCAGTTCTACGATGTCACGCATGGAGCTCTGAGTCAGAACTAGACAACAGCTAACAACAACAGGATCCGCCTTTTCTCTTGTCGCTTTCTCTTGTGAACGAGGTGAAGGCTCACAGAGCAGATCACCGTGTGGCCTGATCTGACTCGGCCAGGGCAGTCCCCTGAAGGCGCTGGAAGGGTAAGGGCTGGAGTCTTGCCGGTCCCCCCAGCCTTATCCAACCAGGCTGGCCTCTTTTACACAACAGCCTTCTGAGTTTAACTTTCTAAGGGATTGCCCAGCTGGTTTCCTCTGTGGTTACACCATTGTACATTCCCACAAAGAATGGATGAGCACTCAAAGATCACTATTGCCTTAGCAACCTCTGTCGTTTCCTGATGTGTGTGCGTGTGTGTGTGTGTGTGTATACACGCGTGTAAGAGAGAGAGTGAGAAAGAGAGAGAGCGAGATCCTGGCCATCTTGGTGAGGGTGAGGTGGTATCTCATTGTGGTTTTGATTTGCATTTCCTTAATGACTAATACTGCATGGTTCAAAATCAGGAAAGGTGCGCGGAAGGGTGGTGTCCTGTTGCCACACGCATGCCACCTGCATGCTGAGCAAATCCTCCGAGGGGCTGACTAACGTGGAAAAGAATGCAGCACCAGGAACGGGAGGACGGCTGATTAACAACGGACTATGCACAGATGCTGACAGTGAGGAGGATGTGACGGACATGCTGATGAAGACCCGGGATGGCAGCCTTCAGGATGGATGATGACTCACAGCCAATCCTCACAACGGGACCAATAGGGAACACCGGGATCAATGGAGAAAGCGTTGAAGTTGTCAAGGAGTTCGTCTTGCTTGGATCCACTATCAAGTCTCACGGGAGCAACAGCCAAGAGATCAAGCGCCACAGTGCATTGGGTAAATCTGCTACACAGGACCTCTTTAAAGCGTTGAAAAGCAAGAATGTTATTCTGAAGCCTAAGCTAAGCCTGACCCAAGCCATGGGGTTTTCCAGTGCCCCCCCACACCCCCCCATACCTGTGAACATGGTCATTGAGTGAGGAAGGCTGAAGAAGAGCGGGTGCTGTGGGTTGCGGTGCTGGCTAAGAAGACTGAACGTCCCATGGGCCGACAGAGGGACCGCGAATCTGTCTCAGAGGAAGTACAGCCAGGATGCTCCTCAGAAACAAGGCTGGCGAGACCTGGTCTCACACACTTTGGACGTGCTGTCCGGAGAGACCAGTCCCTGGAGAAGGACATCATGCCTGGTAAAAGCAGAGGGGCAGCGAAACAACGGGGGGCATCCCCCAAGAGGGGCTGACGTCGTGGCTGCAGCAATGGGCGCAAACAGAAGAACAATGAGTGGGGAGGACAGGCCAGGACTGGGCGGGGTTGCATTCGGCTGCACATCAGGCCTCTGTGAGTCAGACCCACTCAACTGGGCAGCGCCTAACAACAACAATTGTGACTGGGGCAAACGGCCTGGTCCTTCTCCCCCAAGAGCCACTGGGTGGGTTTGAACCTGCCCGTCTTACAGTGAGCGACAGACCCAATGTTTACCCACGGTGTCACCAGGGCGCCTAGAACTATCGTGTTGTTGTTGTGAAGCACCATGGAATCGCTTCAAGCCCTTAGCAACCCTCTGTGCTACAGAAAGAGACACGCCCCACCCTGCACCATCCTCCCAATGGCTCCTATGCCCGAGCCCAACGATGTAGCCACTGTGTCCATCTATCTTGTCGAGTGTCTTCCTCTCCTTCACTGCCCCTCCACTTTACCAAGCATGAGGTCCTTCTCCAGGGACTGGTCTCTCCTGACCCCATGTCCAAAGGATGTAAGATGAACTCTTGTCCTCCTTGCCTCTATGGAGCACTGCGATCCATCTTCCAAGATAGATCGGCCTGTCCTTGTAGCAGTCCATGGTGCCAGAGGGCCGGGCAATTCCACCCTAGGCATCGGCCACGAAGAGCTGAAAGCCGAGAGAACACCAGGGTTGGCACACCAGTCCAAGGGTGGAAGGCACCCAGCTGTCCCCAGGTGAATGGACAGACCAGCACCCTGGGGTCATCTGCACAAGGAATGCCACTCAGCCGCAAAGAGAAACCAAGGCCCAATACCTGCAGCAACTGCATGAACTTTGAAATAAGCCAGCCACGAAAGAGCACACACCCCGGTGCTGGAACTTTAGATGAAGTACCTAGTACAAGCCAGTGTCTAGAGACCCACGCAATTCGTGGTCGCCACTGGGGGCAGGTGGAGGGACGAGGGTGGGAGGGGGAGGCATCTCACTGCTTCAGGGACACGGAGTGCTGTGATCAGGGTGAGAGATGAGCAAGTGTGTAGTGGTGACAGTGGGCTGAGATGTGGACAACAGGTGCCAGACCCCACCATTCTTCTAAGGACAATGCGGTGACATTGACTCTGTTCCT
This sequence comes from Echinops telfairi, assembly GCF_000313985.2. NCBI lineage: Eukaryota > Metazoa > Chordata > Mammalia > Afrosoricida > Tenrecidae > Echinops > Echinops telfairi. Next base: position 484,174 of record NW_022103927.1, on the reverse strand, counting down.
CGTCCTCAGTCCTCTGATTGACCATCATGCAACACATTTTTAAAAAGTGTGCCCATCGCACAGGATCAAGGGGAACGTAACAAAGAGGAAGTGCTGAAATCCTGGTGGGGACTGAGCATGATAG
>NW_022103927.1:481308-482137 GCF_000313985.2 Echinops telfairi | reverse complement strand
CTCCGGGACACCTGAGTCACAGGGGTGCAGCCTTCAGATGGGCCTACGACAGGCCCTTGATCACCACAAGTCAACTGCCAAGTACAAGGGAAGCCCTGGACCTGTGGCTGTGACCCCGTTTGGGACGAAGGCTATTGTTTGTCCCATCCGTGAGGCCACACCATGTAGGACGTGTTGCAGATCTAATCAAGACCTCCAGGGCCTGGCCAGCTTCGCCAGCCTTCCAACGAGCCTGTGGCATGAGGAAGGTGAGTGTTTGCGAGAACAAAAGGACAGGTACTAAGTCTAAACCCCGACGAAGAAAGCAGACCCGTCAGTGGGACCAGGGAGAGGCCTTTAGCACGTGGCCATCGGAGGACTCCGGTCGGGCAGCTCCTTACATAAGGCATGGAGCGCTAGAGGAAGCTGTCCCAGATCCGTGAGACCGGTGAGACCGCAGACGTGGGGGCGGGCCCATGATTGGGACGTGTGCAGCATGTCAGACGGAAGAGCTTTCGAGATCCGTTCGGGTCACCCGACCAAGGCAGTCAGGACACCACGGACAGGGTGACGCAGGACGCTGAGCCCCTCCCTGGGCTGGCCGCTCCAGGTGGAGGGGCCCACTACTTCCGAAGCACTCTGCCTGCAGGAGGACGAGTCTCATCCCTGATCTTTGGTCAGAGGGTGTTGTTGTTTTAAGGCTTTGTCCACATGGAGAATCTACAAGAGAGTGCTGGGTTTTCACTGTCATTGCAGATCCCTGCTGCCTCTCGCTACCCTCCAGTTGATTCTAGCAGCCCTGTGGAAAGGCCAGAGTGGAAAGGCCCCTGTGGGGTTCTGAGATGGGAGT
>NW_022103927.1:473854-480138 GCF_000313985.2 Echinops telfairi | reverse complement strand
AACCAAACAGTTAGAGCTCTGAGTCCACCCAGAGACCCTCAGAAGAAAGGCCTGGTGATCTACTGTGGGAAAACTCCACCCTTGGAACCCATCCAGAGCGGAATTCGACGCAGACATGCCCAGAGTGGCCATGAGTCAGAGGTGACGCAGCAGCCAGGGCTGTGGGTTTTATCCCTCATCTCGATCTATCTGATCCGTGATCTTAGAGGGCACCTTGGACTGGCGTAGGAGAGCTCCAACCCCAGACCAGACTCACTGCCATCAAGTCAATGCTGATGCCCACCAGCCCTCTAGGGCAGGCTAGACCTGCCCCGTGGGTTTCCAAGGCTGTAACTCTTTACAGAGGTAGAAAGCCTCATCGTTCTCCCAGGGAGCAGCACCGCAGTGACCTGTATGCCAGCAGGACTCCGTGGAGAGCCCCCGATGCACTGAAATTGTCCCCAGAACTGCGCGGGGATGAGCATGTTGTGGGGAGCGAGAACCCACGTCCATCAAGTTTCCTCAGAAGGCTGTGACCACATGTGAGTTACCAACTACAATTGCTATCTGCCACTGAGAAGACAGCCGGGGCCTGGGTGCCACCTGGGAAATTTCACAGCCACTTTTAATCCCCCTGAGGTCCTCCTGGGACCCGTGAGCTGTAACGGCCCTCCCCTGCTTGACTTCTTTTTTGTTTTTTGAAGTTGTCAAGGATTTTGTCTCATTTGACTCCACCACCGATGACCAAGGAAGCAGCCGTCACGGAATCCAATGATGTTGCAAACTAGCTCGTGAACGTGCTCAGATCAAAGATGGCACTGGGCAGACTAAGGCGCACCCTGGTCCTAACCGCGTCCTTGCTGTGGAAAAGCTGGACAGTGACTGACGCCTGGACCACGGACATCGGCTACAAAGCAGCTCATCTGAGTTGTGGGTGTGTCCCCAGTACCAAGAAGCCTATTGCATTCGGAGTCCAGCACCTAGGATTTCGGCCACTTGACCTTCTTGGGGTGTCTTTGATGGACCGTCTTCCACTCCTCTGATTGCCATCCAAGGACACCTTCCTAGTTTCCTGCCCATCCCTAGACGGAGTGGTTAGGAGTGACCAGGCTTCGTTTTCAAAGCTGCTGCTAAGCCCAGCTCATGAGCCGGGGATTTTTTTTTGCAAGCAGAGCTCACGGCACCGATGGGCTCACACAGAAGAACCACTGTGGGGACGCCGCAGGACCGGACAGTGTTTTCTTCTGTTGTGCCTCAGTTCGCTATGAGTCAGACCTGCCTTGATGGCACCTCTGAGGAGCAGCTGCTCGCTGGAACAGCCTGAACCTGGCATGGGATTCCTGAGTGGTTTGCTGTGTTGTGCTTTCGTAGATTCATGGAAAGTTAAGATGTTTTGAAATGTTTGGTTTGTGGAACTCCTGCTGACTCCCAACACCAGTCGATTTGGCGGTGACTCAAAGGTTATATCATAGTGGCCTGTTTGCTCCAGTGACATTGTGGTTACCTCTTGAGCAACTAACCGCAAGGTCAGCAGTTCGAACCCACCAGACGCTCTGCAGGAGAAAGACGAGGCTTTCTACTCCTATGAAGAGACTCCATCTCAGAAGCCCACAGGGGCAATTCTCGCCGTCCTGTAAGGTTGCTGTGAGTCAGAGCCAACTCCATGGCAGTGAGTTGGAGGTGATAGCTCTTTGGGCTTGATTGATTTCATCGCGATGTGATTTCCCAGAGACAAACTTCTAATGCATAGATTCACAGGGGTGATCATCTTTGTCCATTTAAGATGTGCCTCTTCAATCCAGATGGACTCACACAGGGTGGCCGGGGCCCTGGGACACCGCACTTCACCTCCACGGAGATGGCTCGTATCGGGAAAACGGACAGCAACTGTTGGTAGGGATGGGGGGCAACCAGGGAGCCCTTCCGCACAGCTGGTGGGAACGTCACGTGGAACAGCCACTACTGGGGAAACGCCATTAAACACAGAATTACCACAAGACCCAGCCGTTCCTCTCCCAGGTGTGTGCCCAAGAGAAAGAACAGGACAGCACCAAATTCCTGCACATAAATGTCCACAGCAGCTTGACTTGTCTGTGGCCACCCATGGAAGCCACCCTGATGTCCGCCAATGGACCAACGGACAAACAAAATGTGGTCTGTCCGTGCACGGAGTCGTTGACAGGGGATGAACGTCTGATACCCATGGGATCACGGGGGAACCCTGGAAACCTGATGCTCTGAGCAGTAAGTCAGCACAGGGAGACAAGTAGTGTGATTCTGAGCCTGGGAAAGGTCCAGGCAGATCCTAAGAGGCAGAGAATGGATTCATGGTTATCTAAGGCTTGGGGGATAGGGGTGACGACTGAATGTCGATGAGTGCCACGTTTTTTTCCTTTGCAGGTGATGAGAATGTTCTGGAACGAGATAGAAACTTGGTTCTGCCAACGTGAGAGGACCACGTCCGTCCCTCCTCCAGGTGCCCACAGGGACACAGGACACGGGACCCATGTGGAGAGCCTCCAGGAAGACAGAGGGAGTGAGCTGCACTGTGAGCCAGGACCTGACTCTCGAGAGGGCTGGGGGACAGACGTGCCTCTCCTGTCCTCTCACTCGGCTTGGCCAGCACGGGACACCTGCAGCAGGTCCTCATCCCTGTTCGGGGTGAACAGTGACTTCCTGGGTGCAAGAGCCGGCGCTCTTCTCCCTAAGCCGTGAGTTTCACAGAGACTTGGGCAGTGCTGACAGTTCAGCGTTCGATCCGAGCCAGAAGGTTGGTGATTCAAACCCACCGAGGGGGACCTCAGAAGGCAGGCCTGGCAATCTGCTTCCAAAGGCCGCCATCATGAAAACCCAAATGGAGCCGTTCTCCTCTGCCCGCACACTGGCTGGATAATAACCACCGTGTAGGCACCACTTCTGCCACAGCAAAAACCAACAACACAAAAACACAGTAACAACTCGCTGCCAGCAAGTCTATGTGACTCACAGGGACCCCGAAGGACAGGGTAGAGCTTCCCCCGTGGGTTTCCAAGACTACAGCTCTTCACAGGACCCGTGTGCTGTCCTGTGTCGGTTCTGACCCACCGCGAGCCCCTACACAGCAGAACACAACTGCTGCCCGGTCCTGTGCCACCCTCGCCATCATTCCCATGCCTGAGCCCACCGTGGCAGCCAGTGGGTCCAACCATCTCATCGAGGGCCAGCCTCTTTACTGCTGCCAAACGTCATGTCCCTCTCCAGGGACTGGTCGCTCCTGACAACATGTCCCAAACAGGCAGGACAAAGTCTGTCCATCCTCAACCTCCAAAGAGCGGGGCACGCTGGCTGTCCTGCTTCCAATCCAGATCGGCTTGTCATTTCGGCAGTCCACAGTGCCTCCTATTCTCCAGCACCGCAGCCCAAATGCATCACGGGAGGAGCAAACCCCGTCTTTCTCCAGTGGCGCAGCTGGTGATTTCCACCCGCCAACTCTGTGGGTCACAGCCCGGCGCGTCGCCCGCGATGCCACCAGAAGGGGGGCTTAAAAGGTCTCCAGGAGGATGTTTGCAGTCGCGTGACTAACCTCACCTCTTGGTGCCTCCCCCTCTGGTGGCTGGTGCACAGGCTACTCCCCCGGTATGGCACGTCCCAGTGGGGTCCCCATGGTGGAGAGATTTCAGTGGAGCTTCCAGACTGAGACAGACTAGGAAGAGAGGCCGGGTGAGGCTTGTGAATGGCAGTAGCATGGCACAGGAGGTTGTGGCAGACAATGAGCCCCTCCCGAGGGCTGTTGGTGAAGGGTATTGACCATGCGATGGACAGCCAGAAGAAGCAGAGACAGACCACACCTTGAAGCGAGGGTGGTACGGCCTGGTGTCCGATACTTCGGATGCGTTCCTGGGGGAGGATGTCGTGGCTGGTAAAGCCGAGGGGAGTCACAAAGAGGAGGCACATCAGTGCGATACACCAACACCGAGGGCCCATCGAGGGCTCACACACAGCCTCGACGGGGAGGCAGGCTCAGGACCCGGCAGTGTGTCCATCTGTGACACACAGAGTCGTTGTGAATCGGCGCCCACTGACGGCCCCTCCGAACTCACGCACCGCCACCAAGCGGATTCCAACTCACAGCAACCCTGGGGGCCGGATTTCTGAGACGGCAACTCTTTGCAGGAGTGGAAAGCCTCGTCTTTCTCCCTGAGAGCAGATGGTGGTTTCGAACTGCAAACCTTGTGGTTAGCTGCCCAACAGTGCTAGGAAACCATCAACCCCGAGAGCGTCCGCGGCTGAGCCAGTGACCGTGGGGGAAAGCTTCCTTCCCAGCGGCCCACGAGGCTGGAATGTTCTAGAAATGTAAGCACAGCTCTGAGCGGTAACCTCACCTCCGAGGTTTGGTCAGCGGCTATATCCAGGGGTCATTTGTCCTTCACAGGTAAGAGAAGCTGCTCCTGGCATCTGGTGGCTGGAAGCCAGGATCGGCGTAATGCCCTCCCACAGTGCACCAGGCAGCCCACCACCGAGAAAGATCCAGAACTGAAGGTCAGCAATGAAGAGCTGCAGAAACCCTGTCTGTCTGTCTGTCTGTCTATCTGTCTGTCTGTCTGTCTGTCTGGTCCCATGGGTCTCATGGACCCAGGAGCGCACTCAGAAATGTCAGCCGACTTTTGCGACGGTCACAGTCAGGGTGGGGTGGGGTGGTACTGACATCAAGTGGGTGGAGACCAAGGATGCTGCTCGACCCCTTGCCCTGCACAGGAGGGCCCCCCACCCCAGAGAATGTTCCAGAACCAAATGTCAAGGTTTCGCAAGTTGGGAAACCCTGTTCAGGGGCCCCTGCACCCTAGTTCTCACTCTTGGTCTTCCGGGGAAATAAATTCTGGGGTTGAAATTTAACCACACAGCCTTCCTCTCCCAACAGGGAGGGGTGTTGGCCACGCAGGCCAACTCAAACTGCTCTGTGACCTTTGGTAGCCCCCTCACCCTCTCTGGGCCCCCATCCTCCTTTGAGGGTGGGGCAGACAGCCTGGCAGAGATGCCGTGCAGGTTAAGAAAAAGAACTGGGAGCATCCAAATGGCCCGGTGTTCTTTAAGGTACGGGTAGAGCAACACTGCAGGCCAGCCCTCCTGGGGGCCGGGGGTGGGGTAGCCTCTCTGAGGATTAGAGTTCCTCAAAGACCCAGGAGCTTCTGCCTGTGGGGGGAGGGGACGGGATAAGGTGGCCTGTCCTCTGGGCCCAGGCTCTGCAGTTGGTCAGGGCTTTTTCCAATCACTCTCCCCTTGAAAGGGACGAGTTATGAGTGACGATTAAACCACAAATCCACAAAGCCAAACTCACGGCCATCAAGTGGATGCCGACTCACAGCGACCCCATACGACAGGGTAGACGTGCCCCCGTGGGTTTCTGAGACTGTCGCTCTGGACGGTAAATAGACGGCCTCATCATCCTCCCTCAGAGTGCCTGGGGGTTTCGAACTGCCGACCTTGCAGTTAGCAGCCCAAATGGATTCCAACTCATGGCACCGCCATCTGGCGCGGGGCAGAGCTGCTCCGCAGGGCAGGGCGTTGGGAAGCAGGCCTCTCTTCCGAGGTGGATTAGAACCTCGGATTTGTCGGATGGCAGCCAGGATCCTTAACCCTTTATGTCACCCGGGACGCCACAACCGGTCTCCCCACCCCTCCCATACTCTCTGGAGCATAAATCAGGTGGACTCTGGGATCCGGCCCAGTGCCTTGGACCGGACAGCTTAATTGACGGTCTTCTTTGTTTTTATTTTATGTATTTATATAAGCATATTTAATCCCGGCCCCTTTTGTTTGTGGGGTAGAATACATGCAAAGAATAACCCAGGCCACGTCCTTGCACCGCCCACCTCGTGGAATCCGTGGCAGTGTCCCCTTCAACCCCCACCCAGCCGCATGGGTCTTTGTGCTTCTCTCTCTTCCCACCCTCTCTCCCTCCTACCTTCCTGCTCTTCATTCTCCCCCCACCTCCTGCCTCATCAGAGTCTTTAAAGCTTTATCCTTTGGTGTGAGAACCACTTTTGATTTCCATTTTCATTTTTTCCCCCTTGAGAATAATGGTGTCACCCAAGGAGAGGGTACTGTTTATATCTCCACAGGGAAAGAGGGACCAGACTTCAACCTGGAGCTCCAAGGTGTGAATGCATCACACCAGCATGAAGCAAGCAATCAATAGAGAGGTCTGTGGGGCCGGCCCCAATCCCAACTATGTGGACACCACCCCCACCCCCGCAGAAGAATTTACTTCAGAGGACAGCACTGAAGCTACAGCTCAGGGAGAGGGACATGTCTGATCAGATCACATA
>NW_022103927.1:466768-471845 GCF_000313985.2 Echinops telfairi | reverse complement strand
CTTACAGAAACTGCCACAATAAACAGAGGCATGTGTGTGTGTGTGTGTGTGTGTGTGTGTGTGTTCTGGTTTTGTGCTGTACTCCTTTGCGGTACATTCCAAGGAGGGACTGCAGGATCACAGGGTACTTGGATGTGCCTGTGTTTCAGGAAGTGCCACGCTGGCGTCCCTCTGGTTGAACAACACCGTCCCACCAGCAGCGTGTGAGCATTCCAATCTCTCCACCACCTCTTTGCCAGCATTTATTTTCTGGTTTTTTGGTTCTGTTTTGTTTCGTTTGGCTGAGAGTGTCCATGTGAGGTGGTATCTCGTCGTCGTTGTTTTAATGTAGCTTGTATTTCTCTTATGGGTGATGACTTGTGTCTCCCTAGGGTGGCAGCCCCTGGATGGCACTTTCGTAAACTGTCGCTTTGTGTCTTGTGCCCCTGTTGCGTTGAGGGAGCTGTCTTTTTCTTACAAAGTTGCGGTCGCTTTCTGTAGCTGTTTGAAATTAGCCCTTGATCAGATATCTCATTGCTACATATGCTTCTCTCGGTCTGTGGGTTCTCTTTTCACGCTTCTGCCGACGTCTTTCCACGAGCAGACGTGTCCTATGTTTCAGAGGGTCCCAGGCCTCTGCTTTGGCAGTGGTAGCAAAGTGGGCATTTTTCATTGAGTTCATGCCCGACAAATGCTTGCGGTTGGATGAGGTGCTGGGGGGGGAAGCAAAGCGCTGCTCTAGCTTTGCAACACTTGCAGTGTTGCAACATTTCTGCATGTTTCCAAATAAAAAGTGTCTTAAAAAAAAAAGAAAACCTTTCATCTAAGAAGCCATCGCCCACCTGTCAATCTGTCTCACTGCAAGACAGCGGTCCCACTGAAGCTGCGCCACCGTGCACTGAATTTCAAGCGCCAGCAAGGGGCGTGGCGCTTCCAGACGAAGACAGACCAGAAAGAAAGGCTGGGTGGTCTACTTCCGAAAACCAGCCAACCAAGCCCCTGCTGGACCACAGCAGAGCGTCTGCTGTCCCACTCACTGGCCCTGGCCCTGGCCCTGGCCCTGGCCCTGCCCCCCCGAGGGACCATCACTGCAGGAGAACAAGGTGTTTGGCGAGCGGTGAATCTGCTCAGAGCGATGGGCTGGCGTTTCACCCTCAGCAACAGGCTGGGGCGCGTGGGGTGACCAGGGACCAGGCAGCGTTCCCTTGTGCTGCACATCAAGCAGCCGCGAGCCAGAGCTGCCTCAGCAACACCAAACTCTCGGTCCCCTGTCATCCTCTGTCCATCCATCATCCGTCTGTCGCCTTCTTGCATCTATCATGTCCTGAACCTCTCTTCCGCCTCTCTGTTGTTGTTGTTGCTGTTGTTGCTGCATCAGTTCTGACTCACAGCCACCCAGAACAACAACCGAAAACCACGGCCCGGGCGGCACCATCCTCACTGCTGTTCTCGGTTGACCCGTGGTGGCGGCCACTGCGTCAGTCCATCTTGCGATGACCTTCCTCTTCTCCGTCGACCTTCTAGTGACCCAGCACGGTGCCTTTCTCCAGGGACTGGTCTCTCCTGACGAGCCCAGCGTACTGAGCCGATGTCTCGCCACGGCCGGGCTTCGCTCACCACGGACCTGCTCGCGCTCCTCGGCAGTTGGCAGTGCTTCCAGGACTCCTCGCCAGCACCGTCCTTCCAATGCGTCCATTCCTCTATCGGCCGCCTACTTGCCATCTATCGTCTGAGAGTCCTTCAGCAGTTCGAAATCACCGGCCGCTCCACAGAAGGAAAGATGAGGCTTTCTGCTCCCGTGCAGAGTGACAGACACTGAAACCCACAGGGCAGTGCTGCCTCGTCCTACAGGTTCTGTGAGTCAGGACGAGTTCTTAAGATTTCTTCTACATCTGTCTTTCCTTTGATCCGTCGTCTGCATGCGTGAGAGCATCCGCCATCTGTCTGTCTGTGTCTCTACCTACCTACAATGAGTTGCTGTCGGGTGCCAGGGAACCGGCTCCATCTGACCCACAGCGACCCTGTGTACAACAGAACAAAACATGGCCTGGTCCTGCGCCAGCCTCACCATCGCTCCTGCGCAGGCGCCCACCGACGCAGCCAGCTTACCAAGGGCCTTCCGGTGGGAGGGGGAAGAGCATCGCTCCCCGGAAAGATGGAAGAGAGGATGGGGAGGGGAGCTTTGTCCTGGTGGGGGGAGCCACAAGAGGGAGTGTTCAGAGACTAGAAATATAACTTCCAGAGAGTACGGATGCTGGGAGGGAGGGGCCAGCCTATGTGAAGGCCCCAGCCTCCTCTTCGGCACCCTTGAGCCTTTTCAAGTTCCCGAAACAGTCAGCCGAGAGTTAGTTACCCAGTGACCCAGCAATGCTGCTCGGAACCGAGGCCAGGGAGGTGGACGGGTCGCACGGCCACATGCACTGCAGCTCTGATCCCAATACGCGAGGGTGCGTCACCAGGGGCGGTGAACACCTCGGGGTCCAGCCACGCCAGGGGACCCTGCTCTGCCAAAGAGACGGAGTCCTGATACCTGCGGCCACGTGGCTGGACTTGGCACCAGAGACTGAGGGAGAGGCAGCCACGGAGTGAGTACGGTTCCTTCCATGTGGATGGAGTGCCGGGAGCAGGCAAACCCAGAAGCAGGGAGTGGACCCATGGGCGCCAGCCTCTGGAGGGGGCAGGGAGTGGACAGCTAACAGGGATACCCCCTGTGGGGGCCTGAGGAAGTTCTGAAACTGGCTGCACGGTGGATGGACTAGAGGCCCCTGAAGTGTGCCCTTGGGAATGGTGATTTCCGCTATGTGGTGCTCTCTGAGGTTTTCATAAATAGTGAAATGGCGGGGAGCGGGGAGCATCCAAAAGACAGTTATGCCCCTTTGCTGACCAAATACATTGCTCTGGGTACCTAGCATAATCCAGCCAGGCGTGATGGACACACGGATGACGCGAGCTGAGGGGGAACAACTGAGAGCCCCCGGCAACCGGCGTTACAAGGACACCCACATGAATCCCAATGTCAGGGTGGCCCTCCACCCTCCCGAGAGAGCAGCTGAGCCACACACTTGCGGCCATTCTCCCCAGAAGGTGCAGAGTCAGGAGCAGAAAGGGGGTCACCTCCCCTACCTGCCCGGCTACTGAGCAGAGGCTGTGCTCCGGGGCGGGTGGCTGTGAGCAGCGTGGCTCTGTAGGTAGGGAAGCTCAAACCCTCCCTGGAGGCAGGAGGCAAGCTAAGCGCGTGGTGCTGGCTTCCAGGCAGAGGCTGAGGGTCCAGGAACACGGGGCTCAAACTCAGTCCCTCCCCACCAAGTCATAAGCCTCTCCGAGTCCGGTACATGAGTGAATGCACGGATGGGCCAGTGTGGGGTGCGGCCCGGCGGGGGGCACCAGCAGGGTGTGCTGGGTAGCCAACAGGCCGACTGCTCACTGCCCTGCAGAATGAACCCCCCAGGGCCAACACAATGGAAGGGGTGGGTGCAGGCTATGAAAACTGTTCATTGGTCAGAGGGCAGAAGAGCAGGCTGTGGTCCAGCCCAGCCACGGGGCAAACTTTGCAATGGAAAGTGGGGGGGCCGGGGGGGGCACTGACAGACACACGGCCACACCATGATTCTCAGGTCACAGGACGCCCCAAGGGGAAAGAGCCAGGCACAGAAAGCCACGTGCTGTTGGCTTCCATGATCGTGACGTGGCCACGCAGACCCACCAGGAGTCCCTGGGTCGGACCCGTCGAGGGAAGCTTGGCTGAAGACCAGGAGGTTGGGGGTTCTGGTTCACCCAGAGGTGCCTCAGAAGAACGGCCTGGTGACCCGCTTCTGAGAATCAGTCATTGGGAGCCACACGGTTCTGCTCTGACCCCCGTGCACGAGGTCACTGGGAGTTGGCGCTGGTAGAAACAGACCGATCTCTGAGGAAGACCGCATGCACGGCTGGCACAGGGTGAGCAAGAAGGTGGGGACGCCCCAGCGAGATGCAGCAGCCACAGAGGGTCAGCCCGGCCGTCCAGCCGTCGTGAAGACCGAGAAGGCTCAGGCTGTGTTTGTCCTGACGGCCCCGGGGCACCAGGGATTGGCACCAACCGGCTGGTAATTAACAATCCTGCCAGCTCAGAGGGCCACTCTGTGGCACCCAGGCCAGAGTTGGAGTGGGAATGGAGCGCAGAGGGGCCAAAGGGGCCTTCTGAAGGAACTGTCCGACAGCAGGACTGTGGTGGTGGCGGCACCGCTTTCTGCGTGTGCGAAAAGGTGTGTGGTAGTTAGGGAATCTCGTGTCACCTTGATAGAGAGAGTGAGGGGGTGGAGTCTGGCCTGTCAATCAGGTCACGGCCTGATGATGCCTCCAGGTGGGCACGGCCTTCTCAGGAGGATCCTGGGAACGTCCTCTCTCTTGATTCTGCCTTCAGATGAGGCGGGCCTCTCTCCATCTGCTTCACCTTCCCGTTGGCAAAGCCATCTGGAGCCATGCTGAGGCCTGAGCCAGCTCTGAGATGCTTCCACCGCCACTGGACCCACAAGACTTTTCACCCACCAGCCTGTCATCTTCTGCACTCCGCATCATTGCACGTGCTGCGTGAGTCTGAAGAGGAATTTGTGAACTGGTACCAGACGCGGGGGCTAACATCAGACTTATGGACCTGATCCTGACTGGGCGGGGATGTGTTCTCAATATGCGATTGCTCTTTGATAGCACGCTCTCTCTTACACATACAGGAGCGTCCGTGAATTTGTTTCCCTAGTCAACCCAGGCTAACACAAAGTACAAGGACATCGTTGCCGTGCATGCAGCGTGAGGTTCGTGTCTGTACACCCCACCCCAGTGAAGTGCTGAAGACAAAACCAGGCCCCACAGCGCAGCTACTGGCTTAGGTCTCGCAGCCTCCAGTCACAAAAGCAATCCATCCGAAACACCCTCCCCAGAGGGTCTTTCCTGATGATAACCTGAGCCTCCTCCGGGCCGGGTGAGAGAGGCACCTCTAACAGCGACACCCCATCACAGGCTTCAAGGCCGTCTTCAGCACCACCTCCCTCCTGACCGCGGCCCTCTCCCGCCAACCAGCCTCTGTGCAAAAGATCACTCCTACCTGTCTACCTCCCTGATGAGG
>NW_022103927.1:465529-466668 GCF_000313985.2 Echinops telfairi | reverse complement strand
TCCAGTCACAAAAGCAATCCATCCGAAACACCCTCCCCAGAGGGTCTTTCCTGATGATAACCTGAGCCTCCTCCGGGCCGGGTGAGAGAGGCACCGAGAGAGGCACCTCTAACAGCGACACCCCATCACAGTCTTCAGCACCACCTCCCTCCTGACCGCGGCCCTCTCCCGCCAACCAGCCTCTGTGCAAAAGATCACTCCTACCTGTCTACCTCCCTGATGAGGTTAAAAAATAAAGAAAACGCACAGCGACAGCAACAAAAACCCAGTGGGGTCAAGATGGAGCTCTGCTCCAGAAGGTTTCCAGGGGCTGACTTTTCAGAAGGAGGTGTGGCCAGGCCTTTCTTCCAAGGTGCCTCTGGGTGGACTGGAACCTCCAACTTCTCAGTCACCAGTCAAGGGCGCTGACTCGTGTGCCCCATTCTACCCCACCCACCCAACCCTCGGCTGTTGTGTTAGTGTGGATGGACTAGAGAAACAAATCCAGAAACACTCACGTGTGTGTGAGCATTATATAAAGTGTCATTGTACATTAAGAAAATATCCCAGCCCAGTCCAGAGCAAGTCCATCAAGTTCGATATTAGCCCATATGTCCAATACGAGTCTATAAATTTTTCTTCAGACTCATGCAGCACGTGCCATGACACTGAATGCAGGAAGATCACAGGCCAGTGGGTGGAAATTCTTGTGGATCCAGTGGCGGCGGAAGCATTCCAGTGCTGGCGTGGGTCTCCTTGTGGCTCCTCCAGCTGCAGGGCTCTGGCTCCATCAGCGCAGCTCCATGTGGCTTGTCAACAGATTTGTCACAGGGAGACAAGCAGAGAGAGGGCGTCTGTCCTCCAGCGAGCTATTTCTCTCTGTAGCATCTCCAAATGAGGTCATCAAGCTGCAACCTGATTGGCAGGCTGAACCCCACCCCCTCACTCTTAATAGTCTCAAGTTGACACCAGATGATGTAACGACCACCGCCTTCAAGTCGATTCTGACTCACAGCAACCCTGCAGAGACGGAGAGCAGCTGCCTCTCTAGGAACCCCAAGGTGGTACCTCTTTATGGAACCTGACTGCCGTATCTTCGCACCGTGTGTGGCTGGTGGTGCCAACGTCCAGCCTGTCAGTGAGCCGCCGCGCATCTGGAG
>NW_022103927.1:460354-464949 GCF_000313985.2 Echinops telfairi | reverse complement strand
GGCGGTGAGAGGAACAGGATGCGTGTTGCCTGGGTGACCAAGTGCTGGCCCCATGAGGTCAGAAGTCAGCTCTCCGTGAGAAACGGGCACATCGTTGTAACACCGAGAGCGCGTTCTGGCAACGTGGGGTGAGCGGCTGGCACAGAGCTTAGCACAAACACCGGCCGGCCACTGGGAGCCGTGGCCCGGCGCTGCTGCCACTCGATGGGGTGCAGCACTTGCCTTGAAAGCTCAACTCCACTTGGCAGGGATGGTCCGCTGAAGGAGTTGCTCTTTTTAGGAGCTGGGCCAAAGAGTATGCACAATGCCTGCTGGGGCCGAAACCATCCCAGGCTGGTGATGGGCTGCTAGCAGAGGTCGAGGCAAAGGAGAGATAAACAGCAAGGCTGTTGGCAATGCGTGGGAAAACAAAGGGCAGCAGAAGAGAGGGAGACCCCCGTGAGCTGGACTGACTCGGAGGCTGCGGGAACAGGCTCAAGCGTGGGAACAGGAGTGAAGACGGGGCTGGGCAACTGGTCGACCCCGGCACACACTGGCCTGCGCACGGTGGCAGCAACTGCAAGCTCTCTGGGAGCAGAAACGGGCTACAGACGTCTACAGCGTGCATTCCATGCACAGCAGAAAAGAGAGGGGGCTTAGTTGTTGCCCAGGGCTCTCTGCGGTGAAGGGACCCAATGTTTAATCTGTTACTGTTACAGACGAGCAACTTCTGATTTGCAAGTTTCCTGAGTCCCTGAAAGCAGCTCAGGGCTGAGATAAGTGAATGGGAAGTTACACTTGGGGATGGCTAACCCAATCTTCGACCTGTGACAGACATGACCCATCCGTCCAGGCAGCCCTCACCAATCAATCACAGCACTGTTTCCCAGCCGAATCTCAGTGAAACTAGTCATTATCATCAATAGCCCGAATTGTTCATGTAGGGGGGTGGGGGTTGGGGGTGGGGGTGGCGGCTGCTGTTAAGTGTGGTTGAGTCAGTTCCCACTCACCTAAGGTGACCAGATTTTCACATCGGTAAAGCGGGACACCATTGATAAACCTCCTATCCTGGCGAAATAGCCACATGGCAGCCGAAAATTGTCTACCCTAGCTTGTCGTGCATTCTTTCCAAAAATCAGGACTTTTTTAAAACGCCGCGGGACGCGGGAAACATTGTTAAAAATCGGGACTGTCCAGCCAAAAGCGGGATGTCTGGTCACCTTACACTCACCGTGACCCTGGATCACTGCCTGGTCTGGCACCACCTTTATGTTGTTACATTTGAGCCCACTGTCACAGTCACTGTGTCCATCCATCTTGTTGAGGGTCTTCCTCTTTTTTTTGCTGCCCCTCCACTTACCCAAGTGTGATGTCCTCCTCTAAGGGCCGGTCCCTCCTGACAACATGACCAAAGTACCCGAGAACAAGTCTCTCCATCCCGGCTTCTAAGAAGCATCCTGGCTGTACTTTTTCTGAGCCAGATCTCTTGTTTGCCAACCTGGTCGGGTGGAGGGCCACGGGAAAGAAATGAAGACCAAAGTGTGAGGGAGGTGCCAGCCCTGGTCCCGGCTGTTCAGGACTGGCTCCTGCCATGTCTCGGTGCAGGAAAGGAAACCGCCGTTTTCTGGACAGGGAAGCGGTGTGTCCCGAGTCCAGGCCTTGCCTTCCAGGCAGAAGCCTGGGTTCCACAGTGGGGGCTCCTGTGTCCCTCTGAGACAGACCAGTTCCAGTGGAGCTTCCAGACTAAAGCTCGGAAGAAATGTCTGGTGACCTTATTCCAAAAATCAGCCAAAGAGCCTTACCGATGACCGCAGCCTGATCCCTAACCTGGTCACGGGGATGGTGCAGGACCGGGCAGTGTTCCATCCCACAGTGCACAGGGTTCTCCAGAGACAGCGGGAGGGGAGGCCTCGTAGCAGCCAAGATTGATATCTCTGCATGGAGCGCATGGGTGGGGCCAGTGGCTAACTCACTCCGGGGAGTGGGAACCAAGGCCTTGATAGCAAATGTTTCTGGAAATCCGCTGGAGAGAACCTTCTAGAGCAAGGCTGTCTGGTCATACATGGCTGTGGGTGACACGGGCTTGGGTGGCATTTTGTTCCATTGTGTGAGCGCTCCGCACTTGCCGGGGCCAGCTCAGTAGCAGTTAAAAACTGCTGCCTAGTGCTCACTTCGGCAGCCCAGATACTAAAAAAAAAAATTGGAACGATACAGAGAAGATTAGCATGGCCCCTGCGCAAGGATGACATGCAAATTTGTGAAGCGTTCCATTAAAAAAAAAACAAAAAAAACCTGCTGTCCAGATGAGGAAGGGGGCGCAGAGAGGCAAAGCTACTTCCCTGCAGTCACACAAGAAGGGCTTGGTGGTCAAGGTCAACCCTGGGGTGGCCTTCAGGGAGCTTTCAGAGGGGCTGCTATCCTGGCTAGTGCTGTGCCCAGCAAGCAGGACTACTCAACTGACTCACAGGGAGGAGGGGGGGCTCTCTGTGGATGCTTCTAGCCAGTGGGGTCCAGGTACCTGTGCTGTGCCAGTCCCACCACTGACCCTGGCTAGGGGAATCTGGCCTGTGTCTCCAGCAACGCCCTCCTGCTCCCACAGGTGAAGTGGCTGAGCAGAAAGGAGAGCCCCATAGACATCCTTGGCTGTGACTTGGCTTGATCTCCGTGTGGAGCCATGGCTGGGCCCCGGCCCTGGGCCGTGTGCAGGAGCAGAGTCATTTATGCAAGGGGACATGAGCCCAGGCTTCCTAGTCAGATGACATCAGCTGCCTCCACCCCTCAGCACACAGCCAGGACACCTGCAACCCCGAGTATTCGCACGCAATAAGTCCTGGTCCAGCTCCAGGTCACCGCCTTGGTCTACTCTCCCTCTGGTACCCACGTGGCTCCCTCTAACTTTCCCCGGGTCTCAGGTCAAACATCACCTCCTTTGAGATACTGTGGAGCCAAAATTCCACCCCAATCCCAACCCGTACGCGCGCACGTGCACACACACTTCCTAGCACCTTCCATGCCTATTGTTCTTTCTGTGCCCTCTCACAACACGGGCTCTCTGGGTGGTGACAATGGCTTCTGCTTGCCCACTAACCCAAAGCCTGGCAGCTCAAACCCACCCAATGGTGCTGACCAAGAAAGTCCTGGTGAAATGCTTCCTTTGTTCCCCCCAACAATAGCAAAAGGCCATGGCTATCAAGCCAACCCTGACCCATGGCAACCCACGTACTACAGAGTGAAACTGGTCCAGGGTGTTTTCTTGGCAGAAGCAGACTGCCGGAACTTTCTTCGGCAACACAGAGAGGAAAATAGCCGCTGTGTTCTCCTTCTTGTCTATTCTGCAGCACAGAGTGGATTGAAACAGCCTCCCAGTCTCCTGGAGCAAACCTTTGCCTCCCACGGACCCAAGACAGCCCCATGGGACTATGTTCTCCTCTGTGACACACGGGCTCACCAGGAGTCCTATCCCAACACATGATAATGATACTTCATGATCTTGCTTATGCCGTGTTCCTGTCACACACACAGACAAACACACACACAGGAAGCCGCTGAAGGCAGGCCTTGGGTCTGTCCTGCTGCGGCTGCATCCCAGTTGCCTAGACCTTGACAGTGTCTGCCCTGCAGACCAAGGTGACGCCAGGAAGATGTGTACAGGGGACACCCTGGGGGGCCCCGCTGGAGGGCCCCCGCTGGTCCAGAGACCTGAGTAGAGGAATGATTGTCACTTGTCCTCTAAGTCTGCTCACTCACCCAAAGCCGTAAAACCCTGGAATGAACCTTAAGCCCCTGCTGGCCCCCAGACAGGAGCCCTGGTGGCGGGAGGGCCTGGAGGCAGCAGGGCTGGTGGGAGTGGCCGGGCAGCCGACCTCGGGCCGAGAGGGCCACGATGGCCCAGACTGGACACAGCGAGGGCCGCGATCTCATGCCCGCGCCTGTCACCCGTAGGATTACTGCAAGGTAGGCAGTATCTCTGTGTAAAGTTACAATCTTGGCAACCCATGGGGCCAGCTAGCTCTTCCCTATGAGTTGGCATCCACTGGATCGCAGTGAGTTTGGGGTTGGGGTTGGGCCTCAGGTTTCCCGGGAGGGATGGCTGGGAAGCGGGTTGCACCGTGCAGGTT
Organism: Echinops telfairi; assembly: GCF_000313985.2. NCBI lineage: Eukaryota > Metazoa > Chordata > Mammalia > Afrosoricida > Tenrecidae > Echinops > Echinops telfairi. The sequence continues at coordinate 460,852 of NW_022103927.1, read as the reverse complement.
TCATAGAGGCAATAAACACCGGCACCAGGGGAATGGGCCAGTGGTCTCTCTCTCCATGAACCCCCAAAGTTCTCCCCAGGTTTGGATCCCCTCAGAAGAGGCGGCCCAGCTCCCTCACCTAGCAAGGGGCTTAAAGGCAACGGGGTCTATTTCTTCAACCATCCTGGGCTCCAGGGACAACCCTCCCATGGAAAATCAGCGATTTCGGGGACCCAGTCTCGCCATCCTCCAGCGGTCTTAAGAACCATGCAAGGGCCTTGGACAAAGAGCGCCCCAACCATGAGGGTGCTGCGGGCGGAGGATCTCCCCACCAAGGAGGCCTGGGGGGGGAGCCCCTCTCCGCCCCGCAAGCTCGCAGCAGGAATCTGGGGGAGCTGTGTGGCCGCGTGAGTGTCAGGGTCCTGGGTCCCCTCCTGACAAGAGCGGGCGCGAATCCCTGCGCGTCCCGCGGCTGTTATGCACGGCTGTTATGCACGCCTGTTGACGCCGTCGCCCGGG
>NW_022103927.1:451248-459511 GCF_000313985.2 Echinops telfairi | reverse complement strand
TAACTCCTATGCCACCAGGGCTCCCTCTGACCACGCCCCCGGGGGCCGCGAGAGCGAGCCCTAGAACGCAGGCGGCGGGGACATCGGGGCGGCGGGCGCGGCGCGCTGGAGCGCCGGGGACGGAGACGGGGCGGAGGCAGGGAGGAAAGGCAGGTCCCACCGGGTCAGGCAGAGACAGCGGGCGCGGCAGCGAGGTAATAAAAACAGAAGCAGCGGGGCCGGCCGGGAAATCCCACCGACCACCGGCGGGCCAGTGGACAGCCAGCTGCGGAGCGAAAGGCTAACAGCCACCGGGAAGCCCCGGGGCGCGAGGACCGGGGACGGGGAGCTCAGAGGGTCGCCCAAGGGTAGGACGCAGCTGGAGGGGCCGGCCGGACAGTTGGGGTGAGGACCGAGGGGCGTCAGGACCCCAGCGACAGGGACCGCAGGCACGGAAGGCAAGGCGGGAGGGCCTGGAGGTAGCAGGGCTGGTGGGAGTGGCCGGGCAGCCGACCTCGAGCCGAGAGGGCCACGATGGCCCAGACTGGACACAGCGAGGGCCGCGATCTCATGCCCGCGCCTGTCACCCGTAGCGCTGGCCGCGCGCCGAACCCGAGGCAGGCGGTGCTGACGACGACCTCAACAGCGTGCTGGACTTCATCCTGTCCATGGGGCTGGACGGCCTGGGCGCCGAGGCTGCCACCCCGGAGCCTCCACCGCCGCCCCCGCCGCCGCCGCCGCCGCCCTGGGCCTGGCGCCTCCGGCCGCCCGAGGCCTGCTCACGCCGCCCGCCTCCCCACTGGAACTGCTGGAGGCCAAGCCCAAGCGCGGCCGCCGCTCGTGGCCACGCAAGCGCACGGCCACGCACACCTGCAGCTACGCGGGCTGCGGCAAGACCTACACCAAGAGCTCGCACCTCAAGGCGCACCTGCGCACGCACACAGGTGGGCACGCTGGGACCTCGGGGGATGCGTGGCACAGAAAGGGTTGAGGGGTGGGCCTAGTTGAGGACCCCGGGGAAGTGGCACAGGTGAGGGTAGGGGCATGCTGGAGACCCCTTGTGAGGAGCCTGAGGACCCCTACCCAGGGAGGGTGACTCATGTGGTAATGGGAACCTGAGCGGGGGGTGGGGGGGTGGGGGCGGGGTTTAGTTCTCAAAACATCAAGGGGCGAGGGGTGTGTCTGGGTGCTGACAAGGGGGCTTGTGCCCGTCAACATAGCCAGTGTCTGGGTGTGGGGGCGCACACTTGAGGACAGCAGTGGGCAGCTGAGTTCGTGGAGGGAAACTGAGGCTCACCTGGTCCCCCCCTCCTCCTGCAGGCGAGAAACCCTACCACTGCAATTGGGACGGCTGTGGCTGGAAGTTTGCGCGTTCCGACGAGCTGACGCGGCATTACCGCAAGCACACGGGCCACCGGCCATTCCAGTGCCACCTCTGCGACCGCGCCTTCTCACGCTCCGACCACCTGGCGCTGCACATGAAGAGGCACATGTAGCCGGGACGCCCCTCGACCTCCATGCCGGCAGAGGCGGGTCCCTTGTGCCGGCGTGCCCCCCCTGTGACTGTGACTGGTATTTATTAGGGGCCAGAGGACCCCACCGGGCGGCCGCCCAGGGACCCCCTCCCCCACCCCCAGCTTCACCACCAGGCCCAGCCCCCACAGACGGCCCGGTGGGAGAAGATGCCCACATCCCCCTTGACAAGCTTTTTCAAAATGGTGCAATAATTCCGTGTAGTCTTCCCCACTCCGGGTCTACACTCGAGGCTCGACGCTCCATGCCTTGTGAGAAATACAGCCTTAACGTGTACTGTCTGCGATGTTTTTATATAATATTGTACATAGCGACTCTGACAGGTATTAATGTACATAGGAAGACAGTGGGCATTTTGAACGCCTGTATGGTTTTTATAAGACAAAGGCCTTTGCTGGGGTTCTTTTATTGGTTTATTGTGTTTGGTTTTGTTTTTTAATAAAAGAAAAAAAAAGTTTCGCATCATTCCAGAATCCCAATACTGACGTGCCGGCTTGGGGACTAGGACCGCTTGCATGGAGGGCCGCCTGGCAGGAGTTGGCAGCTTGGGTCCAGCCTGCCCTGCACCCAGGGTTTCCAGCTGTAGCATCGAGCTGCCAGAAACATGCGGGTTTCCCTATAACACTTAAACACTGCTTTTTAAGACTGAGGGAGTTATTTTAAGGTTGTTCCCTGGGCCATAAATTGCCTTCTTTTCCCCAGGGGTAGGGAAAGGTCCAGTTCCCGTGATGTGGCCACCTCCTCAAGGCTGACAAATACCACCCTCTGGAAGCTTCTGAGGTTTTAGCCAAACTTCTAGAGCATGCGGGCACACAGAGAAGGGCCTCTGATCTCAAAAAAAAAAACCCCCAAAGGATAGGGTAGAACTGCCCCTGTGGTTTCCAAGACTGACTCTATGGGAGTAGAAGGCCCATCTTTCACCAACTGACTGGTGGTTTCGAACAGCTGACCTTGCAGCTCGCCACCTAAGGAGTAACTCCTATGCCACCAGGGCTCCCTCTGACCACTCCCCGCAGGGATCTTGAATTTATGCATGACGTTTGGTGTTTCTGTAGTACTTTGTCTTTTGCTAGTCTACCACTAACTAAAGCTTGGTAGTTCAGACCCTCCCAGAGGCACCTTGGAAGAAAGACCTGGTGACCTGTTCCCCAAAGTTCACAGCCTTGAACACCCTGTCAGGCACAGCTATGTGTTGGAATGGACTCCAGGCTAACGAATTTTCAACAAAATCTTTGCCTTTTAACGGAATTTTGTTTCAGTGGTCAGCTACCTGCTCTTTGGGGGGATGGACAACATCTTTGAGGACCAGAAATGGTCCTCCCCGTTCCAAAAAACAACCATGGCACACATGGGGTGGCCCCAACCCCACTTGCTGAGATGTGATTTTCTGTTACTGAGGAGCCCACCTCACCCTGTAGATGTCACACCCGATGGCAGAGCCCCCGGAGACGCGCTGCACCCCCCCCACCCCCAAGCATTCTCTCTGACAGGTCCCCCTGGTCACCCTCTTTCTCGGAACCACGATCGCCAACCATTGCACAAGTTCCCAGAAAGTGAAAGCAGCTCTTTAAAGCAGCACTGTTTTTAAAACCCTCTCGCCCCTGTTTCGACACCGGCTGGGATTTCCTCCCTCCGGCCTCCTCGCTGGAAACAGCTGAGGCCCTTGGGCAATCCACAGAAAGCAGAAATGGAGATGCCAATCTGATTCATCTTTTTTTGAGTAAATAACCCTGGCCCACTTCCGCGCGCGCGCCCGTGTGTGTGTGTGTGTGTGTGTGTGTGTGTGTGTGTGTTGCCTGTGTTCTCTGGGGGCCACTTTCTGTAACAAGAAGCGCCTCGGAACCAGAGCACAGTGGTCCCGGTGTCCAGGGTGTGCACCTCGGGGCTCAGACCTGGGCTTCGTTCGGGGCACCCAAGGAGAAGAAAGATTGGAAGGCGATTTGAGAAACCTTTGTCGAAGAGACTCCAGGCTTTCTAGGGAGTTTACACTGGGCTTAAGTCCGTTTTCTTGCCTGTGTGAAAACAGTGCCCGGCTTAACCCTGCAGCACCCAGCATAGGTGACAGAGAAACAGTTGAAACCAAGCTGAAGCTGTGAAGTTTCTGTTTCTTTGAAAGCTTCCAACGAGGGCCAGCAGAGGACAGAGTTCCGGCCTGTTGCCGCTGTTTGAGCTGGAGACTCAGGGTTAGGCGTAGGGGCGCCCCTTTTCTGAGAGCCCCTGGGTGGAGCCGGCAGTGAACCCGTGCTGTCTGGGCTGCTAACGAAAAAGTCGGGGGTGGAGCCTGCAGAAAGGTCTGGCTCTCGACTGGCAGGGAACCCGCCACTGGCAACGCTGTGGAGCAGTCCTCGGCCACGGGTGGCACCTGGGGTGGGGGTCAATGCCACTGAAGCCGGCTTGGTGTGGGGCTTGTTTTCTTTCCCGGATCCCCGATTTCAACTCCCACTCAACATCTGCTGGACCCAAGGTTCTCCAAGTTGGATCCTCCCCCAGGGACCCTTGTCGATGTCTGGAGACTCTGGTGGCTGTCACACTCGGTGCAGGCTCTGCGTGGAAGGAGGCCACGGTGGCAGCCCGCCACCTCGGAATGCACAGGACAGCCCTCCCCTCTGCCCCAGGGAACGAGCCAGCCCCAATGATGGAGTAGAAAGCCGTCTTTCTCCTGCAGAGCAGCTGCTGGTTTCTAACCGCTGACCGTGCAGTTAGCGGCCCAACAAGTAACCACCAGGGCTCCTGACCTTGGAAGCAACTCCTGGCTTAGACCAGCGGTTCTCAGCCTGGGGGTCGAACGACCCTTTCACAGTAGTCACCCGATGCATCACAGTAGCAAACTGACCGTGGAGAAGCAGCAATGAAAATAATGTGATGGTTGGGGGGCCACCACCCCCCCAGGAGCTGTGTGAAAGGGTCACGGTATCAGGAAGGTTGAGAACCACTGGCTTAGACAATAGAGACTGAGGTGACCCTCCAGCATCTGTAAATTCCCTCCTCCCCTCCCCACTCTGTGTGTGGCTTGAAACGGATGCAGCAGCTCAATACCTCAGCAGGCCAGACGACCATGAAACACAGCTCTTGTAAGTGGCCGGGGGTGGGGGGTGTCAGTGGAACCCCCTAACCCAGGGCCTCTCACCTAGGGATGATCTTCCAGGGGACATTTGGGGGTTCCACACTTTGCATGTGTTGTCAGGAAAGACCGGTCCCTGGAGAAGGACGTCCTGTTTGGTAAAGCGGAGGGGCAGCGACAGAAAGGAAGGTCCACAAGGAGACGGACTGACACGCGGCTGCAGCAATCGGCTCAGGGCCGAGAAACCATTGGGAGGAGGGCGTAGGACCGGGCAGTGTTTGGTCCTGGCTTGCATGGGGCTGCTATGGGTCAGAGCCGACTAAATAGCACCTACCAACAACATACTTGGGGTATCAGGTGGGGGTGCTACTAGCACCTGGTGGGAGGCAGCCAGGGATGCTCCTCAACACCTTACAGAGCACAGGCCGGCTCCACATCCCAGAGAATGTTCCAGAACCAAGGATCCACAGGGCAGGCTTTGAGACCTGCTCGGGATCTTAAAAGGTCGGCTCTGCTTTTGTTACAGAGAAGGCAGCCCCATCCCAGGAAGCAGGCTTTGCTGATGACGTTTGCACAGAGCCCCAGGGCCACCCCACCCTCAGGACCCCGGTGAGAACTCACCTGTCCCTGCTGCATTCATCAAATCCTGGCAACAGGGATGATAGAAAACTCACCAATTCGACCCTACAGGATCCAGCAGACATATTTCTGGGACGTGACTGCATTGCTTTCCCGTGACCAGGAGGGCCTGCGTGGCTGTCTGTTGTCCCCTCAGAAGGACTAGCATCTCCTCCAGCTGAGGTTCTGGGTCAGACTCCTTGCCTTCTGGGCCAGAGAGCAAAGTTCGAATCCAGGGCAGTGCGCCTCCCCACCCCACCCCACCCCCACTCACCTCCCGCCCCTGGAGGCTTGCATGTTGCTAGGATGCCGAACAGGTGTCAGTGGTGGTTCCAGAAGGCGGGCTCGGAAGAAAGGCCTGGCCATCCGCTCCTGAAAATCCAGCGTGCAGACCCTGCAGATGGCAGTGCTCAGATCCCCAGTGTGCACAGCCGGGGGCAGGCCCACAATCTCGCCTCAGGGAACGCTGGGGAGGGGGGGGCGGCCCTCAAAGTGAAAGTCAAACTCACAGCCATAGAATCCATCCTGCCTCCTAGCAAGCCTAGAGCACAGAACAGAACTGTCCCGGGGGGTTTCGGAGACCGTCACTCTTGATGAAAATAGAAAGCCTCATCTTTCTCCCAGGGAGCGGCAGGTGGTTTCGAACTGTCGACCTTGCTGTTGGCAGCCCAACGTGCAACCACTACGCCACCTGGGCTCTCCTAAAATCACAGATGCTCCTCAGTGCCTCCCCCACCCCCACCTCCCCGCCACCGGTCTCCTCACTCACACACAAGTGCCAGCACATCTGGTGGGGGTTGAGAGTGTCCCTGCCCCCCGGGCGTCCCAGGTGAGGGCGAGCCCCTGGTGGCCATGCCAGGCAGGGAGAAGAAGCAGGGCCTGGTGTGTGGCCTGCAAGGTCCAACCTGCCAAAGGCTGACCTGGGGGGAACTGAGGCCCAGTCATACCCTGGTGCCAGAACCCCAAACAGCACCAGTTACCAAGCCCGTGTGGGTATGTGTCGGTATCAGACGACAACTCTGCTCCTCGGGGCTTCCGGGAGCTGGTTCGGGGGGGAGTAGATCACCAGGCCTTTCTTCTGAGGCACTTGCTTGTGAACCAGAACCACTCACTTTGCAGTTAACAGCCAAGTGGCTTGCACCACTTGGAGAATCCCTCCGGGAGCCAACCCTGAGTCCTCTGAGGGCCACGGTCTTCCCTTGGCTGTGAGGGACTGTACCGCCGATCCCAGGCGCGAGGCAGTGGGGGAAGAGAACATTTGACGCCCCGGCCTTTCGCCATTTCAATTGTCCTTGTGTTTGGGGGGAGGTTGGGGGATGGGGGGAGGTCAAGGAGGGCAGGGCAGGTTGAGAAAAGTGATACCATCCATGTCCCTGAGAACAAACACACCCACCGACGTCAGGCCCTTTGCACCTGCTGTTCCCTCAGCCTGGAATGCCGTTCCCCTCGTTTTTCCGGCAGATACCTGTACGAGCCCAGGAAGGCCACGGATTGCTGGCAGCCAGATGCAATAGGTGACATCGTGATAAACGGAGGGAAGCCGAGTGCTGTCAAGGATATCATCTCCTTGGAACCACAGTCCATGCTCACGGAAGCAAGCGGCCAAGAAGCCAAAAGACGCCCTGCATTTGGGTGAATTTGCTGCGCAAGATCTCTCTACAGGGCTGACGAGCAAGCACGCTGCTTGGAGAACCAAGGGGCGCCTGACCCAAGCCCCAGTGATGCCAGTCATCTCATGGGCATGTGGAAGCTGGACACTGAATAAGGAGGGGCAGCAAAAAAGAAGACCCCAATGAGCTGGATCAATACAGTGGCTGCAATGATAGGCGCAAGCATGGCAGCGACTGTGAGGCCGGTGCCGGAGCGGCCGGGCGGGGGGTTCTTCCTGTTGTACACAGGGCAACAGACGGTTCTGAATGGATCTGACAGCACCTCGCAGCCATAGAGGCTCTAGAACCACGTCCTGGGTTGGGACGTCTAGCCTCCTGGGCTACAGGAAAATAAATTCACAGTGAGGCCCGGATGGACGGAGGACACACAAGGGTCAGAGGTGGGCAGGCCTGGGCCCTCCTCACCCAGCACTTGCTCGCCCTGCTGTTTGCTATTGTGTTCTCAAAGACCATCGAGTCAGTGCGACTGAGAGCCACCCCTGGAGCACGCCAGAACAAGGCACTGCCCAGCTCTGCACCAGCCTCACAGCTGTCCCTCTGCTTGACTGAACCCGTGCTGCAGCCACTGGGTCCATCCACCTGCCTTCCCTCTTCTTCACTGACCCCACCCCTTTAATAAGCATGCTGTCCTTCACCAGGGACTGGTCTCTCCTGATAACGTGTCCAAAGGACACCATCCTTGCTTCCAAGGGACATTCTATCCTGGCTGGCCTTCTTTGGGGACAGATTTATTGGTTCTTGGGGGGCATCGCCAACACGCTTCACCAACGCCATAAGTCAAATGGGCGCATGCTTCTCCCATCTTCTCTCTCGATGTCCCGTTTTCACACGCATGGGGATGATGGCCAACACCACAGCTTTGGTCAGGCACACCTTGGTCCTTTTCCAAGTGACCTTTGCTCTTGGGCACTTTCAACAAGTCTTGGGCAGCAGTTTGACCCCCTGCAATCCCTCCTTTGCTCTCTTGACTGCTGCTTCCCGTGAGTGTTGATTGTGGGAAATGAACACCTTGACAACTTGCATCTTCTCTCTGCTATCACGGGCCACTAAGGTACAACATGTGCGCTCTATTCGCCTGGATTGAAAGAGGAAGGTGATTGGGAAGAGGAGAAGGGAGGGAGGAGGGAGATGAGATATGTGTGGGTGAGTCGCCTCCATGAACAACTGCCTCCCTGCCACGAGACCGGATGAACTGGTTGGTGCCTAGCAGGTGTTTTTGACCATTTCGATCAAAGAGTGTAGAGAGGAATCACGATCAAAGTGGGGGAAATGTAGAACCAACTTTTAAATTCTCAAGGAATCCAGACATCCTGGATCTATGGAGCCTGGTGGAAGCCACACAATGGTGGCCCTGAGGTCGTCTTTAAACAAACCTTAAGTGTGTGTGTGTGTGTGGGGGGGG
>NW_022103927.1:447318-450332 GCF_000313985.2 Echinops telfairi | reverse complement strand
TTAATCTCACAGAGGTCTTACCCGGCTCCGCTCCCACCCAACCCGGCTGCCATCCAGTCAATGCCGACTCATAGTGACCCCATAGGACAGGGCAGGACAGAAGCCTGGGGCTTTCTAGACTATTCTCTTTAGAGAAGAAGCCTGCCAGCTCCGGCTCTCCGGTTAACAGCCGTGCACTTAACCTCTGTGCCACCAGGGCTCCTCTGCTTCCACCAGACCATCTGTAGCCACCCAGCGTCAAGGCCCAGCATCAAGGCCCAGGCTGGCCACCAACTCCCTGCAGTCAGCTCCAGCTACCCAGTCTGGGCAGAGGTGGCCCATTGCCGTTTCTGGGGCTGCCCGGAAGTGCGGTTTCGCAGCCGCTCGGAGCTGTGCAGAGAGGCAGCGTGTCAATGGAATGCTGGACAGGCCGAGGTCGAGGTGCTGCTCACACCCGGCACGCCCGCCCTGCTTGTGGTGGCAGCATGGCAGCTTCTCCCACGGCCCCCGGGCCCCCGGCATCAGCACCCAGGGCACCTCGTGGGGCACTCACGGGTTCCTGAGGATCATGTGGGGAGACCTGAAGACAAGCCAGGCCCTGACCTGACATGGTTTAAATTGCGTCCCGCCAAAAATAGGCGTCAACCTGTGTGAGCCATGCTTCTCCTTCGTTTGGCAACTATGTAACAATGTAACGTAATGGGATCATTTCCCAGGATGTGATCATCCCTGATCCTATGTAAGTGCAGTTTCCCTAGGATGTGGACTGGATTACCTTTGATCCCATAAGGGAAAAAGGAGCAAGAACAGAGAAAGCAGACAGGAACCTGCTACCACCAGGAAAGAAGAGCCGGGAGGGGGGAGCATCCTTGGACTCAGGGTCCCTACGCTGAGGACCTCCCAGATCCAAGAGAAGACTGACGCCAAGACACATGGAGATCTCGGGGGTGCCGGGCCCACAGCGGCTGAAAGGAGACAAGGAGAGAGAGAAAAACTTTCCCTGCAGGCAAAGTCCTGCATTCTGACTTGTAATCTCCCAAACTGTGAGAGGATGGATTTCTGGTCGCTGAATCCATCCACCCGTGGTATTTCTGTCACCGCAGCACTGGATCACGCAGACAGAATTTGGTACCAGGAGTGGGGTGCTTTCCTAACAGATGTCCAAAATGTGGAAGCCATTTGGGAATTGAGTAAAGTGTCGATGCTGGCAGTTTTAAGGTGCCTAATCATCAAATTCTAGATTGTCTTAAAGAGACAGTGGTGGGATTAGAGACATCAAAGGCAATTTTAGTGGGGTCTGGGAAGCAAGAAGGAGATCGGTAGCCCCAGAGAGGGCAGGGATGGTGAGAAACAGAAGCAACGGGAGGCCATGCCATAGAGCAAGAGAGCTGAGCGTCTCTGAGGAGGAGTCTTCTTGGTGGAGTGAGGTATCAGGCATTTACTGGTAGAGCAAAGGACTCCGTGACTCGTGTCCACACAGGGCAGAGGTCAGGCGGGGCTCCTCACCAAAAAAACCAACAAGGAACTAGGAAGCAGAAAAGGAAGAGACAAGGAACATTGGGAGCAAAGCAGCCTCCATCTCAGAGAGCAGGACCGTGGCCGCTGAGGTCTCAAAGGGTGGGCCCACGGTGGGTGGGGCCACGGTGGGTGGGGTGAGGCCACCGTCTCCTAGACTTCAGAGTTTCATCTTCAACAACCCCACTGGGGGCTTTGGGCTGCTATTTACCAGTGCCAGGGAGAGTAGTGCTAGGTCCACTGCCCAAGGCCAAGGACTAGGGCTGCCAGGCCTGAGAGGGCAGTAGAATGAGGCCGCCAAGACCCAGGGAGAGGGGCCACCACTCAGTTGAACTAGAAGAATGGGGGTGCAGCAGTCCATTGACAAGGAGCTGCCAGAAATTCAAGCTGGATTCAGAAGAGGAGGTGACACAAGGTATATAATTGCTGGCATTAGATGGAGCTTGGTGAAAAATAGAGACTATCAGAAAGATGCTTACTTGTGTCTTATCGGCTATGCAAAGGCATTTGACTGTGTGGATGATAACAAACTACGGATAGCCTTGAGAAGAATGGGAGTTCCAGAACACTTCTCTGTGCTCATGTGGGACCTGTACATGCACAGACCAAAGGAATATTACAGGGCTTCAAATCAAGAAAGGTGGTCATCAGTGCTGTATCCTTTGACTGGTATTCAACTTGTATGTTAAGCAAACAGTCTCAGAAGCTGGGCTAAATGAAAAACAATGTAGCAGCAGGATTAGAGGAAGCTTACTAGCAATCTGGGATGTGCAGAGGACACCGTCTTGTTTGCTAAGCGTGCGGAGGATTTGAAGCGTTGGCTGATGAAAACAAGAACACTACAGTCTTCACTGTGAATTGCAACTCAACCGACGGAAAGCCCCAATCCTCACAACTGGACCGATAGACACATCACAAGACGTGGAGAGAAGACTGAAGTTGTCGAGGATTTCAGTTGCCTGGGTCCACAATCGACACTCACGGAACCAGCATTGGGGGAATAAAAAGATGCCCAGCTCGGGACAAATCTGCCACACGAGACCTCCGTAATGTGCGGACGAGCCAGCCTAGCGCTCTGAGGACTCAGGTGGGCCTGGCACACGTCATGGTCTTTCAATGACCTCAGGCACGTGTGTGACAGCGGGGCCCTGAAGCAGGAGCTCGCAGAGGAACCGATGCACTGGAATCATGGTCTGGTGAAGAATATTGAAAATGCAGTGACATGAAAATATAATAATCTGGAAAAAAAGGAACCTGGTGGTCTAGCGGTTATGCGTTGGGCTGCCAACTTCAAGGTCAGCAGTTCAAAACCACCCGCCTCTCTGAGGAAGAAAACTAAGGCTTTCCTTCCTTCAAGTCCTGGTCCCCTGCCAGGTCCACGGTCACAGTGACCAGCTTTCCTGGCCCTTCCCTCACGCTCACCTTCACCTCTGGTCTGTTTTAGGCCATTTGGCTCCTTTTTGGTAGAACAGCCTTTGTCCTTGTGAAGTTTTTTAAATCAATAAAGTCAGTGGCCTTCA
>NW_022103927.1:443791-447218 GCF_000313985.2 Echinops telfairi | reverse complement strand
GGCACTGATACCAAGGGCTCAAGTAGAAAGAAAATGTTTCAAAAATGATGACGGCAACATATGTCCAAACGTGCTTGACACAATGGATGTGTGTATGGATTGTGATAAGAGCTGTAAAAGCCCCCAGTAATTGATTTCTAAAAATCAATAGATATTGGGGCAGTGGGGGAGAGAAAGGAAGCAAGCACCATGGACTGCCAGAAGAACCAACAGGTCTGTCCTAGAAGTACAGCCGATGCTCCTTGGAGACACAATGGCCTCAGGTTTCGGCTACAGAGCTGCTTCTGAAACCAAGGTCAGTCTCAAGACGCAGCCAAAAATCCATTCTGTAAAGTGGGCCAAGCATTTTAGAAATACCAAATGAAGTATACATTTTGGCCAATCTGAATATCATTGGCTGTGTCTCATTGAAAAAGGAGGAGGAGGAGGAGGAGGCAAGGCATCCTCTCGGGTGCTTTGGATCTGTTATCAGGAGCGGCCTGACGGGGTAAGTGGAGGGTCAGTGAAGCAGAAGGAGGCTGTCGTGAGATGGGCTGACCCAGAGGCTGCAGCACGGGACCCCAGCAGGGCCGGCGGCTGCGAGGCTGGACCAGGCTGTGTTCGTGCTCTTGCACATCGGGCCGCTGTGAATGTGGACTGATTTGAGGGCACCGAACAACCGAGCCCCAACTCCAGGCCTATCCACCAGAGTGAAATGCCCCTGTTGAAAACTTCATCCCAACCTCACACCTCGCAGCAAGGAGACGACAGGAGGCGCCCCCGCGGCCTCGCAGCTTGCCGTGGGCTGCTAACCACAAGATCAGCGGTTGGAAACCACCAGCCCGTCCTCTGCAGAAAGCCGAGGCGCTCCGCTCCCATAAAGAGTGACAGTCTCTGAAACCCACAGGGGCAGTTCTACCATGTCCGAGAGGGCCACTGAGTCTGGATGACGCCACAGCAGGGAGTTTGGTTGTAAGTCACAACAACAACACAGCTGGGGGCGGGGGGGCAGCGTGGTCATTTGGGGGATGGGGTGTGGGTATCAGGAAGTAGAGGAAAAAGCCCAGGCTCATGGGGCCACCACCTAGGCTCCAGAGACCAAGGCCAAGTCCCAGCGTCTGTCAGCTGGGGGCCAGGGCCTAGGTGGTCTCAGAGAAGAGAGCCTTAGAGGCAAGTCTGGAACGTTCATGAAGATTGTTCTGCGGGGCTTTGGACCAGCGTGGCACACGCCAGCCCTGGTTGCCCTCCGATTGCTCCCCTCTGTCGTGGCAGTGCCTTCCCGGTGTCCGTTCCACCGGGCTATTTGGAAGCAGAGAGCTTGTTGTCTAGATTCCAAGAGGAAGGGGAATCTTGCCCCAGGATGGAGACCAAAAGCGGCTGGGCTGGATGACAGGATCGTGGCAAGGACTGGACTCTGGGAGGCCCGCGGGTGGATTTCTGACGGAGAAAGCTCTCCCGGAAGAGCTGCTGAAATGAGAAAAAAACTGGCACAGTGGCTAAATACATTGTTTTGTACGATGGCCCCAGGCAAAGACGGGAGTCCCAGTGTGGACTGGGTTATGCATTCGGCTCCAGAGGCAAACCAACCCGACTGCCGCCAAGTTGTTTCCAACTCTTAGGGACCTTATGGGACCCTGCAGAGCTGCCCGCCCCCCTCCCGCCCAAAGACTTTCTGAGGCCATAACGCTTTCTTTACGGGCCCTATAGGACAGGGTGGGAGCCCTGGTGGTTATGTCTTGGGCTGCAAGCCACATGGCTGGCAGTTCAAAACCACCAGCAGCTTCTCGGGACAAAGACCGGACTTTCTACCCCCATAAACCAGTGACGGTCTTGGAAAGCCACTGGGGGTCGCTATGAGTCCACATTGACTCGAAGGCAGTGAGTTAGGTCTTACTGGCGTTTATAGGTAGGGTAGAACCGCCCCTGTGACTTCCTGAGGCTGAAGCTGTTCTGGGAGTAGAAAGCCTCATCTATCTCCCATGGAGTGGCTGCTGGTTCCAAACTGCTGGCCTTGTAGTTAGCAGCCCAGCACGTAACCACTACACCACCAAGGGTCCATGCCACTGGGCCGTTCACCACAAAGTCATCAGTTTGAAACCAGCAACCACTGGTGAGAAAGAGGAAGTCGTTCTACTCCCGTAAAGCGTTATCACCTGGAAAGCCATAGGGTCAGTGCTACCCTGTCCTGCGTCGACTGGTTTGGGTGGTCACCTTAGGTCAGGACACTGAGCACCTCACCACTCCAGAGAGTTCCTCTGGGCTGGACTGGGGCGTTTCGAGCCTTTGGAAACTTGGAAACAGAGCGTGGATAGTTGCACACCCTGCTGGGTGGAGGGCCTGCCATTGGATGCACGCGCGGAACTGGGTGAAGTGGTCACTGCTTTGCTATACAGACTTACCGCAATTTTTTGTTTGCTTGTTTGTTTAAGGAAACCTTTGGAATAGCTCCCTAGGTATGGGGCACAAGGACACTTTTGGGGACGGTGGGTCTGTTCATAGGAGCTCTGGTGCCACAGTGGTTAAAGCGCTGGCTGCTAACGAAGGTCAGGGGTTGGGATCCACCAGCTGCCGGTGGGAGAAAGAGGAGGAGGCAGTCGGCTTCCATACAGAATCTCCGCCGTGGAGCCCCTCGGGCAGTGCCACTCTGTCCCTCGGGTCATTGGGAGTCGGAATCCATGCGGCTGCACAGGGTGGGGCCTGTTCACGAGCTCCGTGTGGTGATGGTTTCGCAGGTGTGTGACTGCACCAATCACCGCGGGGGTGGGGGGTTAACACCAATGATGCTTGTGGTGCATCAAGGAGGGAGTCCCTGGGTGGAGGTGGGGAGGGGGGCTGGTGGACATGCAGCTAAACGTTTGGCTACTAGTTTCAGTCCAACCCAGAGACCTGGTATTCTCACAGCTCAACCAGACAAACAGCTTGCTCCCCACAGCTCCATCCTGACTCACGCTGCAAACCTCAAGGTCAGCAGTTTGAAACCACCAGCTGATCTTCGAGAGAAAGCTAGGACTCTCCACTCCTTTCTTTAGAGTGAAACTCGCAGGGGTAGTGCTATCCTGTCCTATAGGGTCAGGCTAGAGCCCATGGGAGGGAGGGAGGGAGGGAGGGAGGGAGACAGTGAGTGAATGAGACAGTGAGTGGTTAAGTGAGTGAGTGAGTGAGGCAGTGAGAGAGTGAGGCAGTGAGAGAGTGAGTGAGTGAGTGAGTGAGAGAGTGAGGCAGTGAGTGAGTGAATGAGTGAGTGAGTGAGTGAGAGAGTGAGGCAGTGAGAGAGTGAGGCAGTGAGTGAGTGGTTGAGTGGTTGAGTGAGTGGGTGGGTGGGTGAGTGAGTGAGTGGTTGAGTGAGTGAGTGAGTGAGTGAGTGAGTGAGGCAGTGAGAGAGTAAGGCAGTGAGAGAGTGAGGCAGTGAGTAAGTGAGTGAGTGGTTGAGTGAGTGGGTGGGTGGGTG
>NW_022103927.1:441893-443431 GCF_000313985.2 Echinops telfairi | reverse complement strand
GTTGAGTGAGTGGGTGGGTGGGTGGGTGAGTGAGTGAAGGCCAGGGTGCAGGACCAAGCAAGGCCCGGTGCAAGAGGAAATGCAGGGAGGTCAGTAAGCAACAACGAAGACCAACCCTGGCTGGGCCAGGTTCTCAGCAGGTGGCAGCTTGGTCAGGATATGATCATTTCCCACCATGGGATCAGCCCTGATCTGTTAGAAGGGATCTGGGGAGGGAGCTCAGGGCTGTGACCCCAGTAAAGATGGCCCTGAGCCAAGGAAGATGGCCTTCCTGAGGGGGATGGTCCGCCTCACCTTTTATCTCCCTTGGGAGCTGAGGGTCCAGTCACCCTGAAGGAGGAGCAGACCAGGTGCCTGCGCCCCTAGATGCACGGGAGATTTGAATCTTGTTAGTGCCTAAAACCAAAGGCACTCCCACCCACCTCCCCCGGCAGCCAGAACCCCGGTTTCATCATAAACCTTGAAACAGCCCTACTGCTCTCTTAGGTACTGCAAGTTCCCTTTCTGACCACCCAGCCACCAAGGTGAAGTCCTAAGGAGCTGCCGGCGGGGGGAGGGCAGGAGCCTTGAGCAAGCTCTTGGGAATCCCGGAAGGTAGAAGGAGCAGTTGGTTACTGGAAAGACAGATGGAGCAGGGACCCGCCCAACGACTAAGACAAGGACACTCGGGCGAGTTCCCCCTCGGAGAAGGGAGCTCGCTCCTTTGTCCTCCTCAGTTGGGACCTGATGGATCCAGGAAAGATTCCCTCTGGGCTATCTTTTATTACCGAGTTCTTAAGATCTTTGCAGACGTGGCTGCTTCAGGTTAGCTTGTTCGTTCAAAGGAGGCTGCGACCTGCAAACCACCTGCCGCTGTGCGGGAGGAAGACAGGGGCTCTCTACTCCCCTGAGCAGCTACGCGCCCTGAGACTCACAGGGGCAGCTCTGCCCGGTGCTACACGGTTACTATGAGTCAGCATCCACTTGATGGCAGTGAGTTTGGGTTTTGGGGTTTTTGATCTCTCGAAAACCAAGCCACCACCAACTTTGAATATAAACTGCTCAGCTTGTCCTGCCCGTCAACAGCGTCGCTGGAGGCTCATCAGCCATTTCCCATCTCCCTCTTCTCCTCAGTGTCTTCCCGACGCCGAGCCCCTGGGTAGGTCCTGGAGCAGCGTCCAGGGAGCCGACCCCACCTCACAGCAGGGCCCCAGGCCACCTTGGGAGCTGAGTGGGGCCCCCACAGGCAGGCTGGCAGGGGGGCCCACACAAGAGCCCACAAAGTCAGAGACTGAGCAGCCCGGGCACAGCAGTCCACGCCACTGCCCTCCTTTTATGCTTTAAAGGAAACTGGAGGGGTGTTTGTTTTGCTTTGATTAATCATACCATTGGGGGGGGGCTCTTACAAATCTATGACCGTCCATCATTCAATTGTATTAAGCACACTTGCACATATGTTGCCATCAGCATTTCCAAAACGTTTTCTTTCTCCTTGGGATCAGCTCATCTTCCCCCACTTCCCCCCTTCGGGAATCCTTGATCAAGGATATGTTATTGTT
>NW_022103927.1:422843-441737 GCF_000313985.2 Echinops telfairi | reverse complement strand
GTACTCCCACTGCTGTTCCTGAGGCTTTATCTGTCCTGAATTCCATGTGTCCAAAGAGCTTACCTGTACCAACGTGTGTACTCCGGTCTAGCCGGATTTGTAAGGTAGATCTGGGTCACGGTAGGCGGGGGAGGAGGCGGTCAGGAACTAGAGGAATGATGTGTTTCTAGGGGAAGGAATGTTTCTTTGGTGCCATCCTGCACGGGAGGGTATTTTTTAAGGAGCCCTGATGGTGCGGTGGTTACTCGTTGGGCTGCGATCCTCAGAGTCGGCAGTTCCAAACCACCAGCAGCTCCTCGGGAGGAAGAGGAGGCTCTCTGCCCCTGTCAACAGTTACCGTCTCGGAAACCCACAGGGGTCACTATGAGTCAGCAGGGCTGGATGACAGGAAGTTTGTTTGTCACTGGCAGTATCATGGTTGATCTCGGCAAGGTCAGCAGTTCAAAACCACCAGTTGCTCCGAGGGAGAAACATGAGACTCTTTCGACTCCTGCAAAAAAGTTAAGCAGGGGAGGATGAGGTGGGGTGGGAATGGGGGGCTAATAATGAGTATGAGAATAAAACGGTCTGAAATGGATTGTGGTGATGATTGCACAATGCTTAATATGCTTGAACACTGATATTATATGATAAGTGAGGTGCATACCAATAAACATACTGGGGTGGGGGGAAACAGTTACAGTCTCAGAAACCCACAGGGGCGCCTCTCCTGTCCTAGAGCGGCCTGCTACTGGTCGGCACCAACTCAGTGGTCGTGCATTTGGCGCCCAGAGTTTGGGGAGGGCTTTAGGCTGTGCACCCTCACTTGTCCTGTGGAACGTTCCGGACACTCCCTCACGGGGTCCACCAGCTGTCTGCATCAATGGGCTCGGGCATAGGAGCGCTTGTGAGGACGGGGCAGGACCGGGCAGTGTCTCATCCTGTTGGGCACAGGGTCGCTGTGGGTCAGCTCGAGCCAAGGGGCGGCACCTGACCAGCCTCCACCACTCCCGGCTTGAGCCTGTGTGCGTGCTGAGAAACACAGGCGCCCCCCGGCAGAGCGTCCGGGCTCATCCTAAGGGTTGAGCTCGCCCTCTTGCCATCTTGAGTGCCCCACGCTGGA
This sequence comes from Echinops telfairi, assembly GCF_000313985.2. NCBI lineage: Eukaryota > Metazoa > Chordata > Mammalia > Afrosoricida > Tenrecidae > Echinops > Echinops telfairi. The sequence goes on along the minus strand of NW_022103927.1, from coordinate 440,635 downwards.
CTTCTGACCTCCTAGCCACCCAGGCAAAGTCACAGGACCCGGAAGGGCAATAGCTGCGAGCAATCTCCTGGGACTCGGGGAAGGCGTGTGGGCGGTGCAGGCGGATTGCCGGGAAAGAGGGATAGATGGAGCAAGGGAACACACACCGAGAGTCGGAAAGGGCCACTCTGGGGAGGGGGCTCTAGATTTGGGCAGGTAAATCGAGCAGCACCAGCCCCCTAGTCCCTTCTCGCCGCTGTGTGGTCTGCATTCCAGAAAGCGTTGCACAGAGACCTGTGCAGCAGCGTGTGCGCGCTTCTCTTATCTGTTGAGAGACAGAACCACACCACGGCCAACACTGACATTGAACAGAGGCCTTGGTCAGACAGGCTTTGATGGCAGGCCACCCTCTTTCTCACTTCTCCCTTCTCCTCACCACAGACACCAAATAAAACGTTGTTTTCCCCTCCCGACTAAAACTGCCAGGAGCCCGGGCGGGCAGCGCTTATGCGTTGGTCCGCTAACCACAAGGTCAGCAGTTCAAAACTACCAGCTGCTCTGCAGGCCAAAGAGGAGGCTCTCTGCTCTCCCATGAGGAGTGACAATCTGGGCCCCCTCCTGGGGGGGGGGGCAGCTCTACCCTGTCCTGTAGAGTCACTCTGCGTGGGGATGGACCCGATGGCCGTGAGTTCCCTTTGAGTGGACGGTAATTGTGACGATTTCCCCCCAGGATACGTCTCAACTCCCACCCCGCCCTACGCAAACCCACCCACCACCGAGCTCAGTCCACTGATACCCAGGGGCACCCAATCCCACAGCTGGGCGCTGACCGCTCCAGATGCTGAAAGCCCCTCCCATTTTCTTTCTCCGGGCGGCAAAACCTGACACCCAAGGCCAAGGGAAAGCCCCGCCTCCACCAAGAAGCCCACCTGGATCGCCCCGCAGACCGGTGAGTCTGAAAGACACCCAGGAAGAGGGTGAGGAGCCGGGCTGCTGAGGGGGCGGCCCGGGTGGGGAAGGGGGACGCAGCGGGAACCGGGTGGGGCTTTGCTCCGGATGAAACAGGCACCCAAGGGGCCTCCTGGGAACAATCCATCTCTCACACAAGTCCTCAGGGTGGGTCATATGGTGTAGACGGGACTCAGCTCGGACCCCGTCATCGCAGTCACACGGTGGGTGCCCAGAGGGGTGTGCAGTGTGGACGGGAGCTGGTGGTAGTTGCTTCATTTTCTCAGAGCCGAACTTCACCCGCCACTGTTGATCGAATGAACACGGAGTTGGCCTTTCCCACTGGGGAGGGGGGTTCTGCGCATCCCGCTTCCTGGAACCCAGCAAAAGCCAGCCTGGGGCCTCGGGCTGGCCCCCAGGCCCTTGCCCCGGGCTCAGGGGGCTGCCCTGTCCCTGCTGGAATAGTATGTGTGACTGTGAATGCAAACACCTCCGGGCTCCTCTGCCCGGCCATGCCCCGGCAGCACCTCCTCAGCTCACCTGCCTCCCGGGCCGCACGTTTCTGAAAGCCAGCGCTGCGGGTGGGTCCCAGAGGAGGAGGGGAGCCACTCTGCCCACCGGCTCTGAGACCAGCCTGGAGCACCTGTTCTGAGTCCAGGTGGCCACTCCCCTTTTCCACAAGTATCCGTTGACCCCCCAAACCCCAAGTACATCCTGATGCCTCACTTCCTCCGCAGCAGCGTGGTGACCCGGGTGGCCTTGCCGGTGCGTTCTGAGTCACAGGGGACCCGTCAGGGGACGGGTGCTCATCTCAGGAGCTGGCGGCTGTGCCCACACCGGCCCGAACGTTCCCACCGGCAAGGTCAGGGTGCTGCGGCGGCCAGGAGTGGCAGCAGGAAGAGTGCTCCCAGACTGGGGTGCAGGGCTGGTCTGGACTCGGCTCCTGGTTTCCAGGGTAAAGTGAGGCTGGGGCCCGGGACTGGGGCCAATGGCTCAGGGCTCAGCAGTGCCCGATAGGGCGAGGGGTTCACATCCAACCGGAGGAGCCTTAGAAGAAAGGCCTGGTGCCTGAAAAATTAGCCAATGGAAAGTTCCTCTTCCACTGGGAATCCAAACTACCTGCTCCCTGAAGAGGAGGGCCTCAAGGCGACAGCTGGCCCCGTGGTGCGGACGGTGCAAGACCAGCAGTGTGTCCTTCTGTTGTGTGGGGACACCATGGGTCGGGATGGCCTGGATGGCTTCTACCAACAACACAGCCCCGGAAGGCCCCTCGACACGAAGCAATCATTTAGCTCCAAAGGGCAACACAGCCATCTATGAGCCTCGCGCTCCTTAAAACAGATCGCCCACCCGGAGACCCAGTGGACAACGGCCCTCTTAAGGCACAGACGAGAAGGGCAGGGATTCAAGGTAAAAACAGGAGTGACACCGCAGGGACAGAAATCATAAAGGAGAGTGAGCGTGCGGGGATACCAGCGACACTGACCAGGGTGCCCCGAGACCCCAGGGAGGGGAAGCAGTTCTCCTGTGTACGCTGTCACCAAATATGTGAAAAAAACAAACTGCACTGCCAGCAGGTCGATGCTGCCTCACCGCGTCTCTACGGTACCGGGTGCAACGCCCCGGCGAGTGTCCACTGGGGAGCTGTTTACAGGAGTAGGAAGTCTCATCTTTCCCCCAGGAGCGGCTGGTGGTTTCGAACTGCTGACCTTTCAGATCACAGCCCCACGGGTCCCCACAGCCCCACCAGGGCTCCTGTCGCGAAAACGAAATGTTCCCAAACGGAGAGAAGAGGGAGGGCACTGACCGTGCTGCTTCAGCAGGCTGGGGGTCACCTGGTCACGCTGTCCTTCCTGAAGGGGCAGGGCAGGCGCGGTGCCGCTTAGACAGTGTCAGGATGGGCAGGGGGTGGGGTGGGGGGGTTTCTAGAAGAAGCAGGGGACTGAGGGCCCCGGCTCCAGCACTGGATACATCGATCTCGGGCCTCTCAGGGGAGGCTGTGCCCAAGGCCCCTGTCAGCCCAAAGGGGGTGCCAAAGTCACCTCTGACCCCAGCACCTCTGTGTTTTACTTAATGGGTGGAAGGTGGCCACCTACCCACCCCACCCCCTTGGTTGCCACAGTGGCAGCTGGGTCCGTGGACTGCTCCCTGAAGGTCCCTGAGTCTGTCTGTGTGCAGGGGCCGGGCGAAGGGCAGCACCTAAGTGAGGCGATCATTAGGGTCTGGTTGCCCACGTTTCCCAAGGAGAGGTCTCCCCCAGGGATGACAACATGTGGCAGAAATGAGGTGCTGTGCGGCAGAGTGGGGAAGAGGGCCATCAGCATCCACGGGGTGCACCCAGAGGGGGCTCAGGGGGCAGCCGTGGAGGCATTGGTACTGATGCCCAGGGAGGTGGGGCACAGGGGGTGGAGAGAAAGGAAGCATTTGCTAGGAAGTATGGCACACCCCACAGACAAATCTCAAAAAATAGTCCCCACACCCCCGTCCACTGCCTGTGGACGCTGGTGGCCAACAGGCCAAAAGGCTCAACATAGGCTTGCCAAGGTGACCCGGCCACCTCTCCTAGGACCCACTGTCTGCCAGGGCCTGCTGCAGCCTTGTTCAGGAAAGCTAAACGGTGGGACCCTCTCAAGGGTCCACGGGAAGGTGGACAGACAAGGGCAGTGTGACCCGCCCAGGAAGAGGAAAAGGAATGGCATTCCAGGATCAGTGACCACGCGGCTGTGGCAGCTACACTATCTCCTGTCAACTCGAGCCAAGGGGTGAGGTCTAGCCTGTCAATCAGGTCGTAGCCAATCGGCCTCTGTGTGGGCATGGCCTTCTGAGGATTCTGGGAACTCCTGGCTTCCTCCCTGGAGGCGGGACACACACTCTTTGCCTCACCTTCCTGTTGACAAGCCACATGGAGCCATGCTGATGGCAGCCAGAGCCCTGGAGATGCTTCCACCGCCATTGGATCCACAAGGCTTTCCACCACTGGCCTGTGATCTCCCTGTCATTACACATTTTGCATGAGTCTGAAGAGGAATTTATAGGCTGGTATTGGACCTATGGGCTAATACCAGACTCCATCTGAGCTGGGCTGTCTGATACACTGTTCTCTCTTACACACGAGTGTCCCTGGATTTGTGCATCTAGTCAACCCCATCTACAATGGGTCAACTTTGAAAACCTGCTGAGTTAAACACCCCACGGGAGGCCTGAGACTGGGGTGCTCACACATCTGAGAAAAGTCAAGGAACCTGAGATAGTGTATTGTGCCAGCCTGGCAGATAAACACAAGTGGGATTAACTGAAGGGCAGAGAGATAAATGGCTTGGTGAGTCTTGCCTTTCTTGTCTCTCGCTCTTTGATCATCGGACCAGTGTGCGGCTGCCTTGCTTGTTCTGTGCCTCAATTTAACGGCTACACTACCTGTGGGACGCCTAGCCTGTGGACTGTGTCACTGTAAGTTGAGGTCCCTTTAAGAGATCGCTGGAGCTGGGGACTGGCAGTTGGTGACCTGGCTGGCAGTTGGTGACCTGCCTTCTGATTGGCTGCTGTGCTGACATAGCCTAGCTCTCTCTATAAATAGAGGAAGATCTGGCAGCAGACTGGACTGGAAGGACTGCTAGTCTCTCACAACTCTCTCACGGCAGTGAGTTGCATTGAGCCATTTGTAGTGCTTTATAATTTAACTGTTTCTTTCTTGTATTATATATTTATCTGTATATGGTTTAACAGTCAGTTCATTTCTTGTTATTTATCTAATGATCTTTATAAATAAATATATTAAATTATCAGCAATTTGGTTTTCTCTCTCTAGAGAACCCTGTCTAACACAGATGCCTTACTAGATTTTGCTAACACAGAGCCCAAAGCTTATTGGAGGTTCTGAGTGGGTCAAGGGAGGTTCTGACTCCAGGGGGCCCGACTGGGTTCATGGAGGGATTTCAGAGGATGGGAATTCCCCCCCACACACACACTTTTTGACACCGGCCCCCTCAGGTATTCATGATGGAGGTGGGAGGTGTTCGGGGAAAGGATCGTGAGAATGGTTGCCCTACTTCAAGACCCCACGCCTGGGCACCTGCCCATCACAGGGACAGGGAACGCCTGGTTGCCGTTCTTTTCCACATGCGGAAAACTCTTTAAAGGCCTTGCCTGGTATGCACGTGAAAGCTGGACATGAAATAAGGAAGCAGCAGAATCGAAGCATTTGAACGACGGTATTGTCGAAGGACATTGCAAGTGTCGTGGGCTGCCCAGCGCAGACCGGTCCGTCTTGGGAGAAGTACAGCCAGCGTGCTCCTCAGACACAAGGACAGCGAGGCTCTCTGTCACGTTTTTGGACATATGGTCAGGAGAGCCGGTCCCTGGAGAAAGACATCATGCTCGGTAGAGCGGAGGGGCAGCGAACAAGAGGAAGGCCTTCGATAAGATGGTGGACACAGGGGCTGCAGCCGTGAGGACGGCGCAGGTCCAGGCAGTGTTTCGTCCTGTGTGCGTGGGGTCATGGTGGGTCAGAGCGGCCTCGATGGCACCTGGCAACCGCAGCAAAGGCACTGGGAAGCGTGAGGCACCTGTGGTTTGGCCTCTAGTGGGAAGAGCCTCCCAGGGCACAGTGGCCGGAGCACCAGCCTGGAGCTGACCGGCGGTGGGACAGCAACAGGCCTGATGGCGGCTCATTCTGCTGTGGCTGGGCTCACCCTGATGACAACCGAGGCCGATGACAGATGAGGACCAGGTCCCTGGACTACCAAGTGGGGGAGCTGGCCTCTTCCTAAGCCAGAGTCTGCACAGGAGACCTTAGTGGACGAGGCGCGTGGGTCTCGGATCCTGTGACCCGGGTCCAGAAAGGAAACTGGGGCCCTGGCTGGCCGCGTTCTCTCAGGAGCAGAGCCTCACTTCCTTGAAGATGCCTGTTTACTGCGGAACAATTGCTACATCTCATCTTGGGTCTGTTTCTGGCTCCTGGAGTGGAAACTGTCTGAACATCAAAAGACAATAGGCACTGCAGACCACTGTGGCAAAAGTCCTGTTAACTTTCCAGCTAACATGGGAAAGTTATTGTTTATTGACGGAACTAGTGTTTCGCCCAAGGAGCTCCTAGTGGACTGTGTGCTGGGCTGCAAATGGCAAGGGCGGCAGTTCTGGACCAGCAGCTTCTACGAGGGCAACAGATGAGGCTTTCTGCTTCTGTAGAGATTCGCTGCTGTGGAAACCAGCAGAGGCAGTTCTACTCCACTCTACACAGCGGCTGTGGGTCAGAATGTGCTCGAGGACAGTGTTGCTCCCTTAGCTAGCAAACTGGCTACCGGGCAAGACGTTGTGACGGACAATGTGGCCCACAGGACGTATGTGGCTCCCGGGTGGCCCACATGGTTTGCACTTGGTACGATCTGAAGGTCACCGGCTTCAACACACGCAGCGGTGCTTTGGAAGCAAGATCTGGCTATCGGTTCCTGTAAGGCCACAGCCAAGAGGACCCTACGGAGTGGTGGCTGCTCTGAAACCTGTGGGGTTGTCACCAGGCAAAACCAACTCAGTAAGACGTCGGCACCGAGGGCTTCTGTGGCGGAAATACCAGCAGGGCAGCTTCCACAAGCAGAAATGTATCCCCTCAGCATCTGGAGGACAGAAGTCCGGATCCAGGGTGCCAGCGCAGGGGAAGGCTGGCTCTCTGTGGGCTCGGAAGGGCCTGGCCTCCTTTCAACGTCTGTAAACCTGACATGCCTCGGAGGCCATGTTTGGTGTCAAGCATCCCCTGGGTCTAGGACAGTGGTTCTCAACCTGTGGGTCGTGACCCCTTTGGTGGGTCAAACGACCCTTCCACAGGGGTCGCCCAATTTATCACGGCAGCACAATTACAGTGATGAAGTGGCAATGAAAATAACGATGGTTGGGGGTCACCGCATGGGGAACCGTGTGAAAGGACCACGGCACGAGGAAGGTTGAGAGCCGCTGCTCTAGGAGGTTCTTAGCCAGGAGCCCCGGGTCAAAGGGCACACTCTACCACTGGCTATTCTCTGCTGCTGACAGACGGTCCCTGGGCTCCCTCTCCTTCTAGCTCTCGTACAAGGGGGCTACCGTTCACAGCCCAGGCAGGCTCCCCTGATGGGGGTCAGGGCTGCAACCTGATTCAAGGGCTGCATCCCACCCTAATCCCCCTCATGACTGGTGAGCAGCTCCCATCATGGGGATGTAACCAATTAGCGGTCACATTGTGGGGGACATCATCATCACATGGCCACATCACATCACCCAACCACCTGGTCACCGAGAACCATGGCCAGGCAAGGCGACACATTCTGTGTGTGTGTGTGGGGGGGGGGGGGGGGGGGGGGGGGGGGCGGTGTTGGGAGGACACGACACAACCCATCTGCGGCAACGGCCGTGTACGTGTGCATGTGCAGTGTGTGTGTTCCAGCCACACTCCTCAGATGTTCAGGTCCAGAGGCCATGGCTAATGGGCTGGCCCCGTCTCCTTGGGGTGCAGGAATGCAATTGGGGTTGCAGAGAGCCCGTGCAGCACACCGGCCAGAGTAAACCCAAGGTCCTTGCCAGAGTGCACGCAGCTGTGTGGCCCCCCGTGGGCCCCCCCAAATCACGTCACTTCTTTGGAATAAAAGTGCAGCATGATAAGAATCCCATTTCCGTTTGCACACTTCCTGTGTGTTCTTCCAGCAACAGCCCATGATACAATTTGTACGGCTCCTACGAGCTTTTATTGGGGAAAACCTTGGCGGCGGGGGGAGAGGAGCATGTTTCAAAGGAAGCAGATCTGATAAGGGGGCCGAAATATTTACTGCATTATTTCGAGAGTCAGGCCCTTTGTTCCCCAGAAGTTTCCTGTGCGGCTTTAAAAATAGCTTTCTGCACTGTTCCAGGACAGGAATGCCCTTTCCAGCAGCGCTGGCTTGGAACGCGCCAGCTTTATTTACTGCAGGGCCACTGAGACTTGGTCACCTGCTCCCAGAATCGAGGGCCGCTTGGCCCTCGGTTCCCACCTAGGGGCCGTGGTGCGATGGTGAGGAGCTCAGGACTGGCTAGCAGTCGAACCTGCCCAGAGGCTACGTGGAAGGCAGGGCTGGCGGTCTGCTTCCATCAGGATGACAGCTTAGAACACTGTCACCTGGGGCCGCCAAGAGTCAGAATGGGTACTCTACAATCCCATGAGCTCCCATCTGAGAAGACAGGTGACAAATGGGTGGATGACATGGGAGCAGGGTGGGCAGTCCACAGGGACCCACCCAGCTGCCATGGATGGGAGCCAGGGCACATCACTGCTCCAGGGGAGAAAGTTGCTAACCACAGGAGAAACAACCCCGGGCCTTGCACTGTCGGAAAACAGCAGTTGGTGTGGGTGAGGGGCTGAGGGGACCCTGTTGGGCAGACAGAGCCCGCTGTGCGGCTTCCAAGAGTTTGTGGGAAAATGGTACTAGAAGATAACAGAGTCTTCGCCCAGACTTTTGGAGCCCCTGGTATTTGGGTTAACTCGGCAAGAGCTCAGCAGAGGAGGCGGCCGAGAGGCAGCCAGGAGGTAGCATCTGTCCGGGCATGGGGCAGGTGGGTGTGGAGGGTCTCAGCACGTCTGCTGAGGCACCTTGGGACCTTCTCAGGGGAAGCTGCATGCCCTCCCCAGCCCCCCAGGTCCAAAAACTGTGGGACTAGGGTGGTAGACTGCAGGGGGGCCCTGCTTGCATGTGTGAGGTGGCGCAGCGGGGGATGCTGGGGACACAACATGACTGCCCTGCAGACAGGGCCGCGGACCTCATCCACACTCACTGCTGCTGCTGGCATTCCAGAAAAGGATTCCACCCTGTGCTGCACCCAGGGGGGCCAAGCAGGTGCCCAGAAACTTCCCACACAGGCTTGTTCAGGGGCCCACTGCCACCTCCCTCAATGCCACTTGCGCCCCCACAGTGTAAGGCACTGGCCGAGGGAGGAACTGTAAGCCTCACGTTTGTATTAAAATATTTTATATTACTCATTCAAACGTAATCTGTACAGTAAATGCATATAGCGTCCGGCCAAGGGTGCTCCTTGCACTCGGTCGTCAGTCTGCCAGGCTCTTGGGGGGGCCTCGGGCGCATCACCTCACTGTCCTGGGGCGGGTGAGGTGTAAGGAGAGGCTGCTGTCCCCAGCACTAGGTTCAGATGTTCAAGGGGGAACAGGGGGGAGGGGCTGCTGCTGGGGGGGCGGGAGGGGGGGCGGGAGCAGCTCACGGCGGAGCAGGTCCGTGCCCTGTACAGGGGCTCCTCTGGGGAATGGGGATGCCTGGCCTCTCCCGGCCCAGTGCCTGCAGGCCCCTTAGCAGGGGGATGCGAGATGAAAGGGGTGAGTCCCATGTCCGAGGCGGTGGGCCTCCGACGTGCACGTCCACCTGGTGCCTGCCTCTGCAAGCCCACCTGCCCACCCTGCGCCAGCCTAGACGGCCGGCATGTCGGCCTTGCTGAGGGCGATGGCCAGCTCCAGGTCCTCCTGCTCCTGCCGCCGCAGCCGCGCCAGCCGCTCCTGCTCGGCCTTCTCGCTCTCCCGCTTGGCCCAGGCCAGCTGCTGCTCCTCATTGCCAAACTGCAAGGGAAACACGAAGCTCCGTTATTCGGCCTGGCCTGGAGCCGCCGCGGCCGCGGCCCAGGGGCCAGGCTGTTGGAGGAAGGGCCAGGGTGCGCAGACCCTGGAGGGTCAGGGCACAGGAGGAACCCCGGAAGGACTGGCGGACAGGCCAGGTCCACAGAAGGTCAGGGCACAAGTGGGGCCTGCAGCGGGCTGGGAGTAGGCCAAGGACCCGCCGAGGGCTGGGGTGGGGGTTCAGGGCGGGCGGAAGGGGAGCTTGGGGTCCGAGCGGCAGGGCCCGGTGTGATCCTAAGCTCAGGGCCCCAGAGAGTTGAGTAGCCGCTCTCGGCAGAGGCCTTGGGAGACGATGTGTGGGTTCAGGAAACAGAGAATGCCTGGCAATTCCCAAGAGCCTGTCTGGCGAGATCAATACAGCAGCGGGGGTCAGCCAACTCTCCAGAGGCCAGATGGCGGAGCCACACACTCAGGGCGCGCAAGCCGGCCGGAAACGCTGGGAAGGTCCTCGGGCTCAGCTGAGCGCCAGCATGTGCACAGCACCCCAGAGCGGAGGAGCACGGGGCAGCCAGGCCCTGAGGCCAAGGCGTGAGGCCCAGCCCACTGGGGGTGCTCCGGGGCCCTGGACAGTCAGTCACACTGTCAGCTGCTCACGACACTGTCACTGGGTCCAGGGGATTTTCTCCTTGGGGGTGGGGGCTTCTCTAAAATGAAAATGTTTGACTTAGAAGAACTTTGTAAAGCCGACACGATGCCTGTGGACCCTCCTCAAATGGCCCGTTGCCCCAAATGGCTGTCGGCCCACTGCTGAGTGTGGAAGGGAGGGGCTGCGAACTCCAGCCCACCCTCTGCTATGCAGGGCAATGATCCCACACACGACCCCACACACGGCAGGAATGGGCTTTCAAACGTCCACGGACTCCCTCGGGCTCCTGTGCTGGCCAGGAGGTGGTCACCGACATTGTGTCCTCCAGCTGTAAACGTGGGGACACAGAGGGACCCGAGCAGAGGGGATGGCTCGCCGAACCAGAGGTGGTGTTTCACTAAGACTAGACTGGGGGAAGAGACCGAGGACCATGGTGAGGTAGGGGTGAGGGCGGCTGATCGAGAGCTGGACTTCGGGGACAGCAGCCAGAGGGGCTGCCTTGGGGAGCGGGAGGTGGGAGGGGGTTGGGTGGGGGTAGAATGGAGAGTGGTGTGGGGCACGTGGGGAAGGGTGGAAGAGCAGAGTGGGGAGGGGCGTCCAGGCTGCCCCCTCCGTCTGGTCTAGGTGTCTAAGGGTGAGGATAGCAGTCAGTGTGCAGACAACAAAGTGTGCCTTAGGAAGGTGACAGCTGTTTCCAAAGTGGCACCCGGGCACAGCTAAGGGCGCCGTTCCGTTCCAGCACCTCACTGGGAGGGAAACAGGGAAAAAACAACATGAGCAGCTGCTGGGAGGACCCCACAGGACAGCTGCCAGTGTCCCTGTCAATGGAGTGAGCCTGCCCTCCCCCTCCCCCTGAAATTGAGCCCGCAGCGCCCCAACCTGCTTCCCTGCCGGCCGGGCCGCCCAACGCATGCAGGCCCCCAGGTCTGTGCGCACACGGAGGGGGAGGACTCAGGGACAGGTTTTCCACCCTCTCACTACAGTGTAAATTCGGAGCTGACCCTCCCCCAGCTGTGGAGGCAGGTGGCAGCCAATTCTGGTGCTCAGGCCAGCCTGGCTTGACCCCCACCCCCCCAAGGGCGGAGCAGGCTTTAGAGCCACCTCTGCCGCCTGCCCTGCTGAGGTGCCACCAGCCACACTCTGGCAGGTGCTCAGAGGACAGTCACCTCCGTGTGTGTGTGTGTGTGTGTGTGTGTGTGTGGTGTGTGTGTGTGTGTGTGTGTGTGTGTGTGTGTGTGTGTGTATGTGTGTGTGTGTGTGTGTGTGTGTGTGGCGGTGTCCCGGTTCACAGTGTCACCCCAGAGATGGTGCAGTGGCCTCTCGGCCACATCCAGCAAGCTCACTGATCCTAACGAGAACCGTGCCCAACTCCTGAGGACCGGCCTTGGGAACAGGCGCGCTGGCCCTAAGTCCATAATGGCACTTGGACTGGCTCGTCCCGGGTCCCAGGCAGCAGGGCCCGGCCAGCACAGGGGCCGTGAGTAGCAGCTTTAGGGCCGAGAAGGAGGCGTCTTGCACGTGGTTGAGGCCTGGGGCCCTGGGGGCCCCCTGGCTGTGGGTGGGGAGCTGGCAGCACAGACTGGAGCGGCCCGAGTACCCGGGCCCAAGGAACCAACTTTGGCCTCGCCAAGGCGGTACAAATCACCTAGGTCCAGGCCAGCGAGAAGTGCTGTGTACCGGAGAGCGGTCGGCCTTCCCTGGGGGTGCAGTTCACGTGACCCCCAGCTAACAGGGGTCCATCTAGAAGCACGTCGGAAGAAAGGTGCAAGGAGGCGCAGCCCTCTGGCACACGCTGGATCACAGGGTGGGAGCTGATGGTCGGGGCCATGTCCCTAGGCAGCGAGTGCACTGTGAACACACTGGATGCTGACCAAGGATCGGCAGTTCCAGGCACCCAAAGGGGCCTTAGCCGTTGGAAGCCCTACAGAGTCTGGTTATACTGACACACAGCACTGCCCTGAGCTGGGGTCCACTAGGGGGCTGCTGATTAAAACTGAGGGAGACCTTGCGCCATCTCAACCCCCACTCTCACTACCCACCCCCTTTCCTTGAGGAGAACCAGGTGTCCAGAGCAGGGACGGCGACTCCAGACAGTAAAAGGTAGGTGGGCTGCCATGTCGGCACCCCACCCCAGGAGGAGGGCAGGAGCGAACCCCCGTGGCACACAGGGTTAAGCACGGGGCTGCTAACTCCAGGGAGGAAGACCGGCTGTCCGGCTGCTCCTGGGAGAAGCAGCTGTCTCGGGAACCCCAAGGGGCAGTTCTGCCCTGTCCTTTTGGGTCACTTGGAGTCGCCAGCACTGGGGTAGGAGGGGGTGGGCGAGGGGGCCTTCACAGCTGGGGGGCGGTGTGCTCACATGGAGGGGCACAGCTGCTCAGGGTAGGCCACCCAGAGGAGGGGAGCCCAAGTGAAAACTGGGGCTAAATGTTTTCTGAAAACAAGCTGCCTGGGGGGGTGTCACCAGAACCAATCACTTCCCACTGCCAGGGTTCGATGCCACGCGCTCCTCCCGCCCGCTCCTCCCCTGCACAGTGCCCACGGAGGAGGGCGGCTTTTCCCACCCCGACAGATACCAAGCACACCAGTCACCAAACTCTAGACCCGCCGGGCTTCTCTTAGCAAGGTCACTCGCTGCTTTGTTCGTTCTCAGGGACCCCACTGCTGATGCACTCTCCAGCTGTGAAATACTGGCACCAGATCGGTCAGGAGCGGCTGGGATTTGGGTGGGGGGAGCAGGAAGCCAGCAGGTAGCTGTGTGTGGCTAAGGAGCTGCAAGGAATCGGGCACTGACTTCCCACGGGAGCGCCTGAGCGGGACACAAATGCTGCAGGAGACTGTGGAGCTGGTTCCCAGAAGACGGGGCGGCCTCTGGTGCTCCGAGAACCAGAGCAGGGTACTGGGAAACACCCCCCCACCCCCCTCCCCACACTTTCAAATCTCGCTTCTCACACACAGAAACACAGCCAGACTCTCAGAACCCTGTATTAGCTTCTGAAAACAAAAAACAAAAACCAAAAAAGCAAAGGGCGCGTGGGGGGAGGGGGGGGCGGAGCACGGGCAGGCACTCTGCTTTGCAAAACGGCATTTGATTCCGGGGTGTTGCTCTAGGCTCCTGTCTGGTTCTAGGGGAGGTCATAGTGAAAGGAGAGTTAAAAGAGACATCCAGTGGTTCACTGTGCCCAGAGCCTGCTGGTGTGGACGGTGTAAATTGTCTGCTGGTCCACCCTGACCCCTGGAAACCCTGCTTCCAAGAGTGTACACCCTGGAGGCAGGTCGCCCGCCTTTCACCCGAGGCACCTCCAGGTGCCACCCTCTCGGACAGGTGTCACACACGTAATCATGACACGCCTGTGCCCACGGGGTTCATACAAAATGCACTGGACAGGACCCTCAACCCGTTACATGGGGCCTGGTCTCGCACGGCAGTCTTGTCTGTTTGCATGCTTCTGACATCCAGGATCCCCCAAACTGCCAACACCACGGCTGCCGCTGGGCACCGACCACCACGCAGAGCCCAATAGGCAGAGGCGGCCTGGCCACACGTACCCACCCCGCACAAGAAAAGGTGCCCTGGCCGGCGTGGCCAGACCGAAGCTGGTTTTTATTGAGCATTGTTTGCACACAGAAGCAGAGATACAGATCGTTCCTGCGGGCGTGGTGCCCAGACAGTCACCGGCGCTGGGGGCAGGGGGCAGAAGGAACCCCTAGCGGCCGTAAGCGTAGGGTGGGGATGCGGCGCAGCAGTGGCGGCAGGGAGCTTAACTTACAGAGGTGAAGTCTGCAAGCCCCAAGGAGGAGTCTTTGGAAGGCTTAGCCGCAGAGGAGGGAGCAAAGGGGTCTTTTCCACTAAATGGGTCCCCAAACCCCTTTTTACTTTGGAACGGGTCACTGCTGTCAGCCCCGAGTGCCTGGAAGGGGTCAGGGGGTTCAGGAAGGTCGGCCGGGCCGAGCTGGCTTACAGGTGTACTGTGACCTGGAAGGTTGAGGAGAAAGAGAGGGGAAAGAGAGAAAGAGAGAGACAGTTACTCACCGCAGACCAGGCAGGGCCGAGCCACATCATGCTGGGCTCACGGCATGCGGCTCCCTCTCTGGGAAGAGCTGGAGGACACCCTGGGCTGCCACAGGGTCCACACACCCTCATTCTGCCACGGGGGCCACACAGAAAAGCATCCCTTCCCCAGGCCCAGGGCGAAACCTCGGAGGTGCCTGTAACAGGCCACATGCTTGCGAGCGGCATTTTAGGGTGCGTGGCGTTCACCATCACACAGGGTCGCAGATCGCCCCTCGGCTCCTGAAGTGGACAAGGGGGCTGCGTTCCAGGCAGGCGAGAAGGGCCAGGTCAGAGTGAGGCTCCTAGCAGACGCGACTGAAGAGGGGCCAGTCTTCGGTGGCCCCTGCCTCCCATACCTCTGAGGAGCAGCGTGCTTCAGAACAGTGCCCTTTACACACTTGCTCCCCACACACACCTCGTTTTAGGGGGCACTCTGGCCCAGAAGCCTCCCAAGTCTGGAGCCACCGCACAGCGCATCGCACTGCCCAGCCTGCACTGCACTCTGATGCACAGCCTCAGGGCCCAACGTGAAGGGCTCTGGCCACACCTGCTCCCCACTGGGCATCCTGCCCACACCACGCAGCGCCTGGCCACTGTGCCCTCACACTCTCTAAGCACCTGCTGCCCACCTCATGAAGGGGCCCACCACCCCCTCGGAGTGATTTCAGCTTGGGGCACACTGGCCCTGCACAACCATTTGGCCCGAGCCAGTGTCCACAGGGCCTTATAATCAGGTCCTGGGGGGGACATGACTCTAGGAAGAGGGGGCGTGGCCACTCCTGTTGGCAAGGAGTGGCATTCAGTCTGAGGTGGTGCAGATAGTTAAGCATTCGGCCGAGAACCCATAGATTGGCATTTCCAGCCGGCCCAGGAGGCTATGCACGCAGAGATCTGCTGAGGAGTTGGGCTCCCTCTGGGCCACGGCTCTCACTTGGCGACCAGAATGAAGAGGCTGGGCCACGTCACAGTCTGGTGGAGGCCAAGAGTTGCCTGACTTGCACAGGAGAGCCAGGCCATGTCTGCGGGCAGTGCTTGGAGGGTGGAGGGCAGCTGTGTGCATCTGGACAAACCCACGTGGAGGGAGAGCATATGTGCTCTCTGGTTGGCTGGAGGCAGCCAGGCCTTTCTTACTCGGTCCTCGGATGGGTTTCAGTTAGCAGCCAGGTGTGAAGTGTGTGCCACCCAGGGAAGCCCAGGGCGTGGCTGCTCCAGCCCCCACCTCCTGCTGCATAGGAGGAGGGCCCCGTTGTGGCACTCACAGGAGGACACTCCTGGGGGTCCTCAAAAGGTGATCGGCAGGCCCCTCTCCTAAAGTGCCTCTGGGTGGGCTTGAACTGCCAGCCTTCCGTTGAGTTGAGGGACACCCCCCATCCCAACCCCGCAAGTAAGGGAGCCTACTTTCCCAGTCTGGGGGGCAGGGACCTCTGTGCTTGAGGAGGTGAGCAGGCCCTTCATGAGCGGGCCCTTCACGGCAGTCCCTGCTTCGCTGTTTGCCAAAACTGCTGTTGTTCAGAAATCATGACTGTGTTCCTACGAAACCGGGCAAGGCAACGCCTGGTGCCTGGTTTTCGGAGAAAAAAAAGCAAAACTGAACAACGGTCTCTCTCGGTAGCCTGTTTTGCGAGTGCCGGTGCGGGTGGGCTTGGCACGTGCGCTGCTCGGGGCTGTGCGCCACACTCTGAGAGAAGGTGCAGACGGGCGCTGGGGTGCTGCCGAGGTTCCCGCTGCAGCGGGTTGTGGGTCCCCATCTTGCGCTTTATTTTTAGAGGCTGTGCTTTTAAAACACCCTCGGTCTAGTTCCTGCTTTTATGTAACCACTTCTGCTAACGCCTGAATCGCTTTGCCGATTTTCTGAGGGTAACTAATCTGCAAGGTCGCAGAGGGACTCTGCCCGCCTCAGAGGCCCGCCCACCGGGCAGGTCCCTTCTGAGCCATGGAGACCCCATGGGCGCAGGCCAGCTTCCCAGGCTGGCTGACACCAGGCCTCTGCGCAGGTCTGAACTGCTCCTCTTCCAGCTCACGGCCATGCGCCCGAAGGTGTCTGTCACTCAGCGCCACCCTGATGTATCTGCCACCCCGGCACCAGGAGGAGGGAGAGGATTTTAGGAAGGCTTGTTTCAGAGAATGGAACAAAGTGACCTTAGAGATAAACGAACAAAAAACTCTAGCTAAAGAAACCAAGATGCTGCCTGGCTTGGAGCTCAGCAGCCTCATTCCTAGATCTATGTCCGGGGTGGGCCCCCCCGCCCGGATACCCCCGGGGTGCAGAGGGACAGTGGGAGGAGCCCCCTCTGCCAGTATGTGCCTGCAGGTCAATGGTAGTGACCTGAACCCCCAAACCCATCTCAGAGGGCACGGGAAGAGGGGTTCGTTGGCAGGGGGACAGCAATTCAAGAAAGAAGAAAAGGTTTTAAATGGGTCTTATTTTGTAACCACAGCAGTTTCGACAGTTACCCAAGCGGTGCACCGAAACCACACCCAGGACGGTCTTCAGCAAAAACAATATGAGCCCAGGGGCTCACCACAGCGCCTGCTGCGAGGAGGGAGAGCTCGGCGGCCCCACCCTGGGGCCTGCCTTGAATTCCCTGGCCGACTGCTGCACACTGCAGGCCCCTGGCGCCCAGGCCTGGGGCCCTGGCTGCCACTTTGCTGGACAGCACACCAGAAATCCCGCCTCTCCCGGTACACTTTTCAGGAAACTGCCCCACCTGGAAGTCACCGGGTGGTGGCAGCCACGCGGCCACAGGAAAACAATGGAGTGAAATACGCCCCCGTGTCCACAAATGTTCAGCCCGAACGAGCCCTCGGGGAGTAAGCAGAGTGCTGCTCTCGCTTTTCAAGCTTTACCTCGATGGGGAGAAGGCGGTGCCCACAAATCAATCAACAAACATATCCAACTGCACAGGGGCCCAGTGGGGTGTGCCTCCTGTGTGTGCGTGTGTCTGTCTCTGTTGTGTGCGCATATGGGTGTTTACATGCATGTCCTTGCTGCATGCATGTTAATGTGTGTACACTGTCATCCCACACAGACTCCTGCTCTACCTGGAAAACTCTGTTCTGTCCAGGACAGCAAAAACACAGAAACCAAAAGTCTAAAATATGGAAGACAAAGGGCATGTTCCCTTGTGGTGGGCCAGCTGCCCCGCCTCAGCCACCTGCCCACACAGCCAGGACGTTCCCACAGGGTCAGGCTGCCAAGAGTCACAAGGAGCTCTGGGGTGGGGGCCTGGGCCCTCTGCACAGCCGGACAGCTGAGCTGGGAGAGAGGAGCCAAGAGCGATGTCTGCACAGTCCCCAGTCCCCTGGGGACCCTTGACCCCACGCTGAGCCTGGCCCCAGGGTCCCTGTAGGAGGGTGAGGCGATGTGAGGAGCCAGTGATCAGAGTGGAGCCAGGCGGCTCGGCCTGCAGATAACATCTGAGGTTCCCGCGATTGTGGTGTTGAGATTTTCCACTGAAAATATTTACTGCATTTTCAGAAAACGGCCTGATGCCTGAAAGGGAACAGGATGGGGTTGGGCTCGAGCGGCGGAGAAAAGCTGAACAAATATTTATGATCAGCACCAACAGCCCAGCGCCCCACAGCAAGGGTGTGGTCAGGGCCTCTGAGGGTCG
>NW_022103927.1:415533-422743 GCF_000313985.2 Echinops telfairi | reverse complement strand
CCCCCCAGTGAAAGAGAGAGAAGGAAATTGGGGAGTTTAAAGTAGCCTCATTCCTTCCAATCCTCCAAAAGGCAGTGGCATCTGGAGAATGAGAGCCTGCCATCTTCCAGGGTGCCAGCACCGGCGCCTGCAGAGCAAAGTGACACCCAGCAGGCGCAGGGAGGACCCCTGCAACTGACGAATCTGTCTCCTGGGCCCCACGGGCCCACCTGCTGCCGCCCTGGAGACATAAGTCTCCTTCCTTCTCTGGTGGCCCCTCCGGCACTTGCTGGGGGCGGGCTTGCTGGCTCCTGCCTTGGGGTGTGGGGGCGGGGAGGGCTCTCCTGAGGGGCTGGGGTGCAAACCTGTCTGCCTGGGGGAGTGGGAGATGCTATCACTATGATGACAGGTGGGGGAGCCCTGCGCCTCCCCCGGCACCCTTGTGGGCCCAGACACGTGCCACACAAACCACAGCAGGAGGGCCCGCACCCACACGCAGCACGACAGGAGGCTCTGAGGCTGTGTGCTGCTGGGAGGGCACACACATGAGCGGGGTGGCCACTGTGGCGGGAAGAGTGCCCTCGGGAATCTTGGGCACGTGCCTTGGGTGGGGTGGGGCTCCCTGCTCTATAGGGTGATCCCAAACTGCCTCGGTATCCACCTTCGACCAGAACCACCTGCACCTGGTGGGACGGCAGCCTAAGTCCTGATGAGCAGCCCCTGCACCCAGCTGTACAGGGGACACCTTCCCCCACACACCCACATACCATCCCAGGCAGGGTGGCAGCTCCCACCAGCTCAAATGAGGGATCCAGGCTCCCCTAGTACCTGTCAAGTCTATTCCTCTGGCCCAGACCAAGCCGCTGTCCCCAATCCCCCGAGTTTTGGGTGCAAGAGGGTATGCTCCGAGCCAGGCAAATGTGGCTTTTTATGAACCTCAAGGAGCAGGGTGCCTGCAGGCACTCAGTGTGAGGACCAAAAGTAGGGGGTGGGGGGTCTCTTCCATTCCTTTAACCCATGAATAGCGGGACAGCCCTATACAAGGGCAGGTCTCCCAAATGCCAGGAGCTGAGAGTCACTTCACACCAGCCCGTGCCACCGTAGCCAGCGGCTATCTCTGAGATCACCGTGGGAACGGAATTGCCGTCGTGAGCTGCAGGGCAGGGTGCTAACCGCACCTCAGAGCTGGGGATGCCAGCGAGCAGTGAGGCCATGCCACACACGGGGCTGCGAGGGAGGTGGGGGCTGGCCACGACGCCCGGAGCTGTGCGTGCTGGCCACGTCACCCGCTGCGGCTGGTGACCAGTGGCATCGTCTGCCGAGGGTGGGAGGGCACCGAGCTGCCCGGAGTGGAGTCTCCACACGGAGGGCACTTGTGTTGCTTTTCACTGCTCCCTTACAGTCCCCTGACAGGGACAGAAAGGGGGACGGGGCAGGAAGGCCCCAAGGGCGGGCGGCTCCATTTGGAGGTGAAAAGGTTGCTGGGAGTCCTGGAGGGATCATGAAATTGGGGAGAGGTTAAAGGTGACGGGCTGGTTAGCGGTGAAGGCACTGGAGCTGGTGCCACGAGTGCTGCGGAAACCACGGCGCAGGCCGCGTTCAGGAAGTGGTGAGGGTGGGGCCCGGCAGGACCCCAGGGCTCCTGCCCCGCTCTGCTCACCCCAATCACTGACACCCACACAGCCGTTTCCTGGGCTTGAAAAAAATCTGTTTCTCTCTTTGCAAATCAACAACTTTTACCTAGAAACTTCTCCGAGGGGATGCTGACTGATTGCAATCTGCTGTCCGTTGGAGAGCTCACGGCTGTGTACCTGGGGGAGGAGCTGAGACGCCGCCTGCACCCCGTGCACCTGCTTGCTACTCAACACCTTGAGACCAACCCTGCCGTTGGGTCAACCTCGACTCCTGAGAAGTGGCCTCTGCAGGGGTCTCCGCAGCCGGTATTTTGGAAGTCGTCCACCAGGTCTTTCTGCAGTGCGCCCCTGGGGGCTCTCAACTCTCCAGCTGAGCTCCCCTCACGCCTCCCCTTTCCAGAGGACCCTTCAGGCACACATAGCCTAACGACACTGACACGCCACTCCACACGGTTCCCATCAGCCGCTGGGCTGGGGTCAGGACGGCGTGCAAACATGCCACGCGGGCACAACCCTCGCGGGGGCTGCGGATCCCAGCAGGGCAGGGATGCGGGCCGTACCTGGTCCCCCCTTTCTATCATGAGCACGTATCAAGCACGTATCAAGTAGAACTCAGTTATCTCATGTCAGATAGGGCTCCTTCAAGATCAAAAGCCCAAACAAAACCAACCTGGCTCGGGGACACCGCACCCTCTAAGCGCAGGCGGGCTCCCAGCCAGTCCCACACCGTTGAGGACACAGACAGGCTCCTGGGTGCACTTGGAGCGCCCAGTGAGGAAGGCCGCTCCTCCCTTGGGGCACATACAGCGCCGCCGCCCCGTCCACCTCCTAGCCCAACCTGAACCCTGTCGGCCAATGATGTGGAGACCTACAAGGAGCTGACTTGGCCAGGAGGAAGTCCGGATGGGGAGCACAGGCCCCACGCGGAGGTCTCAAGGGGCTGGGAGCTGACGCGTCCACGTGTGGCATTTCTGTCCCGGCCACATGGCAACAAAAGCTCCGGCCAAGTTGCTACTGGCTGAGCCCCTGCCTGGCCCCCTTGGCCTGTGGGCCTCCTGTAGGGGCACTAGAGGAGCAGTCACTGTGTGAGGTCTGGACACTGGTGGCTTCCTACCACCTCGCAGTGACAATGTGTCCTGCTGCGGTTGCTTACAGGCAGCTGGGAGCTATGCCACCACTATTCCAGTGCCAACAGGGTCCCCCAGGGTGGGCAGGTTCCGGCAGAGTTTCCAAACTGTCTGTGAAGAGAGGCCTGTGAAGAGAGGCCTGGCAATGAACTTCAGGAAACGAGCCCACAAAACCCTATGATCCCAGAACAACACCTGGCTCTTGAGTGGGAGGGGCCGCCCGCTGGGTGAGGCATCACCCTGGTCAAGTGCAGGGCCAGCGGAGGCGAGAGCGCCCTCCTGAGATGGACGGACTCAGTGGAACCAACACACCAACAATCACCAAGGCCGCGCAGAGCGAGCACACGCTGGGCAGCTAAGACTGGCTGCCGTGAGTCGGGTCCGACGCTTCCAAAACAAATGTGGACACCACCGCGTACAGGCTGCCCCCCCTTGCAGAGCAGGGTTTCTGCCCACAGGCAGGGCGAGCCTGGACCGAGGCATGCACAGGCAGGCAGACACCTTCCTCACTCCAGCAGGCGGCATTCCCACAAAGGCCAGCCAGCAGCGGCAGCAGGGTTAGGGCGGCAGAGGCCAGGAGCTGTTAGTGGTCGCGGAGCAGCTGACAGCCACGCAGGCGCAGGGCCTGCCCTCGGACCTACCGCCCAACACTGAGTACAGTGCGGTGCTTCTCTGTCCTACTGCCACTGCTTCTGGAAACAGAGACCAAAAGAGATCCCTGAGACCGGCACACCACCACTGCCACCACCCACAGCCCTGCACAGGCACAGGCCCGAGCCCAGGCACGCTCGGATGCTGTAGCTCACGGAGCCAGGGCGAGAGAGCCTCCAGGCCAGACCTGGCCACCTCCTGCTGCTGAGCATGCTTCCTCACATGGGGAGGTGCTGCAGGGGACACAGGGGACAAGGAGAGGACAGGTGAGGAGCTGGGGAAGAGGGCACTTCCAAGAGGGGGAGGAACCGGGAAGCAGCCCTGTCCTGCGGCTGCAAGTGTGGCTGGTTCCTCTCCTTAAGGACAGAAAGCGTGTGCAGATGTGTACCTGTGTGTGCCACGTGCATCAGTGCTCAGGGGCATAGACAAGAATGCACCTGGGAGTACACGTGTAAGGCATGCATACACATAAGCATGTGACCGTGTGCACGCACACAGGTGTGCAACTTGGCACGCACACATGGCTGCTTGCCTTGCGAATGCGTGCATTTGTGCACGTGTACACTCATGAGTACATACTGCCACTTAAGCATGAACATGTGTATGTGTGCAGTCATGTGTTGCTGGGCAGGGAGAGGGCTGAGGCAGGCCCTTGGGAGGCCTCAGGGATCCAGGAGCCCTCTGCTGTGGTTGCTCCCCAGTTTACAAAGTAAACACCTTTGATGTGTGGCTGGCGGGATCCTGCTCCCTGCAAGGGAGGGGTACACACCCAAGGGGGTGCCCCATGCTGTCTCCTGAGTGCTCTGCTAGAAGGGTGACTGACAGAGGCGAGTCTCTGCTGAGGTGTGGCCCCCATGGGGATGACCAGCTGGCTTTGGCTTAATCGCTACTTGTCATCAGCTGGCTGGGTGCACATGGAGCCTTCTAGAAGGGCTTCCAGTCCCACAGCCACAGAGGAGTGGAGTCACAGGGGACTGGCTCCATGGGAGCAAGTGGCCACCACCATCTGGGACAGTTTGGGTGAGAGACAGGCTAGAAACAAGAGGACAGCAGGACACCAGCCAGGCTGTGTCCTGGTAAAACAGAGGATGGGATGGACAGCATGGCTGGGCCCCGAGGGACCCTCTGTCTGGGTGGCCAAAGTTCCCTGCATTAGAATCGACCACACTCAAACACCAGCTGCCTCCGCTCGTGCAGGGGATCTGTCTAAAACCCATGTCCAGAGAAGGTCCTTGGACTCTCCGGGGAATGTCGAGGGGGAGTTGAGGTGCACAGAGGGCCACCACCCCACGTTCTCTGAGCCACCCCCACTCCCCATCACGCTCTGTCCCATGTGGTCAGAGCAAAGGACTCACTCCCCTCAGTGCCTTGCTGACTCAGGAAGGGGCCAGTGGAGGGGGCCACGGGAGTGCAGACAGTGGGGGTATAGCCGGCCCTGACGGGAGCCCTCCCAGCTCCGAGAGGGCCTGCAGCCCACACCACACCACTGCTCTGTCCCCGAGAACAGGCCGGGCAGGTCAGGGCGTGGAGCATGGACATGGGTCCCTCTCACTGTGCACAGCTCGCAGCTCCAGTGAGTCCACTCTCGCTCTGGGGTCGGCAGCGGGTGGGGGATGGGGAGGGAGCGCGCGTACTGACCGCTGGGTGGGTGGGGCCGAGGAGGAGCGGGCTTCTTCGGAGGCAGAGCGGGGGTGTCCTGTTTACTTTTAAAGGGGTCCTCTGAGAATCCTGCTCCTCCGAAGGGGGAGGTGAACGGGTCAGAAGGTGGGGGCTGAAAGAGAGGACACGAGAGAGGCACGGTCAGCCGTGACGACGGAGGCCCTGCCCACCCACACGCAAGCACGCTCAACCTCTGCGGACCGGCGCAGACACACAGACGCACAAAGTTCCACTCCGCACAGGGTGCCGAGATGCCAGATCTCAGTGCAGGACCCTGTGCCCCACCACCCAGCCATGCTTTAGAGACGTGGCTCCAGGGAGCATTCTCAGACCCTGCACGGCATGCTCTGGGACCTTGCGTGTGTGCTGCCATGCCCAGACCCACGGCAGATGTCTAGCATGTGTCACTGTGTCCCAGGTGCCCTGCTCAGGGTGACACAGCTGCCCTCTTTGGGCTCCTTCACACATGCTCTGTGCCGCAGGACCACCCCTGCTGCCCCTCCTCCACCTCCAGCTGCAGCCTTGGGAAAGATCTGTCAGCATCTCCATTCTACCCACAGGGAAACTGAGGCACAGAGAGGCAGGGCTACAGGCACTATCTCAGCTAAGTAACCAAGCACTCACCCCAAGGGTGAGTCTGGCCACAGGGCATTCAGGGTGTGGATGTGAGCAAGGATGGAGCAGAGACAAGGAATGAAGGGTAAGGAGGCCATAAGGTAGGTAGAGGCTTCAGCTCCAGACATCTACTGAGCCCCAAGACCAACCACAGCTGGGAGATCTGGCAGGGAGCAGTGGGCCTGGCAGGGTCAAGCAAGAGAGGCTGGAGCAGACTCCACCCCACCTCGCAGATCCTCCACCCTCAGGCCTATGGATAGTGGTCCTTTACTGAGTTTCTTCAAACACCACTGCTCAGTTGCCACCATCTGCCTGCTCAGAGGTTGCTGGGATCCTGGCTGGTCCCTGCTCATAGTTTAAGAGGCGGGACACCAGGCCACAGCTCGCAACACTGTGGCAGAAACTAACACATCCTTTATGAAACACTGGCCAGCCTGGGACTCTTGGGCGCCCGGCACTCAGGAAATGCCAGGCCTTGTTGACACTGCAGTGCCGGGGTAGGGACTTGGGAGCTTGGTCTTGAATGAGTGGCTCTGGGTTGTCTGGGAGATGAGGGAGCCCAGGGTGCTTCAGCCATTTCCAGAACATTCCCGCCCACCCCCAGGGGTGATGGGCCCTCTATGAGCACAACCAGGGGCAGGGCCACAGCGGGCCTGGGGAGAAGCACAAAGTAGCAGAGGGGCGCCAAGGCCCTGCCCCTCCCTGCTGGACCCTGGTAGGTGGGCAGGATAGGAGGCTTGACCAGCAGGCTCCAGTGTCGTCCAGAGTTCGTATAGGGTAGAGCTGCCAGCACGCTGAGACCCCAAATGCAGAGCCCGGGGGGTCCCGTCTTGAGGACATCTTAGCCCGGGGCTGCCCAGGTGCAAGTGGCTCCCCAGCCACAGGGAGTATGTCACTGTGCTTGGACCCCAAAGCCCGGTGGTTCCCATATCCTGCATTTCAACCCTTCAGATTTCCCAAGACGGCTCCTTTGGAACCCGGCTCTTTCCTACTGGGTTTCGGCTGAAGGGAGACAAATTATTCTGAGTGAGGTTTCCGTAACACTGAGTGCGGACCACAGGAAAAGCTACGGGGAGAAGCAGCTATCAGAGAGAAAGAGGGTGGAGGTTGCATTTAACGGCTCAGAAGTTGTTTTTGTTTTTTTCCAAACCGCCCTAAATATGAAGGTGTGGCTTTAAAAAAAGGGGGGGCAGAAAAGTCATTTCAAAGAGGCAGCTACCAAAGGCACGGAGTTCCTGAGACTTTTTTAGGGGGTGGTGGCGCGGTGACCCGCCTCTTTCCACCCTCAAAGGCTTCCCCGGAATATACTTTGAGGGATTTTCATTCTTATGGCAAAAAGAAAGACAACAAAAATGTGCCGGGTCCAAGCCTGTTCTGTGAGCAAGTAGCGGCGCTGACTAGGCTGACGGTGCGGTCACCACCCGCGTGGTCGCGCTCAGCGTATCTCCACCCCATGAGCAGTAGCTCGCTCCAGGCCCCCAAGCAAAAGTCCCCTCCAGCCTCCTTCCTCTCCCACTCATTCGCCTGTTCTGGAGAGTTCCACAA
>NW_022103927.1:406233-415014 GCF_000313985.2 Echinops telfairi | reverse complement strand
AGGGGAGAGCTGGTTAGGTTAAAAAAAAACAACCCAAAAAAGCCACTTTCTTGCCACCTTACTTTCGCTTCCTTCAGCATTTTATTTATACCCACGATGTTGTTCTTGAAAAACAGAGAACCCACAAGCAAAAATATGACACACTGCGGGCAGGCCAGGCCCAACTGAGCACAGGGCTGCCGTGAGCTCAGGGCCAACAGAACCGAAGACCTTTTAAGAAACCAAATCACACCTGAGGCCCTGGAGGTGATCCTGACTCAGGGAACCCATCGATACAGGGTCTCCGAGTCTGTGAACCGTATGGGACCAGACAGCCTCATCTTTCTCCCACAAAGCAGCTGTGGGTTTGATCTGCTGACCTTGCAGATAACGAGCACAGCCTGTCCTGAGGTGGGGGCCAAAGCGACCATGGACACAGCTATACAATGCAGGAGGCACACAAGTCCTGGTGGCTGGGGCAAGCAGCGGGCTGGAGGGGCAGCGAGAGAGGAGGGAAGTGGACTTCAGGTTGGGGTGGCCAGGACCCTCCTGCAAGGACAAGGCTCTGCGGCCATGGGCAGCAGCAGCTGGGTCTGCAAGAGTGTCTGGTAAGCACCTTTGCTGGATTCCAGGGAAAGACCCCCCACCCCGAAATACTCCACTCTGTACAAACCCTTCTAGAAACAGGGCTCCTTGCTGGCCTCTCCCCCTTGACTGGCTCTGGCCATGAGAGCGCCTGCTCCCATGTAAGTGGGCAGTGGGAGCAGAAGCCTGACAGCACTGGACACCAGAGCCCCTTCCTGAGAGACTGCTGCCACCTGGTGGTGCGGCCCCAGGCGCGCAGCAGCTCAAACTAGGTGACTGATTTCAGCCATAGCTTCCACCCACTCAGCCTGGGAGCGTCCACACTCTGCCACTAAGGGAGGTGCAAGGCACGACAGGGTTGGGGGAGCTCTCCCCCTAGTCGAGTGACCACAGAGGGAGGTCCTCCATCCGTGCCTGGACACCCCCACCTGGCCAGAGGCTGTGCAAGAAAGGGTGAGGCAAGCAGAGGGGTGAGGACAGAGCCAGAGGACACACCTTCATTCTCAGCACGGAGCACACAGCCATCACTAAGAGCAGTCATACGCAAGGGCCCATTTCCAACTTCCTAACAGTTCCTTCTGGAATTTGCTTCACTGACCGTGGGCTCCTGCTATGGGAATCACATGCAGCCCCACCCCCAAGTAAGGCAAGCACATACGGGACCCTCAGGCAGTGTCCCATGGATTATGGCCATGCAGACAGGGCCGTCCAATCACACCCGGTCCTGCGGTCGGTCTCCTTCTAAACAGCGCACTCCACACTCTCCCACCCCTCTCAGCCACCTCCCACGTGGCCCCGGATGCCCTCCCTGGTATCACTACCTAGACCTTTCAGGTGGGTGTACGTGCCCCACCCCTCGAGCCTGCGTCACTCAGTCACACCCCACAGGGCAAAATCCCGATCTGGCCCCTTCCCTTGGAGGTCGGGGACAGGTTCCTCTATATCAGTCACAGTAGGTGCCAGGGTGCACCAGTGGCTTAGGGACATACCGAGCCGTGACGAGGAGCAGGAGGACAGTGGCAGGCGCGGGGCACACGGGGCTTTACCTTGGACATCTGGCTGAAGTCGGCAAAGCCCTCAGCACTAGTGAAGGAGCCACTTCCGAAGGGGTCTAGGGTTCCAAAGGGATCTGAAAGCGGCACCAACAGAGTCATGTTACAGGTCTCCTCGGGACACGCCTTGGGGGGAGGGGGCACCTCCTAGCACCAGCCAGCCAGCGCGGGCAGCTCAGAACCAACAGCCACACTGCTGTGCTAGAGGCGTCCGACCCTCGACCAGGACCCTGTCAACACAGCCCCTGCTCCGTCCCGCCGTGGTCCACCGACTGCATGGCGGCCAGCTCTATGGGAAGCAGAAGGGCAGGGACCCAGGGCACAAAGTGCCACCGGGCCAGGCAGCTTCCAAAAGGCAGGGGTGAACCCACGTGAGATGAGGACCCACCACACAAACCAGCATCCTCAACAGGGCTTGGGATTCTTTCCAGAAAAGTACGCCAAAGACACAAAACAGCGACTTGGAGACAGGAGGAAGGATACAGTAATGACACCAGCGGGACTATTACTGAATTCCTGGTAGAAAGGTGCTGGCTGGCTCTGGCTCTCGGGAGGGAGGGAGGGAGGGAGGGAGGGGTGCGGGCGAGCAGCAGCTGGGATGCCTGCTTCGGGTGAGGGCCTGGGAGAGGACAGTGCTCACGGGGCGGGCTCCTCGACCACCCAGAGGAGAGTCAGGGAGGAAAACAAACACCCATCTCACCTGTTCCTTTTGAGGAGACACTGGAGGAAGAGAAAGGATCACTGGACTCAAAGGGGTCGAGCTGAGTGAGAGGAGAGAGCAGAGAATGAAAAGCGGCTTGTTGGCTCTACCACGCATTCAACCGCGCACGCGCGCGCACGCACCCATGCACGCACGCACACCTGGGTCCGGGTGAGGAGGGGAGAGCCTGTCTCTCATGAGGCTGGGAGTTCTGCTCTCAGGGCGGCACGGGAGCTCCTCCCAGGCCGACTCTCTGGCACCCGAGGCCAGACCGCATACTCTGCACCAAGCACCAGAGCTCGGAGGCAGGGAAGTGAACCAGAGCAGCGAACCACTATAGGATCGGGACTGGGCAGAAGGGAGCAGCCCAAGGAGGGCTTCCTGCCCAGGCCGGCTCCCATCTGGGGACAGACAGCAGCTGCAGCAACACCACTGGCCCCCAACTAAAGCTCCAGCCCCAGTAGGACCCCCCCTCCCCCTCCCCCCATCTTCCTGGCCTGAGACCAGAGGGGGAGATGAGAACCCTACACTCCACTCCAGCCCAAACCTCTGACAGACGCCCGAGCCACACCTGCACAGGAACCCAGGCAGCGGCCTGCAGCTGCCTGCCAAGCTGCAAGAACCACGCTGAGATCTAAGCGTGTGCCCCTGCACGGGCCAGGGGGTTGCGGGGTGAGCCTAACTAAGGCAATGGCCAGAGTGGCACGTCATTCTGAATGCACAGCTGTTTCTACACGATACAGCAGAAAATGAACCAGAAAAGCGTGGCCCCTCGTGCAGGAGCAGAGCCACTCTGGTGGCACCGTGAGAGCTTGACTGGTAAGCAAAGACTGGCAGCTCACTCTTCCAGCTGCTCCCAAGGAAGAAAATGTGTGGTCCGAGTCTGCGGCAGATTGACAGCCTCGGAAACCTATGGGGCAGCTGACTGTCCGACAGGGTCACTAGGAGTTGAAACTGACTAGGTGACCGTGGGTTTGGTTTGATTATCAAGGGAAAATGGAGCCCTAGTTAAAAAGGGTCAACTGCTTGGTTGTTAACCTACGGGTTAGTGGTTCACACCCACTGGTGGTTTTCACGGGAGAAAAGGCCTAGTGAGCTGCTCTCATACAGCTACAGCCCAGCAAAGCCCAGGGGGCAGCCCTCCTCTGTGGTATAGGGGCGCTGTGAGTGAGAATCAACTGACAGCACACACCATCATCAAGGGAAGATCATCTGTACAGCCAATCTCAAAACGACCCCGATACTGAAATAAAGGAAATTACAATCACAGTGAAAGAAAAGATAGGCGGTACACACAGTGGAGGAACTGAAACATATGAAGTAAGCACATGGAAATTTGAGAATTGAAAAGTGCAGCATTTAGAGCAAAAACTTGACTGGGCAGAACGGAGACAAGAGGAGGAGAGAGTAAGTGAATCTGAAGTGTGCCCAGCAGAAGCTGACAGTTTGGAGAAAGAGGCGAGAAGAAAGCAAATAGGTGTGCTAGTCTGGGTTGACTAGAGAAATAAATTCACAGACGCCCTCATATGTGTATAAGAGCTTTCTAGAAAGAGTAACTTTACATTAAGAAAACATCCCAGACCAGTCCAGATCAAGTCCATAAGTCCAATATTAGTCCATATGTCTGAATTCCTCTTCAGACTCACACAACACATGCAATGACGCTGAGTGCAGGGCGATCACAGGCCATTGGGTGGAAAGTCTTGTGGATCCATTGGCAGTGGAAGCATCTCAGTGCAGGCAGCAGTCTCTACGTGGCTCCTTTAGCTCCAGGGCTCTGGCTCCATTACGTAGCTCCCTGTGTCTGCTCAACAGGAATGTCTTGCAAGGAGTGAGCATGTGTCCGCCTCTAGCAAGCTATTTATCTCCTTAGTGCCTCCAAATGATTGACAGGCTAAACTCCACCCCTTCACTCTTAACTCTCAAACTGACCACAGATGACGTAACCACCACATGAGGAAAAGGAAAGAGACAGAGCTGCGGGCCTGTGGGGCAGTATCAACAGGACCAACACGTGCATGGTCGCAATCCCAGAGAAAGGGGGTGGAGAGAGAAGTGCAGGAAAAAAGATTTGCAGAGAGAATGGCTGAAAACGTATCGAATTTGGTGGAAAGACATCAGTGTATACGTGCAAGGAGCTCAGCATGTGCCAAGCAGCACAATTTGGGTGAAATCCACCCCCACACTTGACAAACTGCTGAGAGCAGCTACATGGAGACTCATGGGCGACTAGCGACAGGAGACCGGGGATGTAGGCAGACAAGCCCCAGAAAGACCCATGGCTTCTCCGCCTACGCAGCGGGACACAAGCGAGTGGGCCGGGCAATAGCCTCTACAAGTGCTGGGAAGAGAAAGAAAAGCCCAGCACAAACATCCCACTGGAACGGAGATATGCACTCTGTCTCCACACCCCCGCTGGAAGACGATGATGACGAGGGGAAGCGCATCTTCAGTTAGGAGGGAAGCGCCTTGAGAGGACAATGATCTGGGTGAAAACAGACTGTCTCACCATGTGCAGAGAGGTAACAGCTGTGATGCTGGAACACAGGACGGGGTGATACACGTGGCTGCATGGCGTCTGCAGTTCACATGCAGGGACACAACAGGAACGCTAAGAAAAGGTAAGCGTAGAGATGGTACTGCCTGGAGCATCCTCTCGAGTCCTGAGTGGGGTAAACTGTCAGCGTAATGGCTTAGCTGCTCATTGAAGAGTCAACAGGTATGACTCCATGAAGAGACAACAGCCATGGGAGATTTCACAGTGAGGCTCTACTTTGAAACACATGGGGCTTGCCATGAGTCATGGGTCAATTCAGTGACAGATGCTTAGGACATTCTCTAAAAACCAAGATACAATAAACTGTAGTTCTGTAAAATGCTACAATAATCCAAAAGAAGGCAATAATAGGGAATGGAGGATGAAATAAAAGAATACCCCAAAAAGGTGGCGGTGGAGATAAAATTGACTTAAAGTCAATATATCAGAAATTACATTAAACGTTAATGGACTAAACATCATTTAAATGGCTAAGATTTCTAGACTCGATAAAAAAGCAATCCCCTACTATACATAGGCTATCTACAAAAGATGTACTTCAAACACAAATACCAAAGTAGATTAAAAGTCAACAGTTGAGCGAAGATACATGATGCAAATAACTGTAAGTCACACGTCAGCTGTCACACGATGGTGCTTTGTAGGTAGCTGTGTGCTGGGCGCAGTGCCAGCGGTGTTTCCAATGGCGTCAGGTCATCCATAGTAGACGACTGTCAGAAGACTGTCCACACGAAGACGAGGGAAAACAAGCACCCGTGACAGACATGACAAATACTGAAGTCTTCAAGGGTTTCACTTTATTGGATCCACAGAAGCAACAGTCAGGAAACTAAATAAGTAACAACACTACTAAGAATTGTCACCAAGCCCCCAGGACAATAATCCTGCTCAGAGCAGCCAATGCACAGAGGAGGACCACAGGGCCGGCCCCACCACAGACAAGACGTCCCTCACTGACCCATATCACTATGGGGGACAACACTGGAGGCCCAGTGCAGGAACTGTGCCCAATCTGACCCCACACACTGGGGAGAAACACAAAGGGTGTGCAACAGAGCAGCAAGGGGAGCAAAGCAACAAACTCCCCGGGAAGCAACCAAAAAATGAGACTTTGGGGCCAGGGCATGACCCCCCATCAGACTCGACCAGAAAACACTCCTAAAGACCAACAAACAGACCTGGGGCTATTTACAGGCTTTTCTCTTTTTTTGTCCTTGGTTTGTTGCTGTTCTTGTTGTTTGTTTGGTTTTCTTTTGTTGTCTTGTTCTGCTCTGTGAGGAAGGGGGAAAATGAGGATCTGATACCAAAGGCTCAAGCAGAAGGCAAATGTTGTGACAATGATGATGGCAACAAATGTACAAATGTGCTTGACATAATGGATGCATGTATGGATTGTGATAAGAGCTGTATGAGCCCCCAATAAAATGATTATAAATGAATGGATGGATGGATGGATGGATGGATAGATAGATAGATAGATAGATAGATAGATAGATAGATAGATCAGGTCATTAAAAACAACTCAACAAGAGTCCAGGACCATCCATAGATAGAGATAGATAGATAGATAGATAGATAGATAGATAGATAGATAGATAGATCAGGTCATTAAAAACAACTCAACAAGAGTCCAGGACCATCCAATTTCCTGGGTGAATTCTAACAAACATACAGTGTAGAGCTGACACCAAACTATCCCAGAGTAGAGAAAAGGAGGGCATGCTCTCAAATGCATTCTATGAAGTGAGCATAATCCCGATACCAAAGCCTGGCAAGAATATTACTGAAAAAGAAAATTAAAGAGCAATCGCCCTATGAACATAGATGAGAAGATTATCAACAAAATCCTACCCAATAGAATCCAGCAACATTAAAAAAAATTAAATTATGATTCACAAGAATAGTTCAAACATGAGAAAAACAATCAGCCTCATCCATCACATAAAAGAATCACAGGATCATATCCACAGAAGCAGAAAAGGCATTTGACCAAATCCAAAGCTCATTCTTGACAGAGTCCGCACTAGAGGGGAACTCCTCAGCATCATGACGGGCATGGACACGAAACCAAAGGTGCCAGGGTGGCATAATGGGCTGTGATCCACAAGGCCAGCCGTTCAAACCCATCATCTGCCTCTGGAAAAGATGGGGCCTCCCACTCCTGTTAACACGTAGAGTCTTGGACACTCACAGGGCAGTTACCCTCCTAAAGTGTTGCCATGAGCGGACATCAACTCAGCAGCAGTGAGTTTGTTTGTGCAGATAAGATGATCTTATACACACAAAACCGCAAAGGCCCAACAAGAAAACTACTGGCACTACTTGAAAGATTCAGCAAACTAGCAAGTTACAAAATCAATATAAAAGAATAAGATTTCAAAAAAAAAAAAAAAAAAGAAGAATAAGATTTCTTTACACTCATAAAAAAAACAAAACACGAAAAACTCAATGCCATCAAGTCAACTCTGACGCCTGTGAGTTTCTGACTGTAACTTTTTTTTTAACTGTAATTCTTTACAGGAGTAGAAAGCCTTGTCTGTCTCCTACAGAGCTGGCTGTTGGCTTCAAACTGCTAACCTCATGGCAAAGAGAACTCTGAAAAAGAAGTCAGGAAAGCTTTACCCTTTATAATAGCCACTCAAAAGATGAAATGGTGAGGAATAAATCTAACCATAAAAACCAACCAAAAATCCCCAAATTCACGGATTCCAAACTCACTGGCACTGAGTCAATGCTACCTCAAGGCGACCCCACTGTGGGTTTCCGAGACTGCAACTGTCTACAGGAGTAGAAAGCCAGTCTTCCTCCGGCAGAGTGCAGATGTGAAGTTGCAAACTGCCCAGCATGTGGCTCGCAGCCCAACATGTAGCCACTCAACCCCCTGGGCTCCCTTAGATAAACAGAAAGGCCGGAGACGCTCGCTCGTACCAGACTCCAGCAGCGCCTCACAAAGAGAAGACCAGGCCACGCTCACCGATGGGAAGACTCACCATTGGGGAAAAGCCAACATTACCCAAAGCAAGCCAGACACACTGCAATCCCAATCCAGATTCCAACAGCATGCTTTAAAAAGGCGGAAAATTAATCACCAACTTTATATGGGAACGAGAGAGAGCCCAGATAAGCAAAACAATACTAAAGAAAAAGAAGGAAATAGGAGGCCTCTCACTTTCTAATCTTTAAAAAAATATATATTTTCATAGTGTTACATTCGTTTCTCTTCCTCTGATTTTCTCCTTGAAGAGGGAGGAAAGCAGGTAATTTCCCTCCTGTGACTGACTTTCTTTTTGCCAAGTATTACGTTTCTCTTCTCTCCACACAATCCTCTTAACCCTTGTACACATCCTTATTACTGTGGAATAATTCCATCATCCCTGATTTATATACATTCTACTGGAAGTAATTAACATTCTCAGCTTGTACCCCCTCTTGGCTGGGAGGGTGTTCATAGTGGCTTTACCTGAGCTCCTCCAGAGAATGATTTTGATTATCTGTATAGATTTCTTCTACCTAATTAAAGTCACTTCAAAAGTTAAATAGAAACATTGCCCTCAAAGTCCAGGCACAGTTGTGAGCCTGCATACATAAGAAACATGTTTTCATGATGTTTGACAAAAAAAGGACACCAAAAAATATCCTTAAAAAGTGAAAATTCCCAGGTCTATCTAAATAAGATAGGCTGGATGAACAATCTGCAGGAGAAAACAACAGGACTGACGGTTCTGGGGGGACATGGGAGACGGGGAGGTGGGGAGAAAAGAGGTGGTGTTAACAAACCCAGGGAAAGGGAACAAGTGATCCAAATCAGTGGTGAGGAGGGCGTAGGAGGCCTGGTAGGGTGTGACCAAGGGTAATGTAACCGAGAGGAATGACTGAAACCCAAATGAAGGCTGAACATGATAGTGGGA
>NW_022103927.1:391824-404996 GCF_000313985.2 Echinops telfairi | reverse complement strand
ATGTACAAATGTGCTTTACACAATTGATGTATGTATGGATTGTGATAAGAGTTGTATGAGCCCCTAATAAAATGATGAAAAAACAAAACAAAAAACCCAGAATCATAAAAAAGACCAAGCTTATTGACCTGATAGAGACTGGTGAAATACCCCAAGACTAGAGCCTATAGTCACCCTTCAGTTCAAGAAATGAGCTCGTTCTCATGGCTCAACTTTCAACCAAACAAGAGACAGACCTGTAAGGGGAAAAATATCACTAACCTTCACTCAATTCATATTAAAAAGGTTAAGAGAGCGAGAGAAAAAGCAAATGGTATACTGTATTTTGTTGCAAAAAATCTCTTTAACATGTGAAAAAGGAAAGATGTGCCTATGGTATTTTCAATTGCCTCTTATGTATGCAAATGCTGGTCAATGAATAAGGAAGACAGAAGAGAAACTGATGGACGTGAATTACAGTGTTGGCAAAGAGCAGTGAGTACACTGTCTTGGCGTAAGTACAACCAGAGCACTAATTAGGAGATAGGAGACGGAGAGACTTAGTCTCACGCACTTACGACATGATGCCAGAAGGGCAGGTCCCTGGTAAAGCAGAGGCTCAGCAAAAAAATTCAAGGAAGACCTTCATTGGAATGGCTTGACACATGGGTCCAAACAGACACAAGGACGGTGCCCCGGCAGGGCTTCATTCTGGTGTCCTAGGGTCCTTCTGAGTCAGACCCTGACAAGCACAACATTCCCAAGTCAAACAAGTGGCTATTTCAATATGTGACTGCGTGGGAGTCAACACAAACCAGGGCTCAAGGGGACCTTTTATAATAAGGAAAGGGCCATCTGACCAGGAGGACACACAATTGTCAATGTGCATGCAACAAACAGAACCTCAAAACCAAGGAAGCCAAGCTTGACCGAATTACACAGGGATCCAGAAGAGGTTAACACTCCATCCTCAGGAATCGGCAAGCTTTCCTTTTCCATGAAAAACTTGGGAACAGAGAACAGTGGAACATCATGAAGGGAGGTTCCTGTCACTGAGAAGCGCACATGTGAAGAATGTTGACATGGCAAATGTTTGTTACCTGTACACGTATCCTAATTAATGACAGTAACAACTACAACACAGATCAGCACGAATGACGCAGATGACCCATAGCTGACAACATGATCGATCACTTTGACCTAAAGGGGATTAGGAGACCAATGCAGAGGACAATAGCAAACGCGCGTTCATTTTGAGTGTCCACAGCATGTCCACCAGCACAGGCCATCCGCTGGGCTATTCAACTAATCTCCATACATTTAAAAGGAGGGAAAACACAGACTGCTCTCTGAAAACAACAGAATTCGAATAGAAACAGTAATGTATCAAGGGGGGAAAGCACCACCTATCTATCAATGAACCCACACGCTTTAAATCCTCCAGGGGGCAGCAAAGCAAGCACAGGAAAGTGGAAACGACTCCCCCGTGAAGACAGAGACCACAGTTTGCAGCGTGAATGGCAGCAGTAGGTGCTGCTGAGTGGCGAGAGCAGCCCCGTGTTTCATGAGGAGCGACAACAATGTAACGTTCCTGAAACGGCACAACACTAACCAAGGCACATGCAAACGTACAAGTCGTTCTGTGGTTCCACTCAGCTTCCCTGAAAATGGTCAGAGATCTCAAAATGATCGTAGATGTTCCTTGGGTCAGACCGAGAACCTTTGGCACACACCTGGGAGGAGCAACGTTTGCATACAAACTAGAACAAGTACAAAGACCTTCAGAAAGGTTGTGTCGGGATGGGATGGAAAGATGGCTGAAACTTCCCACAAACTCTTTGAAGCCCCCTTGTATTGTCTGAGGCCTCCCCCCGAGTTTAGTCACCTACTGCCATCCAGTCGGGTCCGACCCACAGGGACGCTATAGGACAGGGTGGAGCTGCCCCGTGGGTCCCCGCGACTCTGAACTCTCTCCAGGAGTAGAAAGTCCGCCCTCCACCCATGGAGTGACTGCGGGTTTCAGACTGCTGACCTTGGGGCACAACCAGCTGCAACCAACCATCGGTCAGTTTTCTAATCTCTGGCTGGCTTGCCATTTTACCTGGAGGTCATATTCCCTGCCCTGACCAGAGAGAGAACTGTATGTGTAGTTTCCCTGGACATTTCTAAATCTGCAGACACGACCAAATTAGCCTTCAGACACATGCAAGAACTACATCCTCCGTCGAACGCAGTCTTGCCTGTATGTGGAGCTACCAAGTCCTGGCAAACAGAAAGCTCTGGGGTGGCTGAAGAGTGCTCCGTCAGAAAGGCCCAGAGCGAGCTTGTAGACAGCTACAAGAGAACGGAGTAGACAAGGGCAAAATGGAAGTAGAATCCCTCAGGAACCGCAAGAGAACTCTATGCAAAAAGACAGCTGGAGGTTCCAGAGGTCATGTGAGCAATCCATGGAGCAGGGAGCCCAAATAGCCCTGCTCAGCACTGAAGCCCAGTCCGGAGTCCTCGGGAGCAGCAGGAGGCAGTGCACTTTTGATGCCCACTTGTGGGATCAGAACATGTCGCGGAGCAGCATCGTGGCGTCTGCTTAGGGCGCGAGCAGCAGGTTTCTTGAGGGTCCACACTGGGAGACCAAATTCGTGGAGTGGAAATGGCCACTCTGCTGCTGCTGCACAGTGAGGAAGACACAACCTTGTACCCTCGGAGAAGGAAGGCAGAGCGACCACGTCTTGCAGAAGATAAAATAAACAGCCCACAGGGAGAGTCTGATAAGCTGGCAACTAAGCTGACTTCAGAGACGCAGCGCGCGGGTCGTCCTCCCTCTCGATGGCGTCCACCTGGGCGCCCTCCACGGCAGACAGGGACAGCTACGGGAGGGTGGTTCTGTTTGGAGCAGAGCCTTCTGTTCCGAGCGGGGCAGGACGCGGAAGTGCGGGCGAATCGCCACCACCGAGAAGGTGGAGGGATGGCCTGACAGACATGAAGAAAGACCAAGGGTGGGGCACTGAGTTTACGGCCATGGTGGTAGGATGATTTGCAGTATCTGGAATCAATAGTGGCTGTACAGCATGGAGAGTATAATCAACGACACTGAAGTACACAGGTGGAAGTTGTGGAATTGGAGAATGTTCTGTTGTGTCTATTTTTGCCACAATTAGAAAATAATAATAATTACATGAATAACAACAATTACTACAAAAAAGAAGAAAATGATACTAAACCTACAGGTTGGGGAGAGGGGCCGGCCCGCCACACCCACACAGAAGCAAACCAAGAAGGAAAAGAGTGAGGGTCTAGACCCCACACTGACACACCAAACCCCGAGGACAACGGCCCTGCACGGAGCTGCTAAGGCACAGAGAGGACTGTAGGGCCAACAACAGCTTGACACATGATGTCCCCTCAATTAGCGCATACTGCAACAGAGGACAAGCCTGGGGACACACGGCGGGGAGTGAGTCTGGTCTGACTCCCCCACGTGGGGTGAACCAAGAAGGGAACATAACAGATCAGCAATGGGTGCAAAGCAGAGTTGCAAAACCCGAGAAGCCCCCAAAATAATAGACTTCAGGCTAGGAGGGGCAGTTGCCAGAACCAGTGGGGAGATAGTCATAAAGGTCAGCGGCCAGACCTGGAATTATGTATGCTTTTTCAGGTTTTGTGCTAGTTGGTTTTTTTTAATCTTTGTATCCAATCTTTTGCTTTCTTTTTGTCTTGTCTTCGTTATTGCGGTTTTGCCTACCTACATAAGACAGCCATGGGAAGCAACCCCCAGGAGAAAGTTTTGGAGGGACTTGGGGGAAGGAAGAGGTGGGGAAAGAAGCGGTGAGCAAACAACGCCACAGACAGGGGAACAACTAGAGAACTAAAATCAACAACAAGGAGGTGATCCTGGGGTGTTGGAGCAACAGCAATCTAGCTGAGAGGAATTACTAAGAGGCAGAAGAAGAGTGAGCATGATGGTGGGGCAGGAGGACGGTAAAGGAAACAAGAAAGATCTAGTAGGCAAAGCTATGGATAGAAGTATAAACATAGGTGTGTACATATGTGTGGGGGGAGGTCAGATCCTTGCTGCCAGACTGCTGTCTCATCCCACCACAGGGGTGGGCCTGCTCCCTGCCTCTGGGGACAATGGACAGGCTCCTGTAGGCAGAGTTTTCACCCTACTGATAATGGTTCCTATGGAGACCCAGAGACCACCCCCTCATTGCTGTGTAACCTATGTAGTATTAAATAAAATTGGTGCTGAGGGAAGTGGGGGGACCAGCCCCCACCCGCTGATACTACTTATTACTACTACTCGGATTCAGTAATGCACAATTGTACGGTTGAGATATATAAGCATTATATTAAAGTCATCGAGAGCATGAGAGATAATACAATAATACAGTCAGGCATGATACATAGCAACATTGCTCACCTCAGCCCAGCTTGGTGGTCCACGTGGAGAGAGGGGGAAGGGAAGGAGGGAAAGGGAACAAGGGAGAGGGGAGTGACCAGGGGGTGAGCAGCAAGGAGCTCAGAGTCAGAGAGAGAAGTCCAACCCCTATAGTGCTGACCCTTGCCTATTTACCTTTTGGGGGCAAGCCAGCCCACTAATTACAGGTAGAGACATACGTTCACAGGGAGGGGTTGCACTATAGGCTACACAGCAATGAGAGGGTGGTCTAGGGGGTGGTCTCTGGGTCTCCATAGGAACCATTATCAGTAGGGTGCGAACCCCGCCTAGAGGAACCAAGCTAATGGTCCCAAGCTTCAGAGAGAAGTAGGCCATTGTCTCCAGCAGCAGGGAGCAGGCCCACCCCCTTGGTGGTATGAGACAACAGTCTGGCAGCAAGGATCTGACTTCCCCCCACACCTGTAGTGCAGCCCCTTCTTTGACGTATGTCTCTACCTGTAATTAGTGGGCTGGCATGCCCCCAAAAGGTATATAGGCGTGAGTCAGCAATACAGAGCTCTCGGACCTCTCTGACTCTCTGATCTCTCTGACTCCTCTCTCTTCCCCTCTCCCTTGTTCCCTTGCCTTCCTTCCCTTCCCCCTCCCTCCACGTGGATTACCAAGCGGGGCTGAGGTGAGCAATGCTACCATGATATGTGTCTGACTCCACTTATTTCTATAAATCTCTTTTATCTCTCATGCTCTCTATAACTTTATTATAATATTTACTTATTATCGCTGTACAATTGCACCTACTGAACCCAGAGTGATTGTGCTAGGAGCTGGCTTCTTCTGGCACATATGTAAACACACTATTTCATAAAAAACAGATATGGGCATATGGGCCTATACTTATATGGCAATACACTGAGGAAGTGGATGCAGACTTTGGGCCTCTGCTCAAGCCCTCCTCGATGCAAGAACACTTTGTTCTAACAACCTGGCATTCTGTGATCGCTCAAGACGAAATGGGTGCATATAAGCAAATGTGGTGAAGAAAGCTGATGGTGCCCAGCTACCTAAAGATATAGCATCTGGGGTCTTAAAAGCTAGAAGTTAAACAAGCAGCCATCTAGCAGAGAAGCAACAAGCCCACACGGAAGAAGCACACCAGCCTGTGCGATCATGAGGTGTCAACGGGATCAGGTAAAAGACACCAGAAGATCCAAAACAAACAAAAAACTCATATTGTTGAGAATGAGGGCGGTCGGAGCAGAGACCCAAACCCATCTGTAGACAATGGGACATCACCTCCCTCACAGAAGGGTCACAAGTTAGGGATGAGTCAACCAGGGTGCAGTATAGCACCAATGAAACACACAATATTCCTCTGTTCCTTGAGGCTTCCTCACCCCCCACTATCATGACCTCAGTCCTGCCTTTCACTGTGGGCCACACCAGAGCATGTACAGATACAGATAAGAGCTCAGTATGCGGTAAACAAGCGGCCATCTAGCTCAGAAGCAACAAAGTCCACATGGAAGACGCACACCAGCCTGGGTGATCACGAGGTGCCGAAGGGATCAGTTATCAGGCATCAAAAAACAAAAATTCATATCATTATGTGCTTACCTCCCTGATATGATCACTGAAGACAAATGGGTGCATAAGCAAATGTGGTAAAGAAAGCTGATGGTGCCCGGGTATCAAAAGATATAGCATCTGACGAGCCAGTTAGGGCGAGATGTAGCAACAACGAAACATACAACTTTCCTCTAGTTCCTAAATACCCATCCCCAACCCCACTATCATGATCCAAATTCTACCTTGCAAGTCTGGCTAGACCAGAGGATGTACACTGGTACAGATAGGAACTGGAAACACAGGGAATCCAGGGCGGATGATCCCTTCAGGACCAGTGGTATGAGTGGCAATGCTGGGAGGGTGGAGGGAGGGTGGGTTGGAAATGGGGAGCCAATTACAAGGATCTACATATAACCTCCTCCCTGGGGGACGGACAACAGAAAAGTGGGTGATGGGAGACGTCGGATAGTGCAAGATGGGAAAAAATGAGGAGCTGATGCCAGGGGTTTGGGTGGAGAACAAATGTTTTGAGAATGATAAAGGCAATGAATGTACAAATGTGCTTTACACAATTGATGTACGTATGGAATGTGATAAGAGTTGTATGAGCCCCTAATAAAATGATTTTAAAAAAAAGCTCAGAACACATGGAATCCAGGTCAGATAAACAAAGCCATCAGAAACAGAAATGGGAGTATTGATACCAGGAGGGTAGGGGAAAGATGGGGAGAGATGGGGAGGAAGGGGGAACTTACGGAAATGATCTACACTTAACCACACCCTGCCCCACAGGGGGATGAACAACAGAAACCATGGGGGAAAGGAGACAGTGGAAGGTGTAAGACATGAAAATAATTTATAATTTATCAAGGGGTCTCGAGGGTGGGAGGGGGGTGGGAGGATGGGAGGAAAAAAAGAGGAGCTGATACCAAAGGCTCAAATAGAAAGTAAATGTTTATAAAATGATGGCAACACATGTACAGAGATGCTTGATTCACTTGATGCATGGATTGTTAGAAGAGCCCTCAATAAGATGATCTTCAAAAACTGAACAAACAAGCCAAAAAACTGTGAAAAAAAGGGAACGACCAAGAGGAAAATACTCCGGATTAAAGCCCTGCCTGACTCCAGGGCTGCGGAGTCAGCACTGACTGGATGGCAGTGAGTTTCGTGTTTGGGTTCTGATTCCAGGAGCTTCCAGGCCTCGTGCTGAAGACCGGGGGCGTGTGGAGAAGACAGAAAGCCACGGAGGGGTAAAGTGGCCCTGGGAAGTGGAAGGGGCCCAGGAGAAAGGCAGGAGTAGTTGCCCCACCAGCACCCCTGATTGAGGGCAGAGCTTCAGCCTATGAAACGAAGAGACGGACAGACGGTCTCTATGCAATCACCAAAAGCCCCTTTGGCTTTAAACCCTGCTGGACCCTAACTCAACAGAGGCCCGCAGAATGCATGGGGAAGCACAGGGC
The DNA here is from genome assembly GCF_000313985.2 of Echinops telfairi. Classification (NCBI taxonomy): domain Eukaryota; kingdom Metazoa; phylum Chordata; class Mammalia; order Afrosoricida; family Tenrecidae; genus Echinops; species Echinops telfairi. The sequence goes on along the minus strand of NW_022103927.1, from coordinate 397,595 downwards.
ACTGGCTCTGGTTAGCTGGAAGTATCTGATCCACAGGACTGTGGTCAAGGTTTCTACGCGGCTCAGGTCAGCACAATGCCCAAGAAAGCAGTCAGGAAATCAATTCCAAGAGACCTAGAATGGAAGCCATTCCCAAAGACCACCTTTCAGTTGGACCAACACCCGAGAGGAAAAGCAAAGACAGCAGGGCAGGAAGGGGTAAAAAAATCTGTCCCAAAGGGAACTGGGGAGCCAGAGGGCAAAACGCCGCACTGGGGACTGCAGCCACTGTCACTGTATATGCCAACTATCAGACGGGAGACGAATTTCCTCTGCACACTTTCTCCTCCAGCACGATCGAAAACCCCAGCGCTGTCAAACCATGCCATGGCTTGGGAACGCCCTCTGCATAGAGTTTCCACAGCAAAGCTGTCATTCTGAGAAGTCAGGTGGGCCGCACCTTTCAGTCGCCTCGGGTGCATGAGAAAGCCGGACAGGGAGAGCGAGCTGTGGACCCAGGGTGTGCGGCGACGACGATTCAGACATCTCAAAGGGTGGCCCTCAGCAGGGAGGCTGGTAAGACCTGGCTTGCTGACTTAGGACACATCATCAAGGGGACCAGGTGCCAGGCGAGGTGTGGCATGGTGGTTGGCCAAGCCGTCAGTCAGCGAGGGGAAGCCTCAGTGAGACGGAGTGCCCATAGCAACCACCATGGGCACGAAGGTGGTGAGGACGGGGCAGTGCTCCCTCCGGCTGTACTTAGGGTGGTCACAATGCAGTGCCAACTTGACAGCCACTGACCAAACGCAAAACCTCTGGGTGAAGCTGCAGACTGAGAGTTTGGGAGACCCTGCCTGTGTGGGAGCGTGATGGTGCTGGAGGTCACAAAGCAGCTGCGGGGCAGAAGTCACGGGGCAGGGCTGTACTCAGAGTGGGGGGAACCGAGCGGGGAACCAGCACTATGCTGAGATCCCTGGGTGAGAACCTTGAAGTCCCCTCACCACCCAGCAGTGAGATTGAGAGCCCGGTCACAGAGCCATCCCGCTGCACAGGGCCCACCTGCAAAGACCGGGATGGCGTCTCCTTCCACAGGGGCCTGCTGAGCAGGAAGGATCGTTTTCACACTGACAAATGAGCATAAAGGAGGCCACTCACCTTGGAAGGGAGGGAGGGGTTTTTCGTGAATGGGTCTGAGGTAAACGGGTCATTCTTGGACTGTTTCTTGAAGAAGTCCTCTGGGGCAGAGCCCCGGAACGGGTCGCTCTCTTTGAAGGGATCCCCTCCAAATGGATCTAGGAAGTAAGGAAAAGGCGCCCATGAAGAAACGGCACTGTGCTGGGGCAGGGCCGCGTGTCCAACCCACCCAGCAGCGAGTGCCCTGGCGACCACTGCAGTGACATGCAGGCCCGGGGCCGCCGGCGCCTCGGTCACAACAGCAACATGGTGTGGCCGTCACGCGGGTACATGCACACACGGAGGCCCAACCAGGAGCCCACTAAACACCGCAGTGTGTATGGCGGACGATGTCTCGCTGCGTGAACTGAGTCCGTCAGAGGGCAACCAGTGTAGGAGCCCGCGGCTACAAGAGGCCAAGAAAAGATTTATGCTCGGAGAAAGAGAGAGACGTTCTTGGAGGGTTATGTAGTGTAGGAGGGGAGGGAAGGATAAAGCACTAGATAGTAGACATGTACTGTGGGGAAATGCCATGATCTTTCCCTCGCCTCTCTCCATGCCCTTTCTGACGCCTCCTCGTATTAACTTGTGAGAGGGAAAGGCAGTCCCGCAATGAAGACACAGGGCAGCAGTCCTTTAAGAGTGAGAGGCCACGAGGGTCAATGCTAGGACACACACACTGCTGCAGTATGTGACAGTGTTCTCGGACAGCAGCACAGGAGTGGACACATGGCGCACATCCACAAACACATAGGTTTGACAGACGATGTTCCTACAGACGTTACTTGCATGCACTGCGAATATGTCCAGGTATATGGTAGAGTATCCGGGGGCAAAGTGATGCCAACTTCTTAGCCACAAGTGCACACCTTGAAGGACTGAGTCACTGGGCTTGAGGGCTGAGGACCAGTCTCAGGGACAGTAAGGTCAGCCGGCATAGCATCACCCGTGACGACCATGTGCGTCCTGCTCTGGGTCCCCCGTGAAGCTCACAGCCGAGAACACTGTGGAGCACTGCCCTCTGGCCCACAGGGGTGCTGCGAGTTGGAATCCACTCGACAGCAACTTAGCAGCCTCCTCAGGGGAAGAGCTGAAACCCAGAGGAACATACGTCTGCTGAGGCCAGGTACGTGGTAGGACAGTGTACAGACGAGACCAGATCCATGACTCCCAGGAGCCCTGGGTGGGCTGCACAGACCGCAGAGGCCCAAGGGCCCTGCTGGGGTGACAGAAGGCTGTCCCTGGGATGGCACGCACTCTACGTGGAGGCTTTGGTCAGTCGGACTTTAGACCCAATGAGAAGGGCACGGGCTCACAGAGCGCCGCAGCTGTGCGCAGAGGACAGCAGGAGACCAGGCGTGCTCACAAAGGGTGAGCGTGCCCGGCAAGCGCCAGCCTTGCCAGAGCTGTGGGCAGAGCCCTGTGAGCATAGGGACCACACAGAACACCCCGACAAGGGCCAGAGGTGCCCCTGGCCCCAGTGGGCAAGTCACAGGCATGTGCGCACAGCCACGTCACTGGCAGTTGCTACTTTCACCGCAGTCCCTCGTCATGCCGGGAAGTGGTCTCAAAGGGGCCCAGACTGCAAAGGAGGGAGAAGAGGTCGCTCCCAGCTCCTTCTGGAAGGAGCCTCGCAGACAAGCCAGGGAGGCGGCCTCCCTTTTCCTTGACTTGGGCTAGACGTGCAACATTCTGAGAGCTTGTCCAGGAAATGATTCTTTTACCTGTCGATGCTGTCTGCTGTTCTGCAAAAGGGTCGTTCTGGAACGGGTCCCCTAGATCAGAGGGGAGAGAAATGCTTAGAAAGACCACCCCAGAATCCCACCGTACTGCCATCGCGTCGATTCTGACTCCTAGCGTCTGTAGAACTGTCCCTGTAGACTCCCAAGACTGGAGCTCCTTATGGGAGTAGAAAGCCTCATCTTTCTCCCATGGAGCGGCTGGTGGTTTCAAACTGCTGACCTTGCAGCTAGCAGCCCAATGAGTAACCACTGTGCCACTAGAGCTCCTCACAGGAGGAGGACAACAGCAGATCAAGTAGTCCCGCTGCACTGGGCCCTCCACCTGCACACGGCTCCTGCCGCCACCGCCCCTTTTGGAAAAGGAAGGCGCTCCTTCCTCCGCTGCCCCTGCCCAGATACACCTGGCTTGCTGAATGGGAGGACAGGGGCTGCCCGGCCAGGCTCCCCGAAGCAGGCGTGATCCTAGATAAGATGGTTACAGAGCAGTGAAAGATACACTCTCCACTTCAACACCAGGCTCCGCCTTCTACCGGATCTCCCTCTCACCTCCTCAGGGTACCAGGAGCCTCCACCAAACCCCACACCTGGGGAGCGAGGAGGCCCAGGAGCACCTGAGTCCAGGAGCTGCCAGGCCATCCCTAAGACACTTTGGCAAGGGGTCAGGACATCTTGTTTCTACACCGAGGCATGAGCATCTAGAACTGCCTGGCCCTGCCCCCACTGCAGCGGCAGCCCCGCCCCGAATGGGGAGCCCCAAGGGCTGTATTCACCAAGTGGGCAGCGTTGGAGGGGCCTCAGACTCTCTTTCTGACTGGAGGGTCCCTACTTTCTCTGACCACTGAACCACTGAAGAAGTGGCCAACAGGTGCAGCTGCTTCTTCAGAAGGCTGTTCAGAGAACTACATGTGCCCCAGCTGTCCCCCTCCCAGGTGTCTGCCCAGGAGAAGGGAGGGCAGGGATGCCCACAGGGGCGCCAGCGCACCAGTGTGCACGGCCACCCTTTCCACCAGAGCCACACGGTGGCGACAAAACATGTGTCCGTCCACATATGCTGGAGAAAGCCACGTGGTCCATCCACGCCACAGCACTCCCCAGCGTGGACGTGAGGTGCTGAGGGTGATGCTGCAAAGTGAGTACAGGCCACCGCAAAAGGACGAGCACCGCATGTCCACACGCGTGTAAAAGCCTGGAACAGGCGGGTCTATGGTTGAGCTAAAGGGGAGAGGGAGGGTGGGTGGTGGAAGGGGAGACCCTGCTTTGGGGGTTCTGCTCGTGACGGTGGACTGATTCGCCGGGGGACAGCGAGGATGGCTGCGCAATTCGAAGCATGTGCTGCCCGTCGTCGCGGGGAAGAGCGGCTGAGACGGCGAGAAGTTTGTCAGGTCTATTTTTCACCACAGTTAAGAATAAAACGCAACGGGCAGCGTCGTGGCTGGGCGATGGGTGTGGGGGCCCTACCTTTGAAGGGGTCAGCTCCTTTGAAGGGGTCAGATTTGAAAGGGTCTTCGGCTTGGAAGGGGTCCGGGTGTAGGTCTTGAGCATTGTTGCTAAATAACAAGGCTTTATTTTTGAAAGGATCATCCTACAATTGTGTGGAGAGACAAGACAGCGACTTTATTATTTTAAATATGAAGCGGTCCTAAGACCGCCGTTCCGCACCTAATGCACACGACCCCCACCCCCACGCCCTTCGCTCGGGGCGAGACCCGAGAGAAGGGCTTTGTAAAGCACCAAGGCACAAAGCCCGCCTGGGCTTCAGTCGGGTGTGGAAGCGCTGCAGGGCCACAGGGCCCAGGGCAGACAGGAAGGCCCTGCACCACCCCGAACAGAGTAAGACATCAGCACAGGCTTCCTGCCAAGCGCGATGCCGCCCAGGACACCTCGTCGGGTGAAGTACAAGCGGCACAGTGAAGCGTGCCGTCAGCACGCCAGGCTGAAAAGGAAAGGCGTGTGTGCTTCCAGGAACCAGCAGGCACATGTGGGCCAGGAGGAAACGGGGAGCCTTTGTTTCTTGAGAGCATGCTTTTCAAGGGCAAGCTGGTCTGAAGGGGTGGGTTTGTGCCACCACGGGCACAGAGTGGGTCCCGGCAGGGGAGGTCATGCCCTCCACGCACGTGGATGTGACTGTGATGTGGAGGCGCTTTGCACACTTGGTGAGATGATTCACACCCACGGGCCTGGCAAACCAGCCAAGATCCCGACAGACAATCCCGACAGCTGGGCATCTTCGGGCGCATGGACTAGTGGAGCAGGATGGTGACGGTGACAACTCCGTGGAGTCTGCAAAGGAGTGCCTGCCTGTGGTGGTCTGGGAGGCCTGGGTCCTGAAGGCTGCCCTCGGCCCAGTCCCACCTGGGGAGAAAAAGCCAGTGTCCCTGCCCTCCGTGGCTTCTTACCTGGGGTGTGCGTCTGGAACCTCTAGCCACACACAGCTGCCCAAGCGGGGAAGGGCAAGGCAGACTTGGCAAATAAGAGGGGGCCACAGGTACTGCCCTGCCCAAGGGCAGGTTTCATGGTGCTAACAGACCCAGGCGCAGGCCCCTCCTGCCACTCCATGGTGCTTGGGGGCACAGACAAGCCCTAGTCGAGGGGGCAAGGGGACCAGAGCAGGAAGCATGCCCCTCCTCCACACCACTGGGTTGGGGGACAGGGGGACAAAGGGCTTGGGGAAGTCGTGTGTTAAGAATGGCCATCGGGCCTCAGGTGGGAAGCTTCTACTTGGTTCTCAACTGGTGTTGAATTCCAAAGGTGGGCTTTCTGGCTAATCACCGCTGGGAAGACTGCCCAGTGATGGTGGCAGAGCACCATCAGGACTGAGAATGGAGTGCTGAGGTCTCTAGCCGGAGTCTGGCTGGTGCTCGGACCACCAGAGCCTGA
>NW_022103927.1:388387-390966 GCF_000313985.2 Echinops telfairi | reverse complement strand
CCGGCAGGGCCACCTCAGCCTGGTCCCTCCGGATGGGTTGACCAGGTCTGTCTTCAAGAGGCCAGTCTCCTCGCAAGCAGAGGAGAGACCAGAATGAGGGCGGGCTTAAGACTCCTGCCCGTGACACCTGGAAGCTGCAGCCACTCAGCGTCTCTTCAGGGAAAGCCAGCCAAGTGCTCAGGCAGGCAGAAGAGATGCCCCAGGACTGTGACCTGGGCAAGGTAACACCGTGCAGGTTTGACACCAGACGGAGCACTTAGTAACTGAGAAAGTTCTAGACACACCTCTGTTGATGTTATTCCCCAGCCCCACCCCCGAAGAGAACTTGGAAGTGCCTGCTCTCCTGCGGAACAGTCTGGAAATGTTTTGGAAGATCTGAGTGCTTGTTAAGAAACGGAAACAAACCAAAAGATGCTTTAAAATCTGTATTTGTACAATGATATAAATAGGGGGGTTGTTCAGACACCGCTAGCAGGTTTGTGTGTAAACAGCTGACGTCCACATCCCAAGACTGATTTACTACCGTGTCAACTTGGCCTCACTCTCAAAGGTGAGCCACAGCACTCAGGCAGCCAAAGTCGGAGGAGAATCAATTGCTGGCCGCTGGCAAACTGCAGAATCACTACCACCGTGCGTGCAGGGACTGTCTTACCTGGGAGGGGCGAGCGGAGAGCCAGGCGAGGGGAGAGGCGACTGGGAAGGAGCAAGGCGGCTGGAGACTGGCACCCTGCCGAGGGCAGCCAGAGAGAAAGAGCAGAGGCCCCGCTGGCCAGAGTCAGGGAGAACGACCGCTCGTCGTTGAAAGATAAAGCAGCAGGACAATGATAAAGGGGGCGACAGGCCCGAGAGCCCCCCACTGCACAGGAAAGGAATGTGTGCGTGCTGAGAGGTCAGCCGAGACATGAGGCGGAAGGGAAACAGAGGGCTGAGGAGTGTGAGAGGGAAGAGCGGGCTCAGGCAAGGCACCGGAGACATCAAGACAGACGGCCGCTGAGCACTCCCTGGACAGCCCAAAGACTCTCACCCACCAGATGGAGCCAGTAAGCGGGTACTACCCGTCCCTGGCTGGCTGGGCAGAAGAGGCAATGCAGACACCGGGGGTGAAGGGGAAAAGGGGCTAGATGCAGCCAGAGTTTCTGGAGAGGCGGATTCGTAGCTGAGACAGCCATGCCCAGCAATGGCCGACTGACGTTGTTCATGGGGATACTGGATTTCACGGTGCTCTTCTGCAAACACATGTGCACACCCACGTGTGGGCACACGCGCGCGCGCGCACACACACACACATACACGACACACACAGACACAGTCCTCCTATACCCTTTGGGAGTCAGCTCTGTGTTTCCCAACGTGTGTGGACACGGATCCGATTCTGTCCATTTGCAGAGACGCCTAGACTTGGGGGGTCGGCTCGCTGAGATGCTCCTGCACAGATGAGGTGACAGGGGACTCTGGCCTGGGCTTGGCTCTGGAGCCAGGGGGAACCAGACACCCCCGTGAAGAATAGACCCGTGGTGGTGGGGGTGGGGCGGACGCGCAAAGCAGCATCAGAAACCGGAAGGCCCCTCCACTCTCACAGCTGTGGAGTAGCCCATGTACAAGTCCAGGGTAGGGGTGACCACTCCAAGGGCAACGGCGCTGCTACTCGACCTGCACCGTGGCTCCGAAGCCGGCCCGCTCGCTCAAGTCGGTGAGGCCGGGCGCCCCGTTGAGCACCTCGTCGCTGGGCAGGAGGCCCCGGCAGGTGTCCTGCTGGCGCTCGTGCAACTGAGAGAGCTTGCTTCTCGCCTGCATGATGAGACACTCTGTCACCGGTGTGCAGGGCGAGGCTCCCCTCAGACCCAACCCAGGGGCGAAGGAAGAGGGCTCGAGACCAGGGAAGGCTCACCCACCAACCCAAAGCCACCCTGTCTAGCACGCACAGCCAAGGCATGGGGCCCTGTTCGGACTCCCAGGCCGAGTCATTCACTGATCTGTGACCTAGGAAACCCCAGTGTTCCATAGCAGAACCGCTCTCCACGGGGCTTTCTAGCCTGCAGTCTTTATGGACACAGATCTCCAGGTCTTTCTGCTACAGCACCCAGGAGGTGGCCTTCGACTGCCAACTTCTCTGTTAGGAGTCAAGTGCATACTGTTTGCACCACCCAGGGGCCTTCACACAGATTCTGAGAAGACCAAATGGGACGGCCCAGGGCCCCCAGCTGTTCAAAATGCCATTTAACAGCTCACCTCTGGGAGGGAGTTGTCACTCAGGCCCCTACACACACACACACACACACACACACACACACACACCCTCCCACGGAGTCGGGCCCGGCTGTGGACGGACAGATGGACACACACACCCCTCCCAGACTCAGGCTTGGCTGCAGACGGACGGACACACACACACACACACACGGACTCGGGCTCGGCTCGGCTGCGGACTGAGACGGGAGGGCTCCTCCTGAGAAGCACAATTCTACTCGGACACGCACTGCAGCATCCAGTGACCAGGCTCTGTCGTCATCCCTGCTGCTCTAAGTACCATTCGTGCTTCCTTCGCTGAGCTCCCACCTGGACGCACAGGACTCAGGACT
>NW_022103927.1:382899-388143 GCF_000313985.2 Echinops telfairi | reverse complement strand
CTGCAGGTACCTGGTTGATCTCGTCCTGCGTGGATGCCAGGGACTTGAGGATGGTCTCCAGCTGGGCGCGCCCCGCCTGGATGCTCTGCTCCAGCTGCGCCTCCTCCTGCTGCAGGCGGCCCAGCTCTGCCTTGGCCCGGTTCAGGTCATCCTCCTGAGACCGCAGGTCTGACTCCTGCGACTGGATCTGCATCTTCAGCGAGGAAATCTGAAAGGAGATCACAGGGGTCCGTGTGTGAGAGGTGACTCGGGGGAAGAAATCTTGTTCCGAGTGATTAACACTAGTGGCTCTGGAAGGAGCAGGACTTGACCTGGGACCCAGACAGCCATCTACTGTCATCCAGGGGGGCAGGATGTGATGCAGTGAACCTTGAAGACTTTAAAGTTCACGGACACCGCAGTCCCATGGTTCCTCGTGAGCCCTGCAGCTGTAGCAGATGGGTGCAAGTTATCCAGACCCTCCACAGGTGGGGTACAAGCCAGCAGTGGCCCAGGGTGGTGGGGTCGGGGCACAGGCAGGGTAGGGGACTGAGGTTAGGCCATAAAACACTTTGATGTTCTTCCAAGTGATATTTGAAGTAAGTATGTCGAAGCTAGAAGGCGCCCTGGTGCTGCAGTGGTTATACATTGGGCCGCTAATTGCAAGGTAAGCAGTTCAAAACCATCAGCCGCTCCCTCCTTAGGAGAAAGATGGGGCCGTTCTACTGCCATAAAGAGTTAGTCTTGGAAACTCACAGGGGCAGCTCTACACTGTCCTACAGGCTCGTTAAGAGTCAGCACCAACTTGATGGCAGTGAGTTTGGTTTGATTGAAGCTCGCCATACCACTAATGTGTCGTGTGATGGGCTACGGGAGCTTTTGTGTTCCCATGACACTGGTATTCCAAAAACCAGCAGGTCACACACAGCGGAGCTTCTAGATGCCAAGACTAGAGAGAAAGGCCTGGTGAGCTACTTCTAAACCCTGCCTGCCAACGAAGCCGGTCAGACAGGTTGCCGGAAGAAGAGGCTGGTTGTTGTTGCCGGTAGGTGCCATCGAGTCAGTTCCGACCCACAGTGACCCCACATGCACAGAACTAAACACTGCCCGGTCCTGTGCCATGCTCACAAGTGTTCCTAAGTGTGAGCACATTGTCGGCGGCTGGGAAGTCCTCCAAGTACACAGTAGCCGCACCCTTGGACTTCAGCACGCCAGTGATCGAGAGGCTGGCACCGGCACCGCTTTGTTCTCTGGTACACAGGGGTCACCAAGAGTCGGAGCTGACGGCCACAAATGTGCACCAGCCGAGGGTCGGCTGCAGTCCCTCTACCCCCAGACTCCACAATGTACCTCCTTAAAACAAGGACCATCGCAAGGGGAGCAAACTTACAAAGCTTACACGCTACTGTTACCTCACACATCGTCCAGAGTCAAGTGTCCCCCAGATGTCCTTTACCCCAGTTCTTTCCCTCGGACCGAATATCCAGCGGCCGCCATGCAGGGGCCGCAGCCACAACTCGCCTGAGCCAGGGAAGGGCAGGTGACACCGGATGGGTGGCGGCATCTCAGGCTGCTGCACACTGGGTCGCCCTGAGCGACCAGCCACCAGCAGCACAGACACATTGAGCTGTGCATCCTGTCAGCACACCACATGGGGCTCAGTCACGGACACAACTTGGACATGGCCACACGCTTCGCCAGATGGGTTTTCTGGCTTTGAAGGCTCGCAGCGAAACTCGGATGTGATGAGTGGCATCAGCCAGGGAAGACAACTATTGGTCTCTCCTTCTCGGGAGCAAGAGAGGAAGAAGGAAACCGCAGCCTCTGAGAAGAAAGTAGCTCTGGGGCTGATGGTCTGCACAAAACGCGGCTGAGACCAGAACTAGCGGGTGCCCGGCTCTCCGGGTTCAGGCAGAGGGAGGACCCTGACATGAGGAGGGCACTCTGCAGGGTACCTCGAGGCATGAGGGAGCATGACGATGTACTGGGGGAAACACAGCCAGTACCACAGACTTGTGTATAGAACCACTAATGTGACTCTAGTTTGCTGTGGATATTATTTAAGAAGCCAGCCCTGAAAGCTGGCAGGCTGCCCTCCCCCACCGCCAGGCACCCTGGTGCTATTCACCATCTGTGTCTCATCCTGGCACTTCTGCCGCACGTCGCTCAGCATGTCTCGGAGCTTGGCTTTCTGCTGGTCCATCTCATCCAGGCGGTCCTGAGCATCCTGCTTCTGGGCCTCCAGCTCCTGCAGACTGCTCGTCTCCCGGTCCAGGTCATTCTGCAGTTCCTAGAAAGGGCCGGGGGAGTGTTAGGGTGTGGGGGGGGGGCTCCATAGGGGTGTTTATCACAGGTGGGCCAGGTGCTCTGCTCACACTGAACCGCGTTCATGGGCCAGGTCTGCTGCCACCATGAGGGCACTGTATGGCAGGAGGGGACCTATGACCCTCAGCTCCTCAAACCTCCCCAGCGTGACACCAAAGCCAGTTCAGGAGGCTGGAGACGCCACATCCCGAGAGCAGCCTGGACACAGATGGAACACAGAGCACGTAGGACAGCACACCCGGCACCGCCCCAAGTCTCGGGTGAAGGCTGATTGGGAAGTTCCAGACAGCCACAGCAGACAGCGATGGGTAAGAGGGTGCCCCACTTCTGAAAGGCCTCCCAACCACGTGGGTGTGCTGCCACCTTTCACACAAACAGGGAGCAGAGACCACAGGTGAGCGCTCTGACAAGCCGGGGGCAGCGCGTGGAGGATAGGCTGGGGCCACAGAGAAGACCCTGCCTGGGGGAGCCCCAGAGGCCCGGGAGAGAGGAATGGGGTTGAGGGGAAGAGGGAAGAGGACTGCTGGTGGCTCCAGCGCTGGAAGACGAGTGCCCGCCCCCTGCCCAGGGTGGAGAACACAGAGGCTGCAATCGTGCGCTGGTGCAGACCAGGACGGTGAAGATGGGGCAGGGCAGGGCAGCGCTTCCTTCTCCGGAGTCAGTGCTGATTAGACGGAGCTCACGGGCAGAGGGGCTTGGGGAGGCTATTGGCACAGCTCCCAGGTGGCCTGGTTGTGGACAGCAGGGCACAGCCACCTTGGGAGATGAGGAAAAACCACCTCTGTGGTGTTGGGGGCCCACCTGGCCGGCCTGAAACGCCTGACTCTGACCCAGCCGCCAGGAGGCCACTGGCAGGTATGGCTTGACCTCGCCTCAGCACCCACGGGAGTCTTCACCTTCCTTAAAAAGACAAGACTGGGGGAGGAAATGAGGAGCTGATATCAAGGGCTCAAGTAGAAAGAAAATGCTTTGAAAACGATGATGGCAACATACGTACAAATGCGCTTGACACAATGGATGAATGTATGGATTGTGATAAGAGATGTAAGAGACCCCAATAAAAGTATTTAATGAAAAAAAAATTTTAAAGACAACAAGACACACAGGTATTGTGCTCTGTTCACAGGCTGGGGGGAATGGGATTCGGGTAGTGGCAGGGAGGAGGTAGGTTTCCTGATGGGTCCCCCACAGACCTCGGCCGACCACAGAACCAGGAGAAAAGAACGTGTGCACAAATATTCACAGCTGCCAAAAGGTGGACAGCATGCAACGTTAATCAGCAGACACAGTGTGGTCCATCCATCCCATGCACTATCGCTCCGTCAAAGGAGAAAGCAAGTTCCCGTGCCTGCTAGACACGGAGGAACCTCAAACACAGAGGGCTGAGTGAAAGGCCGCTAGGAAGACCTGCTCTGTGACTACATTTCTAGGCGGAATGTGGCTGTTGGGAGGTGCCGTCAAGTCAGGGCAACTCATAGCGACCCTGCCCAGTCAAACACCAGGGACTGGTCTCTCCTGATAACGTGTGCAAAGCCCTTGAGATGAAGTCTGGCCATCCGGGACTCCGGGAAGCGTCCTGGCGGACTTGTGTGTTCCTTTGGCAGTCCACGGTGCTTTCAATCTCTGCTAGCAGCACAATGCAAATGCTGTGTTCCTCCTTTTACAATGTCCAGCCTTCTCGTGCATATAAGGTGACTAAAAACATCATGGCTTGGGTCAGGCGTAGGTCGGTCCTCAAAGTAAAGTCCCTGCTCTTCAACCCTTGTAAGAAAGGTCTTCTGCAGGCTGACCAATGTAATGTGTTCTCTGAGTACTGACTGGATCCAAGCAACATGAAAGCCAAGGCAACGTCAATCTTTTCTCCGTCGATCGTGATGCAACTAGTGGTCCCGTGGTGTGGATTGGGGTCTTTAGTTGAGCCATCATCCATCCTGAAGGCTGCCATCCTCCACCCTCACCAGCCAGTCCTTCGAGTCCTCCTCACTGTCAGCGAGCCAGTGTAATCCAGATGCCAAGTTCCTCTGCATGTGACCCAGCCTCTCTGGTTACCTGCTCAGCATACAGAGTGAAGTCTGGGGAGAGGATGCAATTCTGACGCAACTGTCCTGACTGTGAACCACGCAGTCTTCCTTTGTTCTGTCTGCACAACTGCCCCTTGATTCACACACCGGTTCCAAATGAGCACAGGGAACGGCTCGGCGTTCCCCTTCCTCTCAAGCCTACCCACCAGTTTGATATGACCCACACCGTTGAATGCCGGGGCACAGCCAGCGAAATACAAGTCTCTTTCTAGGATTCTCTGCTTCCGTCAAGCTCCGTCCGCGTCAGTGACAGCACGCCTCGTTCCTCGTGATCGTGTCACGGGCAGATTGCACTGTCAGACAGGTCTTCAAACACCCCTTTTAAGGAGGAGCGCACCGCCATTCCTCTGGGGCCTGTCATTCCCGGGATAGCGCACCATACGATTCTGACTCCAGTACTGGTCAATACCAGTCCATTGCAGCTCGATCACACATGCCAGTCCCTTGGCAGCCACCAGGCTTTCTACAGTCACTCCTACATGCCTAGCTCCTATTGTGAATTCACATTGGCAGCGGTTTGGTCTCATGTTGAGTTGGGCTCCATCGGCAAATGCAGGTCTTGAAGGTCTGACTCATCCCCCGCACGGTGGCTGATGCTGCTTTACGGCACGCTCGTCCTCAGTCTTGTTTTCAGTGTCTCTGATCTGAGGGGCTCAAGCTGGGCACTGCTTCCAACAGCATTCTACTGCTATTCCTGGGCTTTCCAGTACTGACGATGCGCCCATGCTCTCTCCGTGAGGTTTCAGTACTGACGATGCGCCCATGCTCTCTCCGTGAGGTTCCAGTACTGACGATGCGTCCATGCTCTCTCCGTGAGGTTTCAGTACTGACGATGCGTCCATGCTCTCTCCGTGAGGTT
>NW_022103927.1:346678-381451 GCF_000313985.2 Echinops telfairi | reverse complement strand
GCGCCCATGCTCTCTCCATGCTCTCTCCGTGAGGTTTCAGTACTGACGATGCGCCCATGCTCTCTCCATGCTCTCTCCGTGAGGTTTCCAGTACTGACGATGCATCCAAGTTTCCAGAGGCTAACTCCTCTGAGGTGGACAGCCTATTCCTTCTTCATGGTCTGTTCTTCATCTGCACACTCTGCGGAAACTTGTGCCCTCTGGGTGGCCCGGGGGTATTTGAAATACCAGTGACATCGCTTCCAGCATCACACAGCCACCACAGTGAAACACGACAATAGGCAAGTGGTAGCTACCATACATACACACATACATAGAAACCAACGGCAGGTGAGTGCTCGCCAGGAAGCTCGGGGCCACCTCCCACCCTTCCGTTACTCTGTTGTGCGTCAGCAGCTGGCATGCTGCTGTGATGCGCAGCAGCAGGGCCAACAGACACTTTAGACTAAGAGACTAGGAAGAAAGGCCTGGTTGGCTGCTTGAGGAAAAACGGAATGGCAAACCCAGGGATCAGAACATCTATTCTACCTCTGCCACACCCACAGTGAGGACGGTGCAGGGCCAGGCCAGGTTGGGTCCTGTGTGCCTGGGGTCGCCAGGAGTGGGAGTCAACCCAGAGTGACTGACTGATGACCAAGCCCAGAACTGGAGGCGGGGAGGCGGAAGAGGGGAGGGCAAAGGGTATGGCGTTCCTTTTGGGGTGAGGAAAGGATCTGAAATGACTGGTGCTGGCAGCACAGCTGGACAAATACACACGTGAAGCGGGTGAACGGGACGGAGGGTGCGAGTTATCTCAATAAAGCTGTTACAAACAGCAAAATGACCCCCCACCCGACCCCCGGCTCAGCAGCTATGTCCATTACTCAGGCAGTGGCTATGAAAATCGAGACCAATAAGAGTTGTATAAGCCCCCAATAAAATGATAGGAAAAAGAAGACGACAAAATTGGAGACTGTCGAGGGGCGGGGTGGGGGGGTGGGGAGTTGGGAGAGGTCACAACAGGCCAGGACAGGGCATTGGGACAAGAACTAAGCAGAGTTTCCATGACTTAAAACCAAAGTGACCAACAACAGGGGCCTCCTGCAGCACAACAACAAGACAGGCCCCAGGTTTGCTAGAGACCAGGCCCTGCTGCGAAGGGCAGCAAGGACCCCGTCACAGCACACCCTGCTCGGGCTCCGATGACGGCCGCAGCCCTCATGGCTAGCCCCAGCGTCAACATGCTCCAGGACCCTCAGTGGATAAGAAGAGTCACGTGTGAGGCTGGCGGTCCAACTCAACTGCCTCTGCGGGCCGGGCCACCACCATCCTCTAGGACTCGCTCCAAGCAGGACAGTCCCCCAAAGCCCTGAGTCTTGAAAGCCTATGGACCAGGAGTCACAGACAGCAGAGACAAGTACAAGTATATGCACAACCCTGCATTATCAGAAAGAACACCGGGAAGGGGAAGGAAGACACTGAGTGAAAAAGCCAGGCGCAAGGACCACACAGTGCTAAGAAGCCTCTTACAGGGAATGTCCAGAGCAGGAGGTAATGCGGGGGAGGGGAAGGATTGAGAGAGAGGTGGTAGTTGCACAACTTGGTGAATATGTTAAATGTCGATGAAATATACACCTTAAATGGGGGGATTCTATGTGAGGTGAATTCTCCCTCAATGAAACAAAGCAGAGGAGACGCAGATTCATTTGCCCCGCCCCTAGCACTGTGGGCCCCGTGGAAGGTCTGATGGAGGGGGGGCTCTCACCTGAACTTCATTGGTCTTTTGCCTGATGGCCTCTTCCTTCTCTCGAATGTCTTGCTCCAGGGAATACTTCTCCCTGAAAGGTGGCCAACATTTCATGAGCCCAGAGAGGCTGGGTGAGTTTCCGAATGCAGATGAGAGGACCCTCCGGCCCACTTTCAAGACCCCACAATAACTGGCACCGAACCCTGTCTGGAGAGGAGAAAACCCTGAGACCCCCGAGTGTGGGGGGCAGGGGGTAGCTCTATGGTGAGGGAGCCTCTCCCCAAAGCAGGGACTAGTCTCTGCCGAGGGGGGCTCCCGGTGGCACAGTGGTAAAGCCAACACCCCGCTGCTAACTGAGAGGGAAAGATGTGGTTGCCAGACATAGGAGGGGCTTCACAATGCTTGTGGGAAAACAGAATTGAACAATCATGGAGGTTTCCCATAAACTCTTAAAGCCCCTCCAACTAGATCCAGCCTGAAGAGCTGCTTGTGCGGTCAGGATGCTTCCAGTCTGTCCTACAGGGTCACTGAGTGTGGGAACCGCCTCTGTCTGGGAACAGAGGAAGAAGCTAAAAAAGACTGAGGAGAAGAGGACCTGACACACCACAGGAGGGGGCACGACAGCTTGGAAGCAGAGTGGTCCTGGCTGACGGCCAACCAGAAAGCCTGGATCCCAGAGTTACAGCTACCTGAAGGAGCTAGGGGCTGAGTTCTCCCCAGCCTTCCAGAAGAAATCACCCGACAATGCCCTGGTGGCCAACACCACAATCTTGGCCTGAGATCCCTTCCAACAACCTGGGGGGTTGGCAGAGCCCTGGGTCTCCTGCCTTGACCTCAGGACCTTGTGACTTCGAGCGGGTCGGCCTGTGACCCCTGGAGGCTGCACTGCTCTGATTCTAGTCAGGTAGCAGCACTTGCCCATGGTGGCAGACAGCCTCTCGGCCCTCCCTGTCAGCTGGGAGCCCCAAATTAAGGCATTTACACGCACCCAGGATTAACCAGAGGGAGTACAAACTTGAGGAATCGCAGGGAAAGGAAGTCGTGCCTCAGGAACGCGGTCGGGTATCCGACAACAGCTGAGGGAACCAGGGGGAGGTGGGGAAGCGGAAGCGGACAGCCTGGGCCCCTGGGCCCAGTGATACTCACCACAGGAGGCCCAACGGGTTAGCTGTGCAAAGATGACATGTACCCCCACCCCCACACCCCCCAAGAGAGCACAGGGGCTGGGCAGGGCCACTGCTAACAGCCCCCAGAGTCAGCTGCTGACTCATGGCCACCTCAAGCACAGTGAGAAACAAGGCTGCCCAGCCCCGCGCCGGCCCTCTGACGGGCCTCAGGTCAGAGCACTGTGCTCCACACTGTGTTCACTGGCTGGGATTTCGGAACTTGAATGCCAGGCCTTTCTTCGGAGCTCATCATGAGTCTGGGACCTGCCCACCCAAGTCTCACCGGCAGGACAGTGACTGCGTATGAGGCGCAGGGGCAGAAATTCCCCCCAGCCACCACTATCCTCCGACGCTCACTGACGGGGCACGGGGTCGTTACTCATACACACTGTAGTGATTTAGAAACGAGGTGCATTTACGCCCCTTTCCCACTGGGAATAAACGCACAGGGACCTGTTCCCAGGCCCCTCCATTTCCCAGGTTTCCCGCAGCACCTGCCCTGTGACGGGCTGGGGGGGGGGGGGTGCAGAGCGGACACCCGCACGCACCTCTGTAACTGCGCGATCTCCTGACTGATGTCGTCCAGCTCCTTCACGCCAGTGAACTCCCCGGAGGCCAGGGAGCCGGAGCTGTCCTGGGAGCAGACACAAGGGATGAGATTAGCGAGGTAACCGGACCCTGAGCAGGGTCAGGGAGCGCTTGGAGCCAGGGCAGACTACCTCATCTTAGGGTCAAAGGAGGCAGCGGTGGAACTGCCCACCGGCCACCAGACCAGCACACGTCTGATGACTGTACCGCACTCCACGAGGCATTTACCCACTGGACAGCCACCCCTGCCGGGGGCCCCTCACAAGGAGGCCACCTCCACCCCACCAGAGGGTCCTCCCACAAGGCACCCACCTTATCAGACCCCTCCCTCAGGAAGCACCCCCCTGCAGCTGGCTGCCTCACAGGACCCCCTGGTGGCAGGCGTGGGAACAGCACACAGGAGGAGAGGGCTACTCACCGGGACTGGGGTGCCTCTTTCGGAGGGCGGGACCATGTCTGGCGAGAGGACTTGAGGGGGGTCGAGGCCTTTACTGACCTTCTGCTGAATGAAATACATAGCTAACGCGAATTGGTCTTTGCTTAACTTCCCCATTTGCCTCGTGTCAGCCAGGGCCCTGGGAGAGATGTGGGGACGCGCATTACACATCTCGGATGGACACCCAACACCCACCGCAAGTGCGCCCACGCACTCAGCCCAGCAATGGGTGCTCTTCCTCCACCCAGTGACCACGGACTGGGGCCTCCGGCACCCCCTTCAGCCCCAATGTCTGGCCCCCAGGGACCCCAGGAGGGCCCGGGAGCTGGAGCAGACCACCACACCCCTCCCCTCCCCCCGAGGATCTCTTGAGGTCCAGCTTGTGTGGACTGAGCATGTCTGCAGCTAAAGCCGTGGGTTTTCAGTGAGGCCGGAGCTGGTGGCAACGGAGGACAAGGTGGGCTGAGGGCAGCGGGTGATGTGGGAACAAAGGGGGACAATGGGGGGGCTGGTGGAGATCACAAGAGGGTGATGTAGGGACACGGTGGTGCTCTGCAGGGACCGTATGGGGACAGGGAGAGAAAATGCAGAGACCACATGGGGTGATGGGGCAATGTGAGTGAAGCAGCATTGCTGGCTGTCCTCAGAGGCGGCACTGGATCTGGCTGCAGGGCACAGGATTGTCCCCCAGCTCAGTGTCCTCCATCGGTGTAACCTCTGGCACCTGAGCAGCTTGACAGTGTCCGCAAGGTCCTTGCACCCACAGGACGCCCCCGAGCAGCGAGGACAGATCAGCACCTACACAGGCAGCGGTGCCTGATGGGCCCATGTCCCCTGCCATCCGAACAGCATCAGCACAGAGAAGGGGCAGGCAGGTGCTGGCCTCCTCATGGGGGCTCAGAGAACACAGGTGCAGGTTGGCACCCAGCACCAGGGTCTGGCCAAGAGCAGTCTCGGCTTCTCACAGCATCACAGTTTGCTGCTGTGCCTGCTGCTACCACCTGAGGCTGGAGCCGCCTGCTCCACTCCTGCCCACGGTGCTGACCCTCCTCTCCACGTCTCTGGAGCTCAGCCTTCTTGGGGCTCACAGTGAGGGGGTGTCAAGAAAGGTCTAAGCTCCTGGGGACTCTGTACATGGCAGCCTCCTGCCACCCCTGTTGGGCAGGTCCAGTCCTGGGGGGGGGAGGGGAGCTGCTCCTGGCTGTCCTGGGCCCCACCCCATCTGTCCACCTTCCCGGCGGCCACCATGTGCTCTCCGAGTCCATGCAGACCCGTGGCTTCCTGAGTCTTCACCACTGTCATATGACTACGTATTATGCTGTGTCCAAAGTTCCCCTCATCGGCCATCCCCTGATGTGACAATCAGGCGTACATCATCTCCCTGGCACAGTACAGGCTAGCCCCAGTGTGACAGGCCCTGAGTGGAGCAGACTGGGAACAGGTTCGGCTGTTAACAAGCCCTCCTGGAGGAGCCTTTGAAAACATGCCTGGTGATCCCCTTCCCAAAGAGCCACCACTGAAAATCCTACAGAACATAGAGCTACGCTGACACACAGAGGTGTCTGATGGGGCTGAAACCCACTACTTGCTGTATGCAGCTTCCCCATGGGAACCTGGTTTGCTGTGTGCTAC
This sequence comes from Echinops telfairi, assembly GCF_000313985.2. Classification (NCBI taxonomy): domain Eukaryota; kingdom Metazoa; phylum Chordata; class Mammalia; order Afrosoricida; family Tenrecidae; genus Echinops; species Echinops telfairi. Next base: position 375,903 of record NW_022103927.1, on the reverse strand, counting down.
GTGCCCTCTTTGGGGTGGCTGGCCTTCTGGGGTGGAGCCCTCCCCTCCGAATGTGAACAAGCCCCAGCAGCATGCTGGATCAGACAGACTTGCTTCCCTGCTCCTGTGGGAAGCCCTCACAGGCCCTGGGATTCTGAGGCAATGTTGGACACTGACTTCCCATGCTGCTGGCAGCTGCTGCCAGACTAGCCCTCACTCATGGCGACCCATGCACAATGGGACACGTTGCCCAGCAGAATCTGCAGTTGCAGACCATCTCTGGGGTGGTCTGAGGGCCCTGCTGCTGGAGGAGGGCCACGTGACAGACGTGCAGGGAGCACACCGCCCTCCTTTGCCCTGGCCCTCCCCCCATCCAGCTCCCACCTCTGGAAGGAAACATCCGCGCCTCATTTGCACAAGGACCCCTCGGAGCCCCGCCCCCACGCACTCACCAGATGTGCGCCAGCAGGCTCTGGGTCAGGCCCGAGTGCATGAAGATGTCCTTCACCTCCTGGCCGCTCACGTAGCCGTCCAGGTCCAGGTCCGTCTTCAGGAAGACCTCGTCGAAGCGCACCTTATCAGCCACCGGCACCACCCAGCTCACGGCGGGCTATGGGGCATGCATCACGGTCTGTGCATAGGCCCCCAGTTCACGCCTGTCCCTGTGTGACCATCTCCCTACAACACCCTCCCCGAGGAGGCAGCCAGGACCCCTGCTGCGACCAAGGGACACTGAGGCCAAGGAGGGGACAGACAGATCCAGGCCCTTCACGGCCCCCACCTCACTGTACCCCTTCAGGTGGGGCAAACACCCTGGGCCCGCCCCAATCTCCTCCTGAGGTCTGCAGGGCTCAAGGGGACCCCAGCTACCCAATGGGGACCTGGCCCACCAACAACCTGTCTGGCAGGCATGCAGGCCCCCACAGCTTCCTCCTCCACCACCCCTGCTCCTCCGAAAGCCAGTCACCCAGGGAGGTGGTGGCACACATGGCGCCCAGCAGCAGCGGGAAAGAGAGCTGCACCTGACCGTCCCCGGTCTTGGGTGTGCACACTGGGTCCAGGGAGGGGCTGTGAGAGACAGCAGGCTGCTCAAGAACAGAAACCCCGCCCACGCACAGGGTGACCTTGGCCAACTGTGGGGATCCTCCAGGCACAGGGGCCCCCTGCACTCCGTGCTGTGACAAAGGGCCATGTGGGCTGCCAGCCGACTCAGACCTGAGAACAGGTCCCTAGGCTCACCCCTCAGGCCCATGCTCTCCTCTCGCCCCACATGCCTGTGTCTGCCCTCAGGCCGGATCCTTATAAGGCAGTCTCCCCTCCATCCAGGGGCACCTGCCACCATGTCACACCACCCACCTCAGCTCTCTGTCACATCCCACCACCAGGTGGCTTTGAGCCGCCTGGACCCGCTGTGCACAGCGGGAGACACACAGCCAGGGCGGACACACTCGCGTGAAGCTGTGCTGGGGAAAAAGGGAAAGGCCTCACTACTGAGTCTGGGCCAGAACAGGGGCGGCGGTAGATGGGGCAGTGCACTGGACTGAGGGGATTCGGCACAGGGTCCCAGACCCAAGAGACCACACTGTAGGTGACCGGCCCCGGCCCGTCACTTCATACACAGGCAGCCTTCCTCTTGTGAGTAGAGAGGAGCAGCCACCATGCCGCACTGGGCCCCCAAGGGGCCCAGCCCCAGCAGTGCTGACCTGGGGGTGAGGAGGCAGGGCGACCAAGGCTGCAGAAACTCCCACAGCCAACCCTGAGGGCGGGAGGGGACACCCCATCGCTCCACTGAGCCCAAACCAAAGCCACCGTGTCTACTTCTGCCAGACTCGCAGCAACTCTCTCAGGTGGAAGGAAGTGGCCCAGAGGAAGCAGGCTGCCACAGCTTTCTCCTGCAGGGCGGTGTGTAGCTCTGACCCCGCTGGTTTGCAGCCAAATGCTTTCACCACTGTGCATCCAGGGCTCTCTGCCCCTGTCCTAACGAGGTGATCTGAAGACATGTGCCAGGACCAGGGGAGCCTCGAGGTCAAGCGGGGAGGGGCGGGGTGGTAAGGAGGCTGGTCTACCTGAGCCTCCCAGGGACCGGCCTACATGGGACACAGCAGTTCCTGCCGTGCTCATAACCCCAGCTTCCTGCCCTGTGCCCGGCTTCTCCAACACTCAAGCCCTTCTGCTCCCCGAGCCTTGGAGTGGCTGTCTCCCATCTCCTCACTCGTCATCCTACCTTGCACTCCCCGCCTACTTTCTCCTGACCACCCGTCCTCTTTCCTCATGGGCACTGGCTATCTCACCACGACCGCTGGCCTCCCTGGCTCCTTCCCCCAGGCCCCAATCTGCCACTGAAGCTCCCCCGCCTCCTGGCAGTAGCAGGTGTCAGTGGCTGGTGGACTCACTGTCTGGGACATATGAGCGCCTAGCTTGTGACCAGGCGGTCTGGAGGGAACCCCACCAGCCTCAACCTCCCACCCAGCCAGAATGGTAAAGCCACGTCCACTGGCCAAGCCACCTGAACCCTCTCCAACCACCCGCCTCCCACAGGTCTGCAGATGTGACCCTCAGCTTTACACGCATGTACTCCACGCGCAAGAAACCGTGTGGCTCCTCCCACATCCACTGCCATGGGAGGGCACGGCTGCTAGCCGGCCTTTCTACTGTCACAGCCAAAGCCTGCTGTTCCCCCTTCAAAGCACAGAAAGCCGTGCAGGCCCCAGGAGACACTCTGCCTTTCCTGCACACGTGACGGTGGGCAGCAAGCTGGCTCCTGGGGACCCCACACGTGTCAGAGCAGAGCAGAGCTCCACAGGACTGCGGTGGGATGGCTTTCCAGAAGTCGACCACCAGGCCTTTCTTCCAGGGCACCTCTGAGTGGACTCAAACTTCCAACCTTTTGGTTAGCACCTGAAAATGTTCACCACCTGCACCACCGGGGGCTCTGTACAGAACACCAGTACCGGGTGTGAGGGCATGACCAAGGGCAGGTGCACGCACTAACCCTGCCAGGACGCAGGCACCGAGTGCGCGCGCACACACAGGAGAGCAGGCTGACTCCCAACACAGAACACAAATCCCGACCATAGCGACACGCGAGACAGGGCATGACAACTTCACAGGGCAGAGTTGCAGAGCAAGACTGGGCATGACAATTTCACAGGGCAGAGCTGCAGAATTGTCATCATGAGCAGGAGGCCCCATTTCAAACCCCCTCCGGCCCGTGCTGTGACCACTCTGGGGTAGGGCAGGGCTGTACCTGGGCCTGCGTGGCGCTGTGCTTGGGGGACAGGCTGCCGGTGCTGTTGGGGCTGCTGACACTGCCGTGGGACGGCGTGGAACGCAGGCTGTCCCTCGGCGGGGGGCTGGCGGGCAGCACAGACACAGCGCCTGGGAACATGGTCTTCTTCCTCTTGGTGGGGGGCACGAGGGACGGGGGCAGGACTGAGGGTACCGGCTCCTTCTCCAGCGCCCGGTACACCAGGTGCATGGCCTGCAGGGGGACAGGGTACAGTCGAGGTGGGGCAGACACAGTGTCTCCCACAGCCCCATCACTCCCAGCTCTGCCCCACAGAGGCACCACGCTGGAGGGGTGCCAGGGGGGGCCCCAGGTACACCAGAGACCAGCTGCGCCCCACCCAACATGTAGACACTGGGCAAGCTGAACAGACAAATGTAGGGCAGCTCCGGGTTAAGGGCACCGAGGTGCTGGTTTCCTTTGGCCACCAGGAAACGTGTGGGGTGGTTAACAAAGTCTGAACAAACTCCTGGGCTGGATGCTAGTCAGCAGGATGCGAATTTCCTATTGTGCGCAGTGCCATTCACCCCTTGACCTTGAGCTCTGTGAACCCCCACGAAACTGTGGTGTCTCCAGGAGAGGAGCCTTGTTTTAGGAGAGTCGCACCGAACGATTTCAGGATAAAGAGGCTTCTTGTTGCCTCTGCAACCTCCCCTGAAAATTCACGCACGTCTCTCTATACACGGACCTGCACCCGGATATAGGGAGGGAGGGAGGGAGGCCTGGATGGGTGGGGAGGGGGCCAGCAGCAGGGGGAAGGATAAAGCAACAACAGTGAGAGTACCACCTGCTTGGGGGGCGGGGGCAGGGGGAGTGGTAAACGGTACTGAGATAGAAAGGAGGAACCGATCACAAGGATCTGCATACAACTCCCTCCATGGGGGATGGACAACAGAAAAGTGGGTGAAGGGAGACGTCAGACAGTGTAAGACCTGACAAAATAATAATAATTGATAAATTATCAAGAGTTTGTGAGGGAGGGGGAGGGGGGAAATGAGGAGCTGATACCAAGGGCTCAAGTAGAAAGAAAATGTTTTGAGAATGATGAAGGCAAGAACTATACAAATGTGCTTGACACAATGGATGGTTGTATGGACTGTGATGAGTTGTATGAGCCTCCGATAAAATGATTTAAACAATTTTTTTCCATTAAAAAAATGTATTGAAAAGAACTCTGCACTGGTGCAACTTCTTAAAATTACATCAAAAAAAACAATGCTTGAAAATTTAAGCAAGAGAGGAGAGCCGAGAAGTGCACCCCTCCCTTGGTGACTGTTGTCCCCTGGGAAAGTGGGGGAGGGGAAATGCGAACAGGGACCTACCACAGCAAACTCATCTCTGTCTAGGTGTCCATCCCTGTCGATGTCACTGAGGTCCCAGACCTGTGAGAGAGGGACCAGTAAGGGAAAGAAGCCGGAATCCCCAACAAGACCACCACTCGGTTCTGCAAGCCCTGGCTGTCCCCAGAGACCCTTGCCTGGCGAGTCCGCCAGCCCCGGGGCCCTTGCGGGCGTGATGCTCCTTCCCTGAGAGAGAGCGAGCTGGGGCTGTGACCCCGAGACTTCGTCTGTAGCATCTTACCAGCCGCTCCTCGGGACAACAATGAGGCCTTCTGCTTCCAACAAGACTTGCGGCAGGAGACCCTGTCTATGGTGGGAATCAACTCGATAGCAGTGGGGTGGACCTTACAGAAACTCAAAACTCAAACTTGTTGCCATCATGCGGACGTCAACCCATGGGCAACCCCACACACCGAGGGCGGAATTATCTTCCCAAGAGCACACTGCCAGTCCTTTCTTCTGCACTGCTGCGGGATGCCGTCAAGCTGCCAACCTTTAGGCCAGCAGCCAATCAATCACAAGCCACTAGAGACACTCAGGGACCTTTCCCCAAAACCTTCCAAACTCACGGCCACTGAATCCACTGTGACTCACAGCAACCTTATAAGGCAGCATCGGATTACCCGTGGGTGTCCAAGGCTGTAAATCTTTAAGGGAGCATGGAGTGGCTGGTGGGTTCAAACTGCTGGCCTTTCAGTTAGCAGCCCAACACACCACCCACTTCACCACCGGGGCTCCCAAAACCTAATCATCCAGTTGATCTGAATTCATAGCAACCGTATACAAGAGAATAGAACTGCCACACAGGATCTCCAAAGCTGTGACTCTTAACGGAAGCCGACTGCCACATCTTTCCTCTGTGGAGAGGTTTGTGAGTTTGAACTGCTGATCCTTCAGTTACCAGCTAAGTCCCAGTACCACCAGGGGTACTATACCTAACAAATCAGTCTGAAATAGGAGTGATCTGGACAGGTGCTGCTCTGTACCCAGGTCTAACCCTAATGCACAACATCTGGGTATTTTTTTCTCCCAGATGCAGCAAGCAGGGCTGGGGACAAGTCTGTAGGAGGTCCCTCCCCTGACAATGAGCAAGATCATGTCCCTGAGAAGTAGGGGCTCCCAAAGGTGCTGGGCAGACAGTATCCTCAGTCCAAGTGGGTGGGTCCTGGTCACCTACTGGCTCCCAGACCCACACCCAGCCAGTCCGAGATATACATCTGCCAGCCTCAGCCGAGCTGGACATGTCCATAAGGAGCACCCCACACCCAAACCAGTCACCAGACAACCCCATAAAGATCAAAACCTCCCAGCCAGCCTCTGACCTAGCCTGCTGTTACCTCTGGACCCTCTGGGGTGCCAAGCTGTACCAGCTGCTGACAGTTGCCAGAGGCCCCAACCCTCAACAGACAGTGTCTAGAGGTCAGAGGGCCAGGACCAGACCCTTACACTCACCCGACCAAGGACATCCAGGGGCAGCTTGGAGTTCATGAGGACAGGCTTGACCTTGTCCCCGGACAGCAGACCACTGATGGGCAAAAGGCTTTCAAATATACCGTCAAACTTGGCTTTTTCTTCCACCTGGTTGGAAAGAAGCAGCCAAGTAAGTCCAGTGCTCGTGTGAGTGTCCCACCGAGCGGCCACCAGGCTGTGTGACATGGCCCTGGGGCACCTTCTCCCCGCCTTGAAGGCAAGGGACCACCAAGCTGCAGAAGTGAACTTGCTCGTGGGATTCCAACTATGGAATGTTCTGGAAAAGGCAGAATGACAGAGTCTGGGGCTCATGGTGTCTCCACTACTTCTAGCCACCTCCTGGGAGAAGGTCTAGAGAGAGGCCAGTACTGGAGAAACAGGAGCTAAAACTACCGTAAGTCACAGAATTGAAACCAAAGCGTAAAGAAACCCATCGGTGTTGAGTCAATTGCAGGCTCACAGTGGCCCTACAGGACACGATAGCACGGTCCTGGACGGTTTCCAGGGCTGTCATCTTCCAGGAAGAAGACTGCCACATCTTTCTTCCTTGGAGCAACTGGCAGGTTCCAACTGCTGCCCTTTTGGCTAGCAGCCAAGCGCTTAACCACTGTACCACCAGGGCACCTCAAAGAGGGAAAGAACCATGCATAATAGGAGACAGAGAGCTTAGCAGCTAACTGTCAAGATGAAGTTTGCACGCACGGAGTCTTCCGGGGAAACACACATACACACAGAGCCACTGACTGGAATCTGACTCGCAACCACCCCATGTTCCTGGGTAGAAGTGAGCTCCGTGGGGGGTTCCCGGCTCTGAGCTTTGTCCACCTTTCTTCTGCTGGAGCCAATGGGTACAGGTCCCAACAGGTGGGTCAGCAGGTGACAGTCGGCACCACTTAGAAGGAAAAGCTCTGTGTGGGTGGAGGGACGACTTGGCTGGGCTCACACTTACACCCAGAGGTAGCAAGCAGCCACTGTGGCCCGCAGGAGCAAAGACGCAGGGGCGAGGAGGACCGGCACCGCCGAGTGGTGGCCCGCTGTGGTAGGGCACGCCCTCCCTCGGGAGCACGGTGCTAGCAGGGAGAAATGAGCTCGAGGAGAGATGAGCCCATGAGCAGAGGCCCCACGTAGTGGCGGCCAGCATGGAGAAGGCAAATAGGGCATCTGGCCTGAAGGCTGTAAGTCTTACTGACTCAGGAAACACACCCCGGTGGAAAAAGAGACTTTGGCTTGGCTTTTAATTTGTTTCAACACGTGGCCACTGAAACCACTCTTGACACCTGTCTGCTTACGCTCTGCTCCCCAGCTCTTCGTGTGGAACCCTCACAAGCTCCTCGGGCCCATGGAGCCGGCCCCCTGCACAGGCTGCCCCGAGCCAGCCCGTGAGCGGCTGGACAGCTGCTGGCCGTGCTCACTGGGTCTCCTCAGGTTGGCTTTGGGAAGGAGACGGCCAGGCGTTCCAGGCTAGTCCAACCCAGTCTAGAAGCACCCCAGCACCCTGCCCAGCATCGCGGCGACAAGGGAGCTTCCACGTGGCTGCCAATGAGGGCCACTAACGGGGACCCGAAGCCTGGCCTCCTGGCATGGAAGGGGGGACTCCACTGCAGGGCAGACCCACCACTGACTGACTCTGCTATGTTATAGCAAGATTGCTGTCAGGGCCACTGTGCAAGCCAAATTAAAAGGGGGGAAATGTGAAGACCTCCCCACCTCATCTTAAAGAATCTCAGCTTATCTTGGGGCACGACCCCCTGCCCCACCCATCTCCCCAGGGTTCATCGGCACTGACTGGGTGGCAGGATTTGATTTTCTCCCTCTAGAAGCAATGGCCCATCTGCCCAGGCACAATGATCCTGCCTTGGGCTTTTCAGAGTGCGATGCGAAGTCAGAAAGGAGACTAATGACTCGCACCCTGGTTAGAAACTCGAGCGCAGAGGGCTCACGTTGCCCTCTCAGTCTGATGAAGAGAAGACCTTTGGAGGAAGCCAAGCCTTCCATTCAGGAGCAGATTGCCAGACCTTTCTTCCTCGTCCATTTAGTCTGGAAGCTCTGCTGAAACCTGCTCAGCAGCTTCGCAGCTTGCGAGGAAGACAGACACATGTGCACGAGGTGTGCTGGCTGGGAACCGGGCCGGGCACCCGAGTGGAAGCCAGAGAGACCACAGCAGACCGATCCGCACCCCATCACAGGCTGGCACGGGACTGGGCAGCAGTTGGTCCTGTGGTGTGTGGGGCTGCCCAGACTCGGTGGCCGTAACCACCCCAGTTGTGACTCACAGGAAACCACAGAAAGTGACCTACAACAGCAGGGTCTTAGGAATGCGCCTCCAGACTCGTCGCTCACCGCCCGAGCAAAGGACCTGCCACCACTGGGCAAGGCCTGCGAAAGGGACTTCAGTTTCAAAAGCACTAAGTCAGGACGCGGTGACCGCTCACACTGACGCAGAACAGGGACCCAACCACCCCAAAGACCGTTTCCGTCCCTGGCCCGTCACCCTCTTACCCTCACGGCCCAGTGGGCCTCTGTGGCAGGCACGGCGGCCGTCAGCGGGCTGCTGGTGTCGTGCTGAAAGGGAAAAGGGCGCGGTGTGGCTGCTGAGGCATGAGCGCACAGGAGCAGGGGCACGCGCTCACGAGTGGGGACAGACAGGCAGGAGGTGCGGAAGCCTACAGAGAGGCACGCACGGGCACTTACAAACTTGGGCGGCGGCATGCTCAGTGTCAGGTTGCTCAGGGTGACGTCATGCCCACTCTGCGCACACGCCACCAGCCTCAATGCCACGAAGAAGCCCTGTGGGTGGAAATGGAGGATGAAGTGTGTGCCTGGCACGGCCCCAGAGCACAGCCAGCGCCATCTGCCATTGCAGGGGGGTGGGGGGGGCCGGAATATGTGACCTCAGGCCGGCCTCTTGGCAGTATATGCAAATCTCACACCGGGGCACCTTCTGGGAGAGCCACTAAAAGGACTAGGCTGGCACGGACAAACCTCAGTTCACTGAGAACACTGCAAAGTGTCACTAAGTGAGGTGCTCAACAATTAAGGGCTCCAAACATTTAGGGAATACGAAATCTCGAAAGTGGGGGGCTTCAAAGGTTTGGACCAGATTACAGATGATGCCACGCTAGGTTCTCAAGCTGGATTTGAAATGGACAGTTGTCCTGGGATCCGTAGTCGCGATTCATTGGGACCCCCGCCCCTCTGAGCAGAGCACCCTCTCGGGGATTGTGCCACGGTAGCCCAATGAGGACTGTCCCCCCACCACCCGCCACGCAGGGCCCCAGGCCCTGTCAGCCCACTCCCCATCCCACAGCCCCATCACCCAGGGCTGGCCACCTGTGGGCTTAGCAAGCACAGACACCTTTTTTTTTTAAAACTAAGACAATCACTCAGCCTAAGAGCACTGATGGGTTTAAAGCCATAGATGCAATTCTGGTCTTAAATGTCTCCAAAGGAGTGAGTGCTAGATGGGTGTTGCCCAGGTGGACAGCAGCAGCCTGCCTGAGTCCAGGGGAGCCAAGCCTGCACCCAGGAGCCGGGGAGGTCAGGAGATTGCACCCAGCTGAGCCAGTAGGTGCCTTTCCTATGCCAAGGAACCCAAGGCCCTGTAGGAAGGAGGGCGAGCAGGGGGCACTCTCTTGGTGGCTCTGGTCTTGAACTGGGCGCCCACAAGCCACACCCCACGGAATCAGTTTGGGAAAGGCTGGGCTGGATGAAGTGCATAACCACTGGAAGGCTAGAAGAAAACGCCACCCTCCCTGGCTGCCTGCAGGGGTGCAGAATGATGACATCAGGCTTCTGGGAAGTGTTCTCCACTTTCAAAAGCTGCTGCATTATTTTTTTCTCATCAATACAGTGTCATCACTATTACCGTGGATAGCTGCCCAGTGGCCCCATGTGTACAGTGGAACTGCCCCATGAGGCTTTCAGAAGCAGATCGATAGGCGCTTTCCATGGGTCTGAACCCCCACACCTCAGTGGGGAATGAGCGCTTAGCCATGTGCCACCCAGGGACTCCCTCATCACTGCCAATCATACAACAGACATATCATCAAACACTGAAAAACAGTCATCTGTAGATACTGTGACACAGAAGGAGGGGCCCTGGTGGAGCAGTGGTTGCTGACCAGAAGGCAGACGGTTCAAACCCAACAGCCGCTCTGTGGGCGAAAGATGAGGCAGTTGACTTCCATAATGAAGAGTCGCAGACTTGAAAGCCCTCGGAGGCAGTTCCGTCTGTCCTCTAAGGCTGCTAGGAGTTGGAATGGCCTTGAAGACAGTGGTGTGGTGACACTGAAGAATTCCGTATACAGATCATGCTGGGGGAGAGGGGTGGTGGTGGCCAGGGGAGCCTAAGAGAGCTTCCAGAGGAGAGCAGTTCTGCATCCTGACTGTGGTGGCTACATAACTGCATAGAAGGCTGTACATACATAAGTGTGTCCTCTCTCTCTCTCTCTCACACACACACACACACACACACTCAGAGTCCAGCTACCATCTTGCCTTTAGCTTGGCTCCACTGCCCACAGCTGTGGGTTTGGTGGCTGTCGTATCAGATGCTACCACTAGGAGGAGCTCGTGGGGTACATGAGATCTTGGCATGATTGTTTTTGAACTTGTATGAGAATCCAGGATGATTTCAAAATCAAGTCATTAAAATCTTTAATCTTTTGTAACTAACTACACAAAATATGAGAGACACGCTAGCCCAGCAAGAGGCTCCGAGGTCTTTATTTGGACATGGTGCACTCGTGTCCAGTGACACTGGGGCGGTGGCAAGGGTGGGGGAGTGTGGGGCTGACGGCTGGCGGGACTCGGGCCGAGCTGCCCCCTTACTCTGTGGCTGTGTATGTACCTGTTTGTCCAAGAACCCTTTACCTTCTGGGTCGGCCAGGTCCCATATCTGCGGAAACACAAAACGGACTGTGAGCATGAGTGCAGTGCTGCACTTCCTGTCTGCTGCTGGAGCCGCTGCTGGCCAACCACCTGCCAGGGCCAAGCAAACGGGCAGCCTGCGCAGGGTGCCCAGCACACCCATGGCAAAGCCCGGCATCAGCCCAGCCCCTCACTCCCAAGGGGGTCAACTCCAGCCTGCTTCCCGCCCTGTGGAACCTGTGGGGACAGCTGCAGGTTCAGCCTCACTGGAGTGGGGCCGCCACCAATGAGTTTGGATCTACCTGTCCCAGCTCAAGGGACACAAGGTAACCTGATCACTCCCCGAGCGAGCGAAGGGTTCTCTAGCCACAGCTGACCGCCAACCACTTGCAGGGGCTGAGGGGCAAACTCACCTTCCCAAGGGTAATGTCTGAGAGTCCAGATTTCTTCAGGAAAAGTGCAGCTTCGCTCGCCCCAACCCGCCCCGTGTACGCTGGATCTACCTGCAGCAGAGAACAGCGCCTCAGAGACCTATCCACCAGGGACTCCATCAGGGAGGTGCCTGGGGACAGCAAGGCCCAGGGGCCACGGCTGCTGTGGCAGAGCTTTGGTCTCCGTTCCGGCCCACACCTGTTGTTAGCAGTGGCCGAGCCGACTGTGACCTCCTCCCTGCAAAGTACAAAACTATCTGGACCACACTGCTGTGACCCACAGGGTTTGCACCGGCTGCTTCCAGACGTTATGTACGTCACCAGGCCTTTTTCCTAGTCTGTCTGAGTCTGGAAGCGCCACTGGAGCTTGCTCCGCCCCAGAGCGACACTCACACCTCCCCTGCGGAGACAGGTGGTGTCTGCACAGGAGGTGCAGGGGGTGGGAATCCAAACCACCCCCCCACCGGCCTCCCAGCTAGGGGTGAGAATTCTACCACTGAACCACCTGCACTTGGTCCCTCTAAATACACACGTGCTAAACTTACCTGCTTGTAATACGATTCATACACTGGGTTTCCAGCAGGGATCTGTAAACAGAACCACAAACACTGGTCAAAAGCAGACACTGCTTCACTAAGTGTCACCCCTCAATTCTATCATTACCCAACCCCGCAGGAGTGAAAAATCAAACCCCACCTGCTTCAACCCCCATGCATTACAGACTGAGTTCCATAAAGGTGGCTGTCACCTTCCTGGGAACAGATTGTCAAGGCCACCTTCTGTGGTGGTGCTGGGGTGGGTTCGAACTATCAACCTCTGCCTTACAGTGGAGCACTTAACAATTTTTGCCACAGGGACTCCAAAGCCCAGTTACTTGTGGCCGACTCTCAACAGTGGTGCCCCCGTGTGTCAGGATAGAACTGCGCTCCACAGGATGTTCAGGGGCTAATGTGGGGGAAGGATTGCCAGGCCTTTCTTCTAAGTGCCTCTCTGGGTGGACTCGAACCTCCATCCTTGAGGTGGAGCTGAGCAGCTGAGCACATGAACCATTTGCGCTATGAAAGCATTCACTTGCTGAGGACAGCAGCTCGTTCTCAGGCTCAGGGGAAGAAGCACCCAGACCTTGAAGCTCTGCTCGGAACAAAGATGGCAGCATAGGGGCTCCGGGTGCCAGGTGCACATGAATGGCAGGACCCTGCCAGCTCCCCACCAGACCCCAGGCCCTGCCCTTGCCTCATACTTCAGTGCGGCTGTTCCAAGGCCACTGTCAAGCCAGGGCCAGCTTCCGGGAGTAAGATGGGTTGGGGGCCGGGGACCCTGGCATGGCCTCATGAAGCCCTGGTGACCATCCTGTGTGAAGCCTCAGGAGCCATGCCTGGATCCGGCCTGGTCTGTGGTCAAGTTCAAGCACTCCTCCCAAGAAAAACCCCAGGGGGCAGGAGGGGCACACTAGCTTTGGGAGGGGTCACTAAGCGATCAGGTAACTGTCTGCAGTGAGGCCAGCCACGGGGAGGTGGTGCACACTGGGACAGGAGACGCAGAAGCCGCTTGGCACAATGCCCGGGTACAGGGGAGAGACAGGGCTGAGGACCGAGTTCGTCTCCTGAAAGCACCTTGATCGCCATGCTAGTGTTCTTTCTTGATGGAGGAAAACGTCCCCCACAGGCCCTCTGTCACTTCCCTGCTCTCCACCTGTGCCCGTTCCAGGGACACCAGCATCCTGTGCCACCACCACACACAGCTGTGTCCCATGAGAAACTGTCGACGTGCTGTGTGCTACTAACTCATAGCCATTCCAGCTCACAGCCTCCTGAGGACAGCGTAGAACTGCCCTCGGGTTGGCTTCCCAGGTGAAAATCACCACGGGAGCAGAACCACCCACCTTTCAGTCAGCAGCTCAGCACTCAACCGCCGCCCCACCAGGGCTCCTCCCTCCCACCACGAACAGAGGAAAGGAACGAACTCCGGTCTCTGCACTTGCCTACCGTCATATCACCTTGACAAACAAGTGAACCCTGGGGGGAGGTGGGGGGGGACGGGACGCACACACACTCTCTGGTTAAGATCCCAGATCTGGTCATGACGTTTGAGTAGCTGTGGTATTAGAAACCCCTCAGGTGAGAGGTGACTGGGAACCAGCAGCTGGGAAACACACAGACATAAGTCCAGAGCAGAAAACAGAAGGGGATGGGCTTGGAGAAGCAAAAAACACCCCAGAGCTGTGTCAAGAGTGAAAACAATACCTATTCTGTGTCAAGCAGAACTGAGGGACAGGGAGGAAGACAGACATAACTGACAGGACCAGGGAGAGCAGAAACAGAAGTAGCTTTATTAGGTGGGGAAGCTCCCGGATGAGGTTCGGTGACCTAGGCCAACAGGTCAGGGAAGTCGTGCTCAGCAGCTGGGGACCAGGGTTTTTAAAGGGGTGGTGAGGGATGTATGGCAATTATGGCAATCAGCATATGGGGTCTGGAAACTCCGAGAACTGCTTTCTGGCTGCCGCTGACCTTTGGGAGGTGCAGGGAAGCACGTGCTGGACCCGGACCTGCTTCAGCTTAGTCCAAATGGGACTGCCTAGTTGAGACCGGCCCACACACTCTGCAAGAAAAGACAAAGGCCCGAGGACCTTGGGAGGACAACAATTCACAGCCAGTGTCCCTGAGAGACTCAGATGGCTGAGTGCGTGGGCTTGCTCTGCCAGACAAAAGGCTGGAGATGTGACCCCACCCAGAGGACCTAGGAAGAAAGGCCTGGCAATTTAATTCCAAAAAGATCAGCCACTGAAAACCCTATGGAGTACTGTCCTCCTGACACAGAGGGGTCCCAGGAGTCACAGCTGCTGGGCACCACAGCATCGGGGTGAGATGCCGAGTCACAAGCTTCCCAGGGCCTAACGCACCAGGATGGCCATCACCCTTCACTTCTCCTGGCCTCCATGGCCTACAGGGCAAGACCCCACCACTGGCCCGTGTGCTGAATGAGGTTTGGGGTGGGGGTGGGGGGGGTGGAGGCTGGTCCCCTGGGATGACACACAGGAATCCAGAGACCTCTGCCATCTACCAAGAGAGCTAGCTTTGCCGTCCAGTGGCCGCTTTCAGATCCCCGAGGGCAGGAACGACACTTCCCAACAAGCAGGAGTCCAGGGGCAGAGCTATGGTGCTTGGGGCCCAGGGAGCTATCTGCTATCCTAACACAAACTGATGACTGTGGATGCCACAGTCCACAATCCAGAGAGCAAGACCCTGCCCCGTCTGGAAAAGCCACCAAGCACCCCATACCCTGAACTTCCTGACTGGCCCAGCTGAGCTCATCTGGCAGGGCCACTGCAGACGCCCTATTGGCTGTCGGTGGAGAAGAACCTGGGGCGTGGCCTCTGGAACTGGTGTCCTGTCAGCCCTGATTCATGGTGACCCTGAGGACAACATGACCAAACACTGCCCCGTCCTCCCCCATCTCTGTGAGCTGCTGCAGCCCGGGACATTGTGCCTTGTAGGTTTTCCAGGGCTGACTGTAGGATGCAGATCACCAGGCCTTTCTTCTTGTCAATCTTGTTGTGGTTGCTGCCCTTGGGAGCCATCAGGTTGTTCCTGTCTATAGCGACCTATCTATAGCACAACACAGCAAGCCCTGCCCAGCCCAGCACCATCTGCACAGGGGTTCCGTCTTCATCTGGAAGTTCTGCTCAGCCAGACACAAGGTCCACTGGCGGGGAGTTGAACCAGGTCTCTGGCATGAGAAGGGAGGAGCCTACCACGGGTCCACCACTGCCTCCCACTAGAACAAAGGTGTTCTGGATTAAACTGTGTCCCCAGATACATGCTGTAAACCCTAAATCCCATCTGGGGAGGGGCTGTGCTTATGGAAGGCACGAGGCAGGGCGCATAGTGGAGGCTTCTCGAGCCCATCTCTTTTGAAGCGTAACAGCTGAACCACCGTGAGCAGCAGAGATCTCCCAGAAGCAGACGCTCAGACGTGCCAAGGACCTTCCAGACAGAGAGAACACCTCCCCCAAGGCGGCCGCTGAGTGCCAACTCCCAACTCAACGACCCACTGCCACCAAGGCGATTCCGACTCCCGGCGCCCTGATAAGGACATGGTGGACCTGCCCTGTCAATCTCTGTGGGAGCACAGAGTCTCATCTTCCTCCAGTGGAGGGCCTGGTGGTTTTCAACTGCTGACCTTGTAGTTAGCAACCCAACATGCAACTCACAACTCCACCAGAGCCCGGACCGCCTCCTAAACTGAGAGACAGAGAATGTGTTTGTTAAAGCCACCTACTGTGGCCTTTCTGCTACAGGAGCACTAGATAATGAACCAGACATGGGGTGTGCTCACACACTGACAATAGCCGGAAGTTCCCATTTCGTTGTACACATTTCTGGTCCTGCAAAAGCAGACGGGGAAGGAAAGGGTCGCTGACCAGGAGCGCCACTTCCTCTTACCACACTGCTGCCCCAGCAGCTTCACACTGGCCCGCCTGCCCAGCAGGCCCTTACAACAGATAACGACACGTGCTGAGGAGGCACGGGGTTCCCTGTGACGGCTGTCCATGGCCCAGCCCGTGTCAGGGCCGTGAGCCCACCCAGGGCTCCTGCAGTATGGCAGTGACTCCCACGGAGAGTGTCCCCTGGGCTGGAGCCTTGGTGGTGTAGTGGGTTACACGTTGGGCTGCTAACCGCAAGGTCAGCAATTTGAACCAGTCAGCCACTCCTCGGGAGAAAGATGAGGCTGTCTGCTTCTGTAAAGAGTTAAAGCCTCAAAATCCCACAGGGGAAGCTCTATTCTGTGCTACAGGGTCACTGTGAGCCAGAATTGACTTGCTGGCAGTGAGCTTGATGTTTTGGTTCTGGGGATGGGCATGGGCTATCCCCCCATCCACATCTGCTGGACCTGGGGCCCGGTCCTCAGAGAAAAGAAGCAGCAGCCATAGGGTAAATCATGCCAGAAAGATGGGACCAGGAGTCTGGTCTGGAAGAGCCACCGTTGGCCACTGCCGGTGAGGCCCATGTGGCTCTCAGTGCTGCCCCTCAGCATTCCCAGAGACTCCAGGGGCCCACGCTTTATTCTCTGAGGTGCTGCTGAGGAGGGCAGCCTTGCATGTCGGGCAGGTTGGGGGAGGTGGGCACAGTGGGGGAGGTGGGCAGCATGCCGGACCGCCTGGCTCCACCCTGGCAGGGGCTGATGCTGCTGTCAGCTAAGTTGGCACTGGCTCATGGTGACCCCATGCAAAACAGAACCCATCGCTGCCTGCCCCTGTGCTATGTTCATGACCGGTGGCATGTTTGAGCCACTGTTGTGGTTACTGTGTCACTCCATCTCAGAGCAGATTTCTCTCACATTCCCTGATCTCACCTTTATCAAACATGATGTCAGTTCCTACTGAAGGGTCTCTCCGGAAGACGAGTCCACAGTGAACAAGTCGGTCTTCACTTCTAAGGAGAATTCCGGTTGTATGTCTTCCAGGTCACATAGGTTTACAAACCAAACCTACTGCTATCGAGCCAATTCTGACTCCTAGCAACCTTCTCGATGGCACTGTAAGCGATAAATCTTTATAGGAGCAGACAACATCATCTTTCTCCTGCAAAATGGCTAGTGGATCTGAACTGCCGACCTTGTGGTTAACAGCCCAGAGCTTACCCCATGGCATCACCAGTTCTCCTGACAGCTCACTGCATATTCCATGCGTCTTACCCACACCACAATCCTAATGCATCGGTTTTCCCGGCTCACTGTGGCCCATGCACGAGGCAGCTGAGAGGAGGGCAGTGGTGCAGGGCGGGCAGGGCCTCAGCAACCTCTCCCCCCAGCACGCCAGGAACAGCACTCCCTGCTAGACCAGAGGGCGTCTTTCAAAATACCACATCGATAAAACAAACCTAGCTTTCTCTATACACCTGTGGAAGACCATCTCTAACTCCTAGACCGAGTAAAAGACGGGCTGCATGGAGTACTTACTACCTGCGGTTGGCAGACCTGACCCACCCGGCCAGGCCAAGGAAACCCTAAGGAACAGTCCTACTCAGCCATACGGGGGAGGGGGTGGGGGGGGGGATGACCTTGGGTCAGAATCAGGTTGGAAACGGAGGCAAGGTGGCCCAAGCTCACTCAGCCAACAAGTCCCCGGGCCTGAGGAGCATCCACAGGCTGCCCCATCTGTGAAAGAGCAGAACTGCCCATGGCGTTTCCCAGGCAGTAATCTTTACAAGAGCAGGCAGCCAGGCCTTTCTTGCATGGTACCACTGGTTGCTTCAAAGCCACACTCCTTTAGGTTAGTAGTTGCATGCAAACTGCTGTAGCCCTAGAGCCTCTCTCCCCACAGCACAATCACAGGGTCACTCCAGGGGCAGGGTGGCTGGCAGGAAGTGGTTACATGATGGTGCATCTTATTAAACAGAGAGAGTCCAAGAGTTGATTCCAGCACTGGTATCTCCTAGGAAATCGGCGTGCCTGCTGCCTCACAGGAAAAGTGATACTGCACAGGGCTGTGCCTCCCAGCTGTGCCCAGCCCCACAGGAGCCCAGCGCTGAACTCACTCCCGGAGACACCCACGCTGAGCACCCCCTGTCCACGGATGCCCAGAGGAGGGCATGGAGGCACTGCTGGGGAATGTTCCCCAATCACCTTGCCAGTGTGACCTTCTGCCTGCATGGCCCATGCGTGGGCAGGGCACAGCCTTGGGCAGGTGGTCCACAGGCACTGCTGAGGAGCCCAGGCTTGGTCAGGTGGGAGCTGGAGGTGGAGCCAGGTCGTGACTCCACCATGCTCAGAGGCATTCATATCCTCCCTAGTGGAAAGCTTCTCACATGATCCCTGAGTGACACAAATGCTTGAGCAATCGACTACCAGCGGAAAGGTTGGCAGTTCAAGCCCACCCAGAGGTGCCTCGAAAGACAGGCTTGGCGATCTGCTTCTGAAGGGTGACAGCCTTGAAACCCCTATGAAGCGGCTCTCCTTGGCATCGACCGCAGTGTCGGGTAAGGTACGGGAAAGGAGACGAGCTACGTGAATCACAACGCAGGGTCTGTGAAAAGCGGTGGGAGGAAGAGACGCAGTGCAGTTCTGCCCCTCTGCACCGTCACGACGGAGTGCCGGACTGAGAAGGAGAGCAAGAGGGGCCAGACTATGGGGTCTTGAGTCACTGTCTCTCTGGAGAGCAAGGCAGCAGCATGCGCTAAAAAGCACACACACACCACCACCACCATCCCAAACCGGCCGGACCTAATTCCCACCACAATCCCAGAGAGAAGTTTTACAGATACAGGCCAAGAAGAGGGAGAAGCTGCACCTGCTGCTGTCCAGGGCAGAACTTCTCCAAAGGGCTTTCTTGGTTGTAATCTTTAAGGAAGCAGACTGTCAGGTCTTTCTCCTGTGGTCACTGGAGGGGTTCAAACCACCAACCTTGAGGTTAGCATCAATCTGCAAACTATCTGTGTCACCCAGGCTCCTAGAGATAAACAGGAGTACTCTAAAATGT
Source organism: Echinops telfairi (assembly GCF_000313985.2). NCBI lineage: Eukaryota > Metazoa > Chordata > Mammalia > Afrosoricida > Tenrecidae > Echinops > Echinops telfairi. The sequence goes on along the minus strand of NW_022103927.1, from coordinate 357,051 downwards.
AGACGGGAAGACAAAAGAAATGGAATAGCAACAGTCATCTTAAAAAGGAGGCCTCGTGTGGGAGAAATGGGTCTACCTGATTTCCCGGCTTAGGCTACAGCTTCTGCCATCAGGGAGAGGGCGGCTGGGAGCTCACCACCCATGCCAGAGTTCCAGGTCTCATGTCCGACCAGCAGCACGCCGCAAGCACAGCCACCACCCATCTGTCAGAGGGGCCGTGGTGTTGGTGTTGCTCGAGTGCCTGCTAGGGAGGCCCTCAACAAGACAGACTAACACAGGGCTACAACAATATGCTCAAACATCACCACTGTGAGGATGGCACAACACTGGGCAAGTTTCGTTCTGAATCACAACTGACTCGACAGCACGTGACAACAACAGGATGCTGAGCAGGTTTCAGCAGAGCTTCCAGACTCACACGAACTAGGAAAAAGGCCTGCCGCTGACTTCTGAAAACCAGCCAGTAAAGAAGACCTTCTCACTCACAGGAGTTCAGTCCGAAGCCACTCTCGAGGAGGGCTGGGCCTGGGGTCACCACACAGCAGGTGGGGACTGATGGCATGCCAGTTGACAGCAGCAATTAAGATAGCACAGTCTGCTGCCCAAGGGCAAGGCACACAGATGACTGGGCTAGACCCCCACGCCCATGCCCAGCTGGACTTTGACAAGGTGCAGAGCCTCAGTGGAAGAAGGAGGGCACACCCGATCCACAGAGGGGGCTGAGCAGCTGGGCGGCCACAACCACAAAGACCTCCCCACCTGCAGACTACACCCGGCCAACAGCCCACTGGGAGCCAGGCTGGCCTGAAGTGCAAATGAGAAACTTGACAACTTCTAAGACAATACCCAGGAGAAGGGAGCCAGGCACTCAGGCTCCGCTCGGCGTTGTTAAATTTCCACCCCCAAAGCATGATCCGGAAATGGGGAAAAGGATACTTAGGATGCCGTCAATGCAAAGCCTTTGCTCTGAGAAGAAAAGGAAAGGATCGGAAGAAACTAAATCCTTTGCAGACCAGTCCTCCGACAAAGGACAAGTGTCTGGAATATAGAGAAGATGCCAAGCTCAACAGCCAGAGCAAACGGGCCACCAAGGGCACGGGCAAGAGCCGCGACGAGCACACACATGGCCACGGAGCCCGGCCAAGAATGGCCGTTAGCATGAGCCACAAGAGTGCTGCAGATAAAACCCAGAGATATCACCGCACACCTAGCAGAATGGCCCCAATTTAGGGGGGAGGGGAACCCTAATAAAAGTACCAATGGAGGCCTGGTGGCAGAGTGGTTATGCACTGGTCTGCAATCCACATGGTCGGCAGGTCAAAACCACCAGCAGCTGCAACGGAGAAAGACAACTTTCTACTCCCATAGTTACACTCGGGGCTGCTATGAGCTAACATTAACTTGATACCAGAGAGAGAGAGAGAGAGAGAGAGAGAGAGAGAGAACAAAAGTAGCAAAGGTTGGTGAGGATCTGGAAAAGGGGCTTCAGTCCTATGCTGCTGGTGGAAATCTAAAATGAGGCGACTACAAGGGGAAACAGCATGGCAATTTCTTTAAAAACTGAACATGCAACTATCGTCCAAGCCAGCAACGCGCTCCTGAGCCTTACGCAATGAAGCGTGGAGGCTTCCACTCCCACACACACCTGTACACTGACCGACATCCATGGCAGCTTTACTCCTGCCGCCTGTGGTGGAGTGAAATTCCTTCTACCCAAGTCTCTGTAAGGTCCACCTAATGGCTGGGTGGGACTATGCAATCAGGGCATGTGTAACACTAAGCAAAGGATGGGTCAGCTTTCGCAACCGCGCCCCTGGCCATAAGGCTGAGCCATCTTTGAAGCAGAAGCAGGAACAGAAGACTTCAAAGAGCAAGTTCAAGATCTCTGTCTGAAATGGCAGAGGCCGCCAGACCAGATGCATCACAGACTGCAGTAGAGACCCAGAGAAGCAGCACCAAAAGACTATGGCACTGTGGGACAGAGCCACAGAGTGACAACTGGGCGGACTTCCTGGCCCATGGAGGCAAAGTTTGTCAAGGGAAGATGTGGCTGAGACTGAGAACTGGAGAGATCTGGCTGTCACTCAACCGAAATACTGAAAATGGGAGAGAGAGAGAGAGACTGGGCCACTGGCTGAGGCGACCAGTGACTATATCTTTACTGTTTGCTGATCCTGACTTGTGGTAACCTATTGACTTCCCAAATAAACCCCCTTAGTTGTGAGCATTGTCTGTGAGTCCTGTGTGGCCACTGCAATGGATAATGGAATCCAGCCTGAATGGAGAGTGGCGTGGGTAGATGGGGAGTGGCGTGGGTAGATGGGAGTGGCGTGGGAGAACGATTGGTGTCAGAATAGGTAAAGAAAGATGGCACGTGGAGGCCTGTCTCACAATGGGCAACCAGAAGTCAGATATGGCCAACCCCGTGCCGTTTATTGTGACGGCCCACAGCAGAAAACAGCCAGATGTTCTTCACAACATGAACAGTGCAAACTGTGTGTCTGTCCACATCACAGAGCACAAGGCCTCTGGGTGGAACCTGTAGGCCAAGCCCCGCCAGGAACTGGAAGGCTGGGGGAAGTGGACCCACGGAAGGAAAGCCTGGGGATCCATACCAACACCCTTACTAACTCCCTGCCATGAAGTCAGTACCGACTTAGCAGACCTAGAGGACAGCACAAAGCTGCCCCTGTAGGTTTCTGAGACTGTGACTCTTTCCGGGAGTAGAAAGCCTCATCTTTCTCCCTTGGAGCGGTTGGTGGGTTCGAACTACTGACCGTTCAGTTAGCAGCCCAACTTGTAACCCACTACACCACCAGGGCTCCTATGAGTTATGATTACAGGCAAGCAAACCCTACGAGGCGGGTCTCCTATATTACAAGGATCAGTCAGGAGTCAAGACAGGAAGGAGGGGAACGGAGTGGGTGTCAGTATCTTGTCTGTGATATTAACTATGTTGCTGTTTGCAGTCCTATCTAACTCAAGCCCCCGTGCGACAGCTACAGACTGCCATGTGAGACTGCCAGGCCTTGATTGTGCAGTACCACGATTGGTTCTGAGCATCAATCTTTAGATCCGCAGTCAAGAGCCAACTGCTTGCCCACCCAGAGACCTTGATATTGACTGCAGTGATGCACAATGTTAGTATGGGAAGAAAGGGTAGAGGATACAGGGCCTCTCCCTCTATTTACAAGTGCATGGGAACCGACAATGAGCTCGAAGTAAGCAGTTAAAGAAAGAAAAGCAAGAGAGGCTTGGAGCCCCGGGAAGCCCAAATGCAAGGTGACCTCGGGAGACACACATGGAAAGATGAACATGGACCCCGCGGGGACAGACAGTACTATGCAGCAAAACTCACAGTGACCCCATGAAACCGAGCAGAGCTGCCCCCCACACTTCCAAGGCTGTCGTCTTTACAGAGACAGACTACCACACCTTGCTCCCAAGGCGCAGCTTCTGGGTTCAAACTGCTAAGCTTTTGGTTAGCAGCCAAGTGCTTAAACACCAACACTTCTGATATAATAATAAAGAATTATAAGTAAGTTTATAAGACATAATAATGATAATGAGATAAAACTAAAACAAACAGAAAATCACTCATTTGTTGGTTTGTCATCCTGGAGTGGCTTGTGTGTTGCTGTGATACTGGAAGCCCTGCCATCAGCATTTCACAAACCAGCAGTCACCGGGGAAGACAGGTTTAGCAGAGCTTCTAGGCTCAGAGAGCCCAGGGAAACCTCGAGGCCACTAAAACTCTCATGACCAGCAGGATAGTTGGATGATGAGGCCCTCGGGGTGAAAGGCACTTGAAACACGACTGGGGAAGTGCTGCCTCCTCAAAGCAGAGTCGGCATGAATGCTGTGGATGCAGCAAAATTCTGGGCCTTCATTTCCAGAGGGAGCACTCCTCAAAATGATTAGAAACAGCTGCAAATACCCATGAGTTATAGGAATGTGGAATACATAAAGTATGAACCTAGGAAAATCAAATATGAAATGCTTTTTTTTTAAATCTATATTCTAGCTATTAGTGAGCGGAAATGGGCTGGTACTGGCAATTTTGAATTAGATATGCATGTGGTCTCCCCGCCAAGAATGGCAAATGGAAGAAGAATACCATCACATTTATCATCCACAAGAACATTTCATCTCCTGAGGCTCAACCTTCAGTGTAACGATAGACAGGCCTATAAGGTGACCGGGAAGGCAGGGAGGGACGCGCTTCTTAGAACAATCCCCATCCCATCTGTGATCAAGAAGGCAGTATTTGCCCCAGATAAAGTGGAGAAGGTAGGAAGGGATAGGAAGAGACAGGAAAGCACGGGTGGGAAGGGGAGGCACGAGGAGGGGAGTCCCTTTACACTGTGGGGAGTGCAATGAATGGCAAAGCACCGAAGGGCAGAACTTGTTGAGTGGCAATCCAACTTGCTCTGTAAACTTTCACGGAAATCACGATAAAAAGATGACTTAAACAAAACCTTATGAAGTGCACGAAGAGCCATCGTAGCAACGCTGAGTCACTCACGGGGCTGCTGAGAGAAAGATACGGCAATTTACAGCCTTAAAAACCCTAGTTGGGGGGGCAGTTCTACTCTGTCCTATAGGGTCACTAGGAGTTAGGGTTGACTCCAGAGCAGTTGAGTTTTTTGCCACTGATGTTTGTTTCTTTCTTTATACTTCTAGATCTATCCTGCAATACAATGCTGTCACTGACAGGAAAATATCGACACATCTATATGCCTAAAAGCAAGCTCAGTTACAGTACTATTGTTCAAATGTGGTCACCAACCACTAATAATAAAGATAAAATAAATGGAAGGCGCGTATCAAGCTCTGCAGCCTGAACTGGATCAATCACACAATCAAGGTGCATTGCTAACCCCTGGCGAATGGAAGTGGAAACCAAGAAGGGTCTAGGAAATATGGCCTTGGTGAAAGAAACAATGCTGAGCCTCCATGGCCAATGACACTGGTCTTGGAAATGCCTTTTTTCAACAACAGAAATGGCACTACACGTGTACAAGGGGGCCATGGTGGCAGAGGGGGTTAAATGGTGGCCTGTAAACGGCAAGGTCAGCGGTTCAAACCCACCATCTGTTCCTTGGGAGAAAGATGAGGCTGCCTGCTGCTGTGAAGAGTGACAGTCTCAGAAACTCCCGGGGAAGTTCTACTCTGTCCCATAGGGCCACCGTGAGTCCCATAGGGAATCCACTCGGCAGCAGTGGGTTTGGTTTTGGGTTAACCATGTGGACCTCGTCGGACAGGATACACAGGCATTGAAAGGCAGCTCTTCCTGCGTCATGTGTGGAGAGCCCTCCGACCTGCGGGCTCCTCTTCTGGCCCTCTAACAATGTCCTGCTGCTCATGAGGTTTTCGCTTCTATCCAGGAGGGTCTCAGTGGCTGATTCCTCCAAAGTGGACAGCCAATTCCCTCTTCATAGGCTGTTCTCAGTCTCGAGTTCCGCTGAAATCTGTGCACTTTGGGAAATTCTGCTGGCACTTAAAATAACATAAAATAACAGAGCTTCCAGCATCATAGCGACACACAAGCCACCACAGTGCGACAGACCGGCAGACAGCGGAACAGACTCCATCTAAGAAGAGATGACGGAGAAGCTCAGTATCAGCCGTCAGAGCAGAGCCAGGGCCGACTGAGGACGAGACCATCAACGGCCCCTGCAAGTTCAAGAGGAAGCTGAAGGAAATGAAAACCAACCCATGAGAGCCGAAGCACACATTTTGGGATATCCTAAATCCAGAGTCCAACTTAAACACTAAGTGTGATGCACGGAACACTAGTGACTGAAGACCACAGGAATCGTGGGATAGCACCAAGAATATCCTACTGAAGAAAACAGAAGGTCGTTGAAAAGACAGGAAGAAAGAAAGGACCCATAGGGTCATCCTAAGAGGCTGTCTGAAACGTGCTCTTCCTTACACAGTAGCTGAAGCGAGTGGAAGAAGAGATGAAGGTCAAGGACGAACAAGGAGAAGACAAAGTAAAGCATTACAGCGAAATGCGCAAAAGGTCTGGAGGTAGAAAAACAAAAGGGGAAAAGACAGTGGCATTCCCAGCTAAAAGAGCCGAAGGAGAAAACGCAAAGCCCCCAGTTGCAATACGGAAGGACTCTATGGCGACATTACTGAGCAACAAAAGCAGCATCAAACGAAACTGCGAGGAATACCCAGCCACTCTACCACGAAGAACTAACTGGTCGACACTCCGGAAGAGAGAGCACTGAAGGACGAAGTCCAAGGTGCCTGGTGAAAAACAATGCTCCAGAAAGTGGCAGAACACCAGGGGAAATGTTTCCACAGACAGAGGCGATGCTGAAAGCATCCTCTTCTCTACGCCAGGGAATCTGGAGGCCAGCTACCTGGCCAACTGGCTGCAAGAGATCCATATCTGTGCCCATTCCAAAGAAAGGTGACCCAAGAGAAGGTAGAAATTATCAAACAGTGTATCACTCATGTCACACTTAAGTAACATTTTGCTCAAGATCATTAAAAACAGTTGCAGCAGTACATGCAGAAATTCATGAGGATTCAAAAAAAGATAGGGAATCTGCTGGTGTCAGAGGGAGCTTGGCTAAAAGCAGAGAGTACCAGCAAAAACATTCACATTTGCCTGTGCTTTACCGACTGTGGAGCCCTGGGGGTGATGGTGACATGACGGGCTGTGATCCCCACGGTTGGCACTTAGAAACCACAAGCCGTTGCTGTGATCCCCACGGTCAGCACTTAGAAACCACAAGCCATTGCTTGGAAGAAAGATGGGGCTTCCAACTCCAGTACACTTCGACAGTTTCAGAAACCCGCAGGGGGCTGCTGTGAGTCGGCATCGCCTTGATGGGATGGCAGTTGAGTTTGCTGACTGTGCAAAGGTATTCAGCGGGCGAATCATGACAAACGGTGGCTAACATTGGGAAAAACGGGAATCCCTGTAAACTTAATGGCAGGGATGCAAAACCTGCACGGAGTCCAAGAGGAATCACTGAGTGGCTAAAAATCAGGAAAGGGGTACATCGAGGTTGTATCCTTTCACCACACTTACTCATCTGTATGCTGAGTGAATCATCTGAGAAGCTGCAAGACGGCAGCATGGGAACTGGAGGAAGGCTCATGAACAACCTGAGCTATGTAGGTGACAGGCTGACGGTGCAGGGGACTTGAAGCACCTACTGATGAAGATCAAAGACTGCAGCCTACAGTACGGATTACCCCTCCTCCACCACCACCACCACCACAAAACCCTTACCACTGGCCAAAGAAGCAGCATCATGATAAAGGGAGAAAAAGCTGTTTTCGAAATCCTCATTTTACTTCCACACGTACTGCCTAGGGAGACAGCAGTCAAGAAATGTTAGAACACACAGCATGAGGCCAGTCTGCTGCAAATGACCTCTTCAGTGTTAAAAGCAAAAATTCACTGTGGCCTAAAGTGTGCCACACTGACCCCAGGCCGTAGTACTGTCAGTCGCCTCACCGGCATGTCAAAGTGGTCGAGGAACAAGAAAGACCAAAAAGGAATGGAAGCGTTCGGTGTTGGTGAAGAACACTGGAAGTGCCATGGGCTTGCCAACAAATGAACAAGTCTGTCTTGGAAGAAGCGCCGCCAGACTGCTCCTTAAAAGCAAGGATGGTGAGACTCCAGCTCACAGTGATCCATCCTGAGGGATCAATCCCTGGAAAAGGACATGCTTGGTAGAGGGCCGGCAAAAAGGAGGAAGGCCCATAACAAGATGGACAGACACCGGGGCAGCACCAATGGTGAGGATGGCCCAGGGCTGGGCAGTGTGTCGTTCCGTTGTACACAAGGCTCCTATGCGTCAGAAAGGACTTGATGGCACCTAACAATGGCTGCTCCCCAGAAGCCAGGAAGGCTAAGACTTCGTCACTCTGGACACGATCGACAGAGGAGAGACCCATCCCTGGAGAATGGTAGAGAGTCAGCTCAAAGGAAAAAGAGCATCAACAGGATGATCTGACACAGTGGCTGTGCCGTTGGGCTCAAACACAGCAATGGCAGTGGACATGGGGCAGGACCTGGCAGTGTTTGCTTCGGTTGTGCCCAAAGTTGCAGTAAGCTGGAATCAATTCAACCCACTCAACAACAGTAACAACACTGCACATTAAAACTGACACGTGGCCTGGCCTCGTGCTCAGGCTGCCTTTCCTCAACACCAAGGGCTCCCCCACCACCACCACCACCGCAGAGGATGGGACAGGAGTACCCACTTCCTGGCCCTAGGGGTCAATGCACTGAGGAATCTGATCAGGGCGCCTCCCAGGCTGTGTACGCGGTGCACTGGCTGGAATGGTACCCAGTTCTCCTGCATGGAGCATGAGGATACTAGCTACAAACCCTAGGGACAAGCTTTACTTCTCCCCACTCACGATGAGGTGGACGCTCAGGCTGCATAGACCTCACAGCTGCCTCCGCAGGTGAGAAGCATGCCACCAGGAGCCGGGGTCCTCGCAGCACACAGCACCCACGCTTGCCCCTCCCCTCCACGGCACCAACCCAGAACACGCAGGCTGCGGCCCATGTGTGCACCTTCAGTGCGTGCTGGCTGCTGTCTCCCCAAATGCAGGCTGACGTCCTGACAGAGGTCCCGGGGCTCTGACCCCATTTGACAAGGACTTTGACGTTAACCGGGAGATCATACTGGAGAGGGGGAGGGTCGGCACCCTATCTGCTCAGGGGTCCTTAAACAAGAGAAGAGACCCAGAGACAAGCAGGAAAACCAGCAGAGAGCGGAAGGCGGCGGGAGGCCTGAAAGAGAGGGCCCTCAGAGTCCCAGGCCTCCAGACCATCAATCCCTGTTCTAACAGAGGCTGCAGCCCAGGTGGGGTAGCTCGCTACAGCAGCCTCAGCTAGCTCCTGCAGGCTGTGATCTGGAGGTGAGCACCTGCCTATGAACACCCATGTTCGGGGCTATATGCGAAAGGCGGTCTCCTAGTGGCTGCATGCCAATGGGCCGGACCTTTCCCAGGTCACACAAAGACCTAGGCCGGGGAGAAAATGCCACACTGGGGTGTGGGGGCAGGGCACCTGGGCCCCAACAACAGCCCGAGGTACACATGGGAGCCCCTGCGGGGTCCCAGTGTCCATACTGGAATCCTCGGGTGGAAGGAGAAAGTCTCCTGAGTGACTCAGGGGACATCAAGCAGAGCGAGGGGCACTGTGAGAACTCATGCCCAGGGACCCCCCCCACCACCACCACCACCCCGGGCCACCTCTCAGGATGAGAGAGAGCCTAACAGCTCATAGCTAGCAGCCCCCAGGCCTCACAGTTGCTCCCCCATGTCATCGTTTCCCTGAACTAAGGCAGCGTTCTCGGCCAGGGAAAAGGTGAATGACAAGCAAATGCAGTGACACATCGGTTGTCGAACGGCTCCAAGCTCGAACTTTCCACTCCTGGAACAGTGAAGTTGGAAAAAAATCTGCTTGGTATTCGGAACTTTGCTCCACAGTCGAACTAAAATACGACATGAAAAAACCTATATGGGCCGAGAGTGAGTCACGCCATCCCATCTTACCACGGACACAAAGGGGTGACGCTGTGATCTAAGCACTGCTCTCGCTCAGACAACATACAGTGCTCGCGATGATGCGTCAAACACTAGCCAGCGTGCTTCTTCGTGCCCTTGATTTGCGTAAACTACTACTGTGACCGCGGCTCCAGAGACAGTTAGTGATGCCAGCAGTGAAGCTGGAGGAAAACTGAACCACGACCGACTTGAAAAGAAATCAGTGTGAAATGTCAGTCACGTGCCTCCTTTCTGATTTGGAGGCTGAATACAACAGGGCTAAATCAACATGATCAACATTGGGGTGTGGGGGGGGGGGAGCTGCAAAAGCTGCTCCCGTGTGAAAGGTGTGACATCGTTAACCACGAAACAAAGAACCCAGACCATCAAAAAGGGTGAAAAGTTATTGTTAATTTAGATAAATCAGAAGCAACCAGATGGTGATAGGGTATTCGAGGCAGTCATATGCAAGTCTAAAAGTCTCCATAGTGAATTTATAAGTGTGATTTGGGGGCCACACACCCAATTATTTGGTTTTCCATTATTTCTTATGGGAAAAATATGTTCGAGTCTTGAACTTTTCAGTATGCGAACATAAATTTGGAAAGAATTGTGTTTGACAGGCGAGGTACCACTGATCTATTCAGAGTGAGAAATGCCCCGTTTTCGTAACTCTTGTAGTGCCCAGGGCCCCATGGTGCTGTGGAAGTGAGCCACCCAGGGGGAGCCCAGCTGGGGGTACAAGTGAGAGACAGAGGGGCTTGGAAGGAGTAGGGGCAGGAATAGGAGCCTGGGCGTGGGTGCAGTGAGTGAATAAGATGGGAGGGGGACAGAGGGAG
>NW_022103927.1:341710-346143 GCF_000313985.2 Echinops telfairi | reverse complement strand
CCCTGTCTACTCTGGAGGAAGGCCACACTCTCAGCTTCTGTAGCCCCAGCATTCCTCGTGTCCTAGGTGGTCTCCCGAGGCATGGCTGTGGCCCTCAGTGCTGACCTACTCTGTATATCTCAAAAGTGGTGAGGTTAACACACTGCCTGCCTCAGCAACCCGACCCACCAAGGAAGCAGGGAGCTCACCCACACGTCAGAATTCCAACCCAATTCGTTACCTACTTTGCTCTCAAGGGTAAGCGGGTGAGCAGGACAAGCCCACCCCGGTCCTGTGGGTCCCAGACTAGGCTCCAGCTGAATACCTGCACACACTGGCTTGTGGGAAAGCTCGAATGTCCCCAGAGAGAAAGGGCTGAGCTGGTCTGCTGGGAGAGACCGGCCTTGGAGAAGGAACCCAGACCTCTGGAAAACAAACGTGCCTTAGAAGCGAGGATGGAAAACAAACGTGCCTTAGAAGCGAGGATGGCAAGACTGGAGCTTGTGGTCATCCGGACAGACAACGGCTAGAAAAGGACACCGTGGTTGGGGAAGGGCAGGGCCTGGGAAAATGAGGGAAATGCTCAAGAAACCATCTTAAATCTGTGGAATCTAGATTGCAGGGGTCCAGGGAGTCAGGGTGACCTCTAAGGCCATTTCCCCTTAGGTGTCCTTCGGAACCTTGAACCTTAAAAACACTCATTTCTACAAAGTCACCTTGGAGTCAAACACTGATCTAGAGCAGTGTTTCCCAAAGTGGGTGACACCACCCTTGGCGAGTGCTGTAACAATGTTGGGGGTGGAGGGGGGCTCGGCCTGCAATAGCAGATACCTACACTTTAGCCTGGATGACAGGCTTTAGTACAAAGGCTTTTTAATTGCCCGGGAGCTGCGAAGTCAATTTTTTTTTTTTTTTTTCTGAAAAGGAGAGGTAGGCCAATTAAGTTCAGCAACCTGTGATCTAGATAAACTATTCCAACCCTTTGAAGAAGTCCATCCGTTTCAGGACGCCAACTTCAAAGTGGGGGGCAGGGTGGGGGGAGAAACTAGGGCTAAGAAGAGCTGGATTCTTCAAGACAATGCGCATGAAATTCTTCCTGACCACACAGTTCATCAGCCCCTTTTCCACAACGAGGCCCATAATATGTGGAAGAAGAATTCTGGAAGTTCTTCTCATCTTCAGAACATGTTTTTTGACTCTCTAGTTGAAATGTATGCTAAGCAAATAATCTGGGAAGCGGGGCTATGTGAAGAAGAGAGTGGCATCAGGATTGGAGGAAGGCTTACTAGCAACCTGTCATATCCAAATGACACCTTTCTCAGTGAAAGTCGGGAGGACTTGACGCACTTGCTGATAATGATCAAGGATTGCAGCCTTCGTTATGGATTACAATGTAAAAAAACAAAATCCTCTCAACTGGACCAACATAAAATGTCACGATAAACATAAAGGATTTGTCAAACGTTGCGTGGATCCACAATCAATGCTCATAGAAGCAACAGTCAAGAAATCAAATGACTTCTGAAACAGTGGAGCAGCTGCATAATGAAATTCAATTGTATGTAAACTGTATATCAAAAAATGTTTTATTTTTAAATGAAATGACTCATTGCACCAGGCACATCAGCTACCCAGAACCTCTTTAAAGTGTTGAAGAATAAAGATGTCACTTGGCGGAGTAAGATGCACCTGACTCAAGCCATGGTTATTGTTTAATCACCTCGTATGCATGTGAAAGTTGGACAGTGAATAAGGAAGCCAGAAAAAGAATTGAAGCATTTAATTATAGTGCAGGTAGAGAATATTGAAGGTACCGCGGACTGCCAAAAGAAGTACAGCCAGAGTGCTCCTTGGAGGCAAGGATGGCAGGGCTTGGTCTCAGTCCCTAGAGACGCAAGCATATCATGCTTGGCACAGTGGAGGGGCAGGGAAAAAGAGGAAGCTTTTTAAGGAGCTGGATTGATACGTGGCTGCAACAATGGGCTCAAACTCAACAGTCACTGCAGCTGACATACGACCAGACAGTGTACACGGGGTCACTATGAGTCAGAACCAACTCAAAGGCACCTACCAACATCAGTTAAAATATTACCCCGGTGTGCACACTATATAGAAAATGCACGCGAATCCACGTTTATTATTGGTTTACTATGTTTTTTGTTTTAACACCCTCTGCAAGATGGAGTGCCACAACATCCAAAAACAATGGACTGAAACGCCCCCAGGAGCAGGAAGCTGTGCAGCCCGGCCAGTTTCCTGGCTTGTACAGAAGGACACTGTGAGTGGGACCTAGAAATGGTCTGGAGATAGGAGGAGAGAACATTCCAGAAGACGGGTGTGGCACATGCAAAGGCCCTGGGACAAGAGGGCCAGTCACTTGGAGGAACTGAGGCAGCAGGGCAGGAGGGCAGGCCAGTGTGATGGCCTCACCTGGAGCTGGGCTGCTTCCAGTTCACAGGGATGAGATGGCCATGCCTCTGATGCGGCTCCCTGCTCCCAGCCAGGTGACCGGAGAGGAGGGCTCCTTATCAGGTACTTCACAGGTAAGTGGATCCTGCTATCTAGGCTAAGATCACACCTGGTGAGGATGAGGCTTGGCTCAGCCTCCACACCCCCCTCTCAGGGTGTGAAGTGAGGGCTGGGCCTGAGGGATCAGTCCAGGCCAAGCAGCCTTCTGGGTACTGCCCTTGCAGTAGGTGGGGCACCAGGGCAGTCCTCTTCCCTCCTGCACCGCCCCACCCCCACTACACACACTCACTGCAGGCAGGCATTCTCCCTACCAGTCTTTTTTGTTTGGGGCTGATTTGTCCCATTGACCCAGCCACCTTCTTCCCTTTGTCCCCACGTCACCCTAATGACAAACAGATGGGGCCCCATTTCTTCACAGCCCACCCTCCCACACCCACCCCTAGTTCCAGCCCTCGCCGGAGTGAGTTCCAACTCCTGCTTCGGCTCTCCCTGCCTTGTGAGCTGTCCGAGTCAGCCCTGCCTCATGCCCCCCACCCCACCCCTTTTGCACAGGGGGACAAAACAACACCCAGTCCTGTGCCATCCCCATGGGTGTCCACTGACTAGCGTTCAGAAGATCACCGCCTGGCCTTTCTTCCTAGTCCATCCTAGCCTGGAAGCTTCCCTGGAGCCTGCTCAGCATTAGGCAAGCCTCCACTGCCGGATGGCTGTGCGTGCGGGAGGGGCCCTGGCCGTGTCTGGAACCAGGACTCTCCATTGGCCCCACTGAACTACCCCAGCTCCTCCAGTTCCTGCTTGGCCGACAGCCGCGGGGCAACAGGAAACAAAAGGGTGGCCTCGGAATCCAGCACCCTCTGGAACCTTGTGGTCCACCATCAACTGCTGGGGTGCCGTCACCAGCAGCAGCAGCAGCGAGAGAGAGCAGCAAATGTATTCCCGAGGGAAAGACAAGGTCCTAAAATAAAGGACAGTGTCCCAAGCACTCAGCATTCATTCCAGAAACATCCCTGGAGGTGAGGTGAGGTGAGGTGAGGCGAGACCAACTCCGGGCTGAGTGCTCAGCGGGCCATTAGGAGCAGAGGGAAGAGCACGACTCCACCCTCGGATGACACGGAATCACCCCACACATACACACCCAGCTGTGGGACTCCAGCAATTGACTCAATAGGCACTCTGTACAATGGGAATAGAGGCCGCCGAGAGAGAGGGACTGGGGTCCTGCATGGTCTCAGTGGGGTACAGGCCTGTCTGCTCATCAATGGCAGCTCGACAGCCACTAAAGGTCCCTGCCATCGAGTCCATGCAGACCCCTGGCAGCCCTACAGGACAGGGTAGAACTGCCGAGACTGTAACTCGTTATGGGAGTAGAGACTCCCATCTTTCTCCCAAGGAAGGGACAACTAGGTGTCATTAAAGATGAATCCAGAGCCCACGAGGACCCCCTGGGCATGGATGGACCTGGAGGATACCATGCTGAGTGGCAGCAGTCAATCACAAAATTCCATATGAGGTCATTGTTACCAAGGAAAGACCAAGACAGAGGCTTCCATATCAGAGGAAACGGACTTTGATGGGCTGGAGGGGGAGGGGCAAGGAAGGGCAGATGAAGCAGGAGGCTAGATGGTGGACAGGTGTGAACCTGGGGAAGGGGAGGGCGGCAGTCCACAGGGAGAAATAAGGGAAAGCAAAGGTGGGGCAGGTGATGGAGGGGCCTGATACATAGTTTAAGTGGATGAAATGGAAAGCCCCATCTAATTCACAAAAAAATTGTAATTCTTTTTTAAAAGGCTGGTGATTCAAGACCACCCAGAGGTGTGTTGGCAGAAAGGCCTGGCAAACTATTTCTGAAACAAATGGGCCACTGAAAACCCTATGGCGTTCAGTTCTATTCTGATACATGTGGGGCTGTGCCCAGCTGCAGTCCACTCACCCCCCACTGCTTGGGGCAGGAAGATCGCAGACAAGGAAGTGATTGGATACCCAGT
>NW_022103927.1:337804-341269 GCF_000313985.2 Echinops telfairi | reverse complement strand
ACACAGTCAGCAGGCAGCAGACCAGCAACCTCCAAGGGAGAGCCTGTTTAGCATAAAGGAGTACCAAGGGATCCCACTTGGAGAAGCAAAAATGGCTTTTAGGGGAAATGAGAAGAGCCTCTACAGCAAAGTGGGAGGGACACAAATCAATGACAGTCCCTTTCAGGGGTCAACACCGACACTCAGGCTCAGAAAAGGTGACGAAGAAGGAAGCGTCTGAGACAACACCCCATTGGGGAGTGGGAAGGCTGCAGATGGGAAAAGTGCTAACAGCACAGACCAGGGAAAACTTCCTCTCAGCCCCCCACGAACTTGCCTCAGGTTTCACATCCCTCAACCAGTCCTTCACCTGGACCTGCCACCTCACCTGCTCCCATCCCAGCAGCTCCAGACCCCAGCCAGGCAAGACCCCGTTGTCAGCCTCACCTCCCTACATCAACCTATCCTGAAGCTTGACTATAAGCATCCAGCAAGATGGAGCCGAACACAGGAGCACCTGGGGCAGGGCATCCATGAGAATAGGTCCAAGAAGTGCTGACATCATTCTGGGGAGGGAGAAAACCTGGCTAGGCCTTTAGTAATGAAGTAGCGAGAGAGGAGAGGAGATGCCAGTCCAGCCATCAGCGACTGTGACCGCGCCAAGTCCTAGGGCTCTTCTTACTGCCCCTCCTGCAATCCTGAACCCACCCCCAATCCCTGAGCCCCCAACTCCCAGCTTCCCAGCACACAGAAGCCACATGTGAACACACAAGGCGGGTGCAGGCCGCTGGGACCCACTTTGTGCATTTAACTGCCATCTCCCAGGAGCTGGGCCTGAAGCCAAGCTTGTTGTCCCGGAGCCCCAGCAGACAGACACACAGACACCTGTGGCTGAGGAGTGGTGTGAAAGAGACAGTGGGCCACTGGGGTGGGGGGTGGGAGTGAGGGATGCAACAGGGGAGGAGGGAGCAAGCTGTGGCTCCTGGGAAGGAATCTGGATCTGTAAGCAAAGGGAAGCTTTGCAAGATCCTAGCAGGTGAGTCACATGATTCAAGGCTTTATCCATTTCCTTACTAGCTGTAAGAGACAAATCCACCCCCACTCCCCACGCCCCCAAGGGAAGTCAACCTCCATCAGTGAAGCCAGAATCCCTTCCTCAGCAGCAGGTGAGGTGGATGGGCAACAGCAAGCCAGAAAGCACTGCCTAAACTCAAACACACTCAGGAAACACTAGCTCTCACCCCCACAACGTTGGAATCAGTGCTAATATCCAATCAGACACTTGCCGGCTGCTGTCCAGTCAGCCTAAGGCTCAAGGCAATCCCATCCCACACAGACGCATGAAGCACTGTCCTGTCCTGTGCCATCCCACGGTCATCTGTGGACGGGACCACGGTACCCCGTGGGGTTTTCCCAGGCTGATTTCTAGGCGTCGACCCCCAGGCCTTTCTCCCTAGTCTGTCTTCTGGACCTGCTCAGCATCACAGCAGCACGGAGCCTCTACTGAGACAGATGGGTGGTGGCAGCACATAACTGGATGCTGAAACTGCACAGTGAGTGAGAACTCTATCACTGAACCACTGGGACCCACCTGCCAAAATTGGGCAGGAAGTTTTTAAATGATCCCTCAATCCCAGCGGTTCACAACCTGTGGGTCGCGACCCCTCTGGGAGTCAAAAGACGCTTTCACAGGGGTCGCCCAATTCCTAACAGTAGCAAAATGACAGTGATGAAGAAACAATGAAAATAACGTTATGGTTGGGGGTCATCCCCACATGAGGAACCGTATGAAAGGGTCGCGGCCTGAGGAAGGTTGAGAGCCACGGCTCTATCGCCTCCAACAACAACCGCCTTTGCCATGAGAACCGAAAAGAACAGGATGTTGCCAGAATACCATGACTGAACATTTCAATCGGATTCTAGAGAAGGTGGCTGACTGACCAGCTGGCCAGGGGATGGGGGACATGTAGAACAGAATTCAGACTTTCATGGACTCCAGACTTCCTGGAATGATGAAAAGTACATGAACTCCTAAAACTACTGACCTGAAATAATCTTTAAACTTTAAACCAAAAATATCCCCTTAAACTATCCCGTCCCCACCGAAAAATCAAAAGGGGGAGTGCTGTAGTTGGTGAATACTAATAATACCTGGCTCCCTAAGGCATTTAGAGCGCTTTCTTATCTGTTCCAAGAAGTTCTTAGTTAATAAGAACTTATTAGTGCCACTAAGTTAGTGGCAGAGTTGCCCACTGGCTAGTTCTTGCGACCTTTAACAGGCTTGCTCCTCTCTCCCTGACTGGCTGCTGAACCCATCAGCGGGCTTGGCTCCGCATTCTTACTTCACTCTTCCCAGCGCTGGAGACTGTCCAAAGTATTTTACGATCAACCTTCCCTTTATCCCAAAGAGCTTTTTATATTCCTATCTCCAAGGGCCCTGCTGGCGCTGTGGCGAAAGCACTAACCGAAAGGTGGGTGGTTCAAAATCACCAGCTGCTCCGAATGGGAACAGTGTGACAGTCTGCTGGTGTGAGGACTGCAGCCTTGGAAACCCGATGCTGCCAGCTGTCCTACTCTGCCCTACAGGAGTGCTAAAAGATGAAACTGACCCAAGGGCCCTTGGATTTATTTGGGGGCGGGCGGGTACAAAACAGGTATCCAGCAAATATGATTTTAAAACTGGGGCTTGTTCAGATTCGATGGGGGGGGGGGGCCCCGATTTTGTCCAGCCTTTCTTCTAAAGCACCTTTGGGTGAGTTTCAAACTACCAACCTTTCGGTTAGCAGTGCAATGCTTACCTGTTTGCCCTACCCAGGGACTCGGTATCCAGCAAATAAAAGCAGGGATCCTTAAGTACACACATGGCCACCCCATTGCAGTCGGGGTAACGCTGAGCTCTGTGGGGCTTTCAAGGCTGTGTGGGACCTATCAAAAGCAGACTGCCAGGCCTTTCTTGGGACGTGCTCTGGGTGGAGATGAACTCCAACCTAGCAGGTGACTGCTTACGGCTTCACTAGTCCCCCGCCAGGAGCTCCACACGGAGACAGAATGGAAGCGAAAGCAACCAACACTAGCTAGAGTCGCCCGCCTGGTTTCTGGTTCCCACGGGGGTCGGCTCCGCTGGAACGGCCGCCGCGCGGCCGACCGGGGACTGCTGCGTCCCTCACACACGCGCCTGCCGCCGCCGCCGCCGCCAGCCCGGAACCGCAGCAAGCACGGGAAGGTGGCCAGAGCGCCCGGCAGCCCCATCCATGCAGCCTCAGAAACTCGGAAGTACCCGAGACAGAAGGCGCCTGCCCGGTGCCCTGCTCCGTGCCCCCGCCCCTCGCCCCGGCGCCCCTGCTCCCCTCCGCCCGCCACCTGGGAGGTGAATGAATGAGCGGACGTCGGTGCTGTGCTCGGCCCCGGGTGCACGTCTGGATCGCGGCACCCTTTGTAAGCGCACCGGGAGACGGCGAGGGCGCGCAGGGACGCCGGGTCGCGCGG
>NW_022103927.1:333732-337279 GCF_000313985.2 Echinops telfairi | reverse complement strand
GCGCCGGGGGCCGGGGGCGGGGCCGAGCACGCGCACTGGCGCGAAGGGCGGTGCGCACGCAACGGAACTCTGGAGGGGGCGGGGCCAAACACGCGCGCACCAGGGGCCCCGCCCACCCTCTGGTTGAGGGCGGGGCGGAGCATGCGCAGACTACTCTGGGATGGGAGGACTGGGAGAGGTTGGCACGCTTGGGTTTGTAAACCCTGTGAACCATCTACGTTCATCGTCCGGGACTTATCTCTCCGGTTATACTGTCAACCTTGCACCTTTGGGGGAGGGGAGGGGGCGGGTCTCACCTCTATGGAGAAGGCTGGACCATGAATATGTGGAGAAGTCACCCATCCGACCCCAGCAAGGGCACCAGGCCCAGGACGACGTCCCAGCCGCCACCCTCTTAACAATGTGACCTGACAGGTCACTTCCCCAACTTCTGTGCAGTTTTTATTCTGGAAAGGGAGGAAGGTGGGTGGGTGGATGGGTGGGCCCTATGGGAAGAGGGTTGTGTGTGAGCATATACTGACGTCCGTCGCTGTCACATATTCACTGGGCACCCACATATCCAGAGTCATTTCCACATCCGGGTAAGCAAAGCAGACCGGGCAGGTTTCCTGGGAAGGGCTGACCTTGCCATAAGTACCTATCTCAGATGGTGGCATTGGTGAATCAGCCACCCGAGTGGGCAGGCAGGCTGGTAGAGGATGGGGGCACGGGCTCCTGCCCTCCTCCCAGCCACTGGCAGGCCGTGTCCTTCTGACAGATACCTAGTGTGGCATATTGCTGGGTGCCTTGTCACGAGTGCCCCAGTGCACGGCAGTTGGATTCTCACCATTCCCAATCCAAGGTCTCCAGCCCAGGACTCTTGTTCTGGTTCTCCAGAACTGGTGGTATAACCCAAGTTATTTTACATAAACTTAATGTACTTGGGGTGGGGGAGGGGAACTCTTACAAATGCAGTTAGCCTAAGATACTTAATGCGGTCTCCGCGGAATTTTTATAACTTGCTCCAATGCTCAAAAGCCGACATGTTGGGTTCAGAGGTCACCTGTCTCCTCTTAGATGATTGCTAGTGATTAAAAGCTGTGCCCTGCTAGCTAGTTAATCACCAAAGAGATGCTGAGACTGGCCTAAGACTTAAAGAACTTTAGTGCTTGTTTGCTGGCTCATGGTCAACAGTTGTTTCCTCAAGATGATTTAATGTAAACCATGTAAACCAGGCGTGTCTTCCCAAAGTGTACCACCACCCCTGCCATCTATCTAGTCCAGCAGACCTCAACCTGTGGGTCTCAACCCCTTTGGGTGTTGAATGACCCTTTCACAGGGGTTGCCCAATTCATCGCAGTAGCAAAATGACAGTGATGAAGTAACCACAAAAATAATGTTATGGTTAGGGGTCACCACCACATGAGGAACTGTATGAAAGGGTCGCGGCATTAGGAAGGTGGAGAACCCCCGGTCTTGTCAATGCTGACTCATAGCAACCCTATAGGGCTGGGGAGAAGTGCCCTGTACCTTTAGGAGACTGTAGCCCTTTACAGAAGTAGAAAGCCCCGTCTTTCTCCCCCAGCACGTACCTTCCAAAGTCAAAGGGATCTGTCCTCAAACAGGACCCCACAAAGACAGGCGGCACTGCTGCTATCTCCTCGCTGAGACCATCAGGAAACTTCTCTTTCTTCTTCTGACTTGAGTTGGTAAAGTAGCTGGTTTCTCCAGGGTAAGAACCCTCATTAGGGTACTTCAAATGTGTCTGTCCCACACCATGAGGAATGCCAAACCGTTTGATGCCAGAGAGGGACCCCAGCCAGTTGGGGCTGGGTCAAGGGGAGGGAATCTATAGCTGGGCCTAGTCATTCCCAACCAAACAAATGAGGCAGCATTCTCCTTTTTCAAGTTTGAAACTTTTATTGTATAAAAACGTGGGGTTTTTTTAGGGGGGGGGCGGGGAGGCATTCAGAAAGCAGCAGTGTGTTTCTGGGCAGACAGGAGTGGGGTGGGGGCGGGGTGGCACGAAGGGGCACATCACCAGCCTTACTGAGACACACACACACACACACACACACACACACACACACACACACACACACGAACGGAACGTGTTTCAGAGAAGACCAGACAAGCGATGGTGCAGACGTTGGAGCTTTTAACTTAGGTTAACAACAAGGCGCAGCGTGGCCGCTATGCGCCATGACTCGTGGCTACAAGTCTTCTCGCCTGTGGTGTCGACTGCAGAAGTTTTGCTTTGGGTCAGACTTCCGGTCTAGCAGCTCCTGCTCGTCCTCCTCTCGGGCCTTCTTCATCTCCTCCTTGGCCTGGATGGCATCCATCTCCCGCTCAGGGCCCTGGAGGGAAACACCAGCCGGTGACTGCCCCCTCTGCCCTTCTCCATCTGTTGGATTCCACCACCACCCCCTACCTCTTCCCCTTCCCCGGATTCCAGGCCCTCATCCCCAGCACCTGTGGGTGTGGCTGATATGGAAAGGGGTCTCTGCAAGCAGGAGAAAAGGGGGGGGGCAGCTGATGATGCGTTGCCTGAGTGGGCCTCCAATACAGGTCACCACCACCACCCCCAAAAAGCCACTTGCTGTCACGTGGGCTCGAACTCCCAGAGACGGCACGGAGGTCAGAGTAGAACTGTCCTCCACAGGGTTTTCCATTGGCTGAGTTTTCTTCGGGTTACCAGGCCTTTCTTCTGCGGTGCCTCTGGGTATCTGGGGATTCACGGGTAAGTATTCACCAGACCCTCGCCTAAAAGGGCCGTGCTGCCAGTCGCTGTTGAGCCTCCCCAACTCGTGGTGGACATCATGTGTCCAGAGTGGAACTTGTGTCCACGGAGCTGTCAGGGCTGTGATCTTTTGGAAGCAGATCACCAGGGCTTTCTTCCGAAGCACCGTGGGGGCATTCACTGGGATAAAATGCACCCAGCCCTTTCCTAAAGGCTGCTGCTGGTCGATTTGATTCACCTCCGACGCAGGACCCCATGCATGCGGGTCAGCGCTGTCCGTTCCTGAGGCAACGGGCTTTGGGAAGCAGGTTGCCAGGCGCCTCTTCCGAGGCACTTCGGGATGAGCTCACCCCCCCACACACAACCTTTTGGTCAGTGGCCAAGAGTTCCTGGTGACCCCCAGGAAACCCTTGCCCTAAATGTTAGACCTCAATTAAAAGAGACAAAATGCGGTGAGGAAAGGCAAGTGAGTGTGCACGCATGTGAGGGACACCGTACCTTGGTTTCGCCCCAGGTGGCCTTGCCAAATCTCTCTGCATACTCTTCATCGTCTGTGATCAGGAAGTTGTCAAAGATGGTTCCAGATCGCACCTGTGGGTAAAAGCAGGAGCTGAAATACGGATGGGTCAGCCACCGGACTGCTCTGCTCTGCTCTCCACCACGGAGCAGCCAAACACAGGCGCACCAGCGCCCCCCCTTCCCCCCAAAATAGGCAGGGTTGAGGGCGGGGTGGGCGGAGCAAGCAGGGCTGGGAGTTCAGTGGAGGGACTGGTTCTCCACCTTGACTCCAAACCAGGGTCACCTAGAGTATTCACAGACCCCTCCCGC
>NW_022103927.1:331062-333568 GCF_000313985.2 Echinops telfairi | reverse complement strand
CCCCCCACACACGCTTGTCCCACCCTTGAGATGTTCAGTGATCAAATTGGGGGCGTGGCCTGAGCAATGAGGCCACCTGGGAGAATCCTGTGCGGGAGCAGCATCCAGAACCTGCAAGGAAAAGCGCAGAAGAGGCCCCACCTCAGACCTGGAGCTGTGGAGCTCTGGAATCCGCTGTGGGCCATGTGGAGGCTGCGTCCGTCCCCAGGGGCAAGACCTGTGTTGCCTGTGCCAACAGCTTTGTCCTAGGGTCTAGGTACAGAGTCAGTGCTCACGGCAGAGCCACGTTGGGAACTAAAGGCATCATGAGGTCCCTCGGACACGTGTGGTTAGGTGTTTGGCTGTTCACCACCAAGTCAGCAGTTCGAAACCACCAGCCACTCCACAGGAGGACGGGATGTGGCAGTCAGCCTCTGGGCAGGTTACAGCCTTGGAAGGCCTAGGAGACAGTCCTACGCCTCCTATAGGAGGAAGGAGGACACCAGGCTTGGTAACATCGAGGCTGAATGAGCAAGAGGAAGGCCCTCAACAAGATGGATGGGCACAGTGGCTGCAACAGTGGGCTCACGTGTGGGCTGTGAGGATGGCCTCGACTGGCGGCTGGCTGTGTCTGTTCTGTGCCACGTTGGGTCGCTGTGAGTGGAAATCAACTCTGCGCCTAACAACACGAGTTGGAATCGCCGGGACTGCCACAGGGTTGGGGTTGGGGCATAATAGAGTCCCCAGGTGAGACGACTCGGATCAGCTGCTCACCTGGATGCTGACAAGAGAACCAGAGAAGCCTGCTGCCCGCTGTCAGCTCCAACTCAGAGTGACCCTGAAGGCAGAGTAGAACTGCCCCTGTGGCTTTCCAAGTTTGTTCATCTGTGTGGGAACCAGAAGCCTCCTCTTTCTTCCCCGGAGCAATGAGTGGCGTCGAACCGCTGACTTGCCACGAGCAGACCAACACGTAGCCCACTAGGCCACCAGGGTTGGTTCCTTCCATGAAGGTTACAGCTGGGTAAACCCCGACACACCTGGAGCCGTGGGCCCAATCCACTCAACAGCGATGAATGCCAAAGCAGACCAAAGTCCTGAGTTCATAGGGAAAGCCGGTGTCAACCCAGTCACCTGCCACAGCTCCAGTCCAATAGCGCCGATGTTCTCGAACTCAGAGAGGTCGTAGGCCGACAGGTAGCTGGTGCTCGTGAGCTCCTGATGAAGCCACATGTCTTTGTTGATCCCCTTGGGTTGCAGGCCGTCCTACGACAAACCACGAAGGGTGGTGGCATGATAGAGGGCAGTGGTTCTCAACCCATGGGTTGCGACCCATTTGGGGGTTAAACGACCCTCTGACAGGGGTCACCCAATTCATAGCAGTAGCAAAATGACAGTGATGAAGTAGCAACGAGAATAATTTTATGGTTGGGGGGTCTCCACCACATGAGGAGCTGTATGAAAGGGTTGCGGCATGAGGAAGGTTGAGAACCACTGATGGAGAGTGTGTTGGGGAGGGCAGCCCAAGGGTGGTCCAGATCCCAAGACCCTGGCACCCAAGGAGCCTGTACCTGGTATGGAGGCTTCTGGAGCATCGGCCCCGGCCAGTCACCGTCCAGCTCACTGTTCCAGTCGCTCGGCTTGCTGGTGCCCGCATCCAGAAAATGTTTCTCCCAGTCCTGAACGCAAACCCCAACTCAGTCAGTATCCTCAGACACCAAGAGACCAGGGCGGAGGCTGGATACAGCGGGTTATGCGTTGGGCTGCTAACCACAAGATCAGTAGTTCAAAGCCACCAGCTGCTCCAAGGGAGAAAGATGAGGCTGTCTACTCCCATAAAGAGTTATAGTCTTAACACTATTAAAAAGCAAAGTAGGAGGCCTCTCATCACCACCACCACCACCCACCCACCCCCACCCCCGATTTCAAAACCTGTTAGACAGTCACGGTAATCAAAACAGCTTGGTACTAGTACAATAGACATGTGGACCAATGGATTAGAACAGAGAACCCCAGAATACAATCAAGCAGCTACAGACACTTGACTGCTGACAAAGGACTAACATATGTGGAGAAGAGGTAGCCTTTTCAATAAACGGTGCTGGAAAAATCTGATCTCTGCCAGTAAAAGGATGAAACAGGACCCCTACCTCACACCATGTACAAAAGTGAATGCAAGATGGATCAAAGATCTAAATATAAACCTAGAACCATAAAGATCAACAGTGAAAATAAATGGTAACTTTAAGGGCATTAATACAGGTGCACATACATTACCAAACATAATTTTAGAAAAACACACCCACACTAGAGAGGGAAAGGACCTTTGAAAAATTCAACATATAGTTATGTACATCAAAAGACTTCATTAGAGTAAACAAGCGGCCATCTAGCTCAGAAGCAACAAAGCCCACATGGAAGAACACATCAGCCTGTGTGATCACGAGGTGCTGAAGGGATCAGTTATCTGGCGTCAAAAAACAAAAAAATCTTATCATTGTGTGCTCACCTCCATGATACGATCGCTGAA
>NW_022103927.1:328681-329816 GCF_000313985.2 Echinops telfairi | reverse complement strand
ATACCAGGAAGGGAAGGGGGAAGGTGGGAGGAGGAAGGTGAAACCGATCACCATGATCTACATATAACCCCCTCCCTGGGGGTCAGACAACAGAAAAGTGGGTGAAAGGAGACATCGATCAGTGTAACACGTGGGGAAAAATTATAAATTATCAAGGGTTCATGAGGGAAAGAGGGGAGGAGCGGGGAACATGAGCTGATACCAAGGGCTCAAGTAGAAAGAAAATGTTTTGAAAACGATGATGGCAACATACGTACAAATGTGTCTGACACAATGGTTGGATGTATGGATGGTGATAAGAGCTGTATGAGCCCCCCATAAAATGATTTATTTTTTTAAAAACTTCATCAGAGGAGTAAACAGAGAAGTCACACATAGGGAAAAATATTTGACAGTGATATATCAGATAAAGGGCTAATTTCAAACATCTATGGGAAAACTAAAACACCTTCATATGAAAAATACAAATAATCAAAAATAGAAAAAATGGGCATAAGACCTAAGTAGATAATTTGCTAAAGATGACATCCAGGTGGCCAGCCATCATATGGAAAAATGTTCACATTCATTAGGCATAACAGAAACACAAAATAGATCACCATGAGCTACCTCCTCACACTGACAAATCACACATGCCGGAGAGGGCGTGGAGAGATGTGAACGCTCACACATTGCTAGTGGGTGCCGGGGACTTGCACAACCGCCCTGGAACACAGTATGGCGTTTCCGAACACGGATGCAAATACAAGTGCCTGACGATCCTGCAGTCCCTCTCCTTGGCATACAGGCTGAAAAAAGAAAGAACAAAACAGGAACAGACAGGTGCACCCCCAGGTGTACTGCAGCCATTTCTATAATGGCAGAAAAATGGACACAGTCAAAAATCCCTTCTGGAGAGGAACGGATAAACGAACTCTGAGACATACGGAAAATGGACTATTGTGCCTCCTTAAAAAACAAGGAGGAGGAGCATGTGCACGGGCACAATAAGAGCTGGAAACACGGGGAACCAAACAGATCAACCCTCAGGACCAATATTGAGAGTAGCCAAACCAGGAGGGGAAGGGGAAGGTGGGGGACAGGAAGGGGGAACCAATCACAATGATCTACATACAACCCCCTCCCAGGGGGATGG
>NW_022103927.1:325338-327600 GCF_000313985.2 Echinops telfairi | reverse complement strand
AAGTAGAAAGAAAGTGTTTTTAGAATGATGATGGCAACAACCTATGCACAAGGGTGCTTGACACAAAGGATGTATGGACTGTGATAAGAGCTATACAAGTCCCCAATAACTTGATTTTTAAAACAACATCAGGAGGCGTGTGTACAAAACCTCATGAAGAAGACAGAAGTGGAGGACATTGTGTTCAGCGAAGTTTGTCAATCTCATAAAGATAAGTATTTCACGGCACCATTGTAAAGGAAGAAAAGTCAAATACAACATGGTGAAGCAGCCAAGACTGATGGGGTGGCAGGAGGGGCAGGAGGAAGACCAGGGGTCAGAAGGGAGTGTGGCTGATCAGAGAAAAACACAAGAGGAGAAAAGAAAGAACAGGGGGTTGAATGGGATCCTCTCCCCATTCTGATGAGACGGCGTTGCACCCACAGAGAGTAGCCTTTCCTTATTGTGTCAAATCCCACAAATGAAAAGGCAGAATAATGAGACGAATGGATAAAACATCCAAGAAAAAAAGGAAGGGCTGCAGCCTTGAAAAGCCTCCAGATTCCTGCCACACTAGAGTGGAGGCTTCTAAAAGGAGGGGAAGGACAGCAGTCACACAGACACACACACACACACACACACACACACACGCACGCACGTGCGCGGATGGATCTGGAGATGTGACACTGAGTGAGAGGAGTCGATCGCAGCAGGACAAATATTGTATGAGATTTTATTTTTAAGGCAAAAACCTTCCTACCAAAGGGAACACTCTGGAGCCTCCCAAGAAGGGGGTGGGGGTGGGAGGCAGGGAGGGAAGGGGGAGACTAGGCTAGAAGATGGACTGGAATTAACTTGGGCGGAGGGGAAGGTAGGAATCCACCAGACCAGACTGAGAGGAGTGATCAGTGGAGAGAGAGAGGCAGGGAGGGTAAATGCTGAGAGGGTTCCCTAAGTGGTTTAAACTGTGGATGGTCTGAAAAGGCTGGTCTGAAACGGACACCCCCAACTAAGGCACACTTTTAAAACATTGTTACGAGGGGGGGGGGGTCCTTACTTTCAAATGCAAAATACAAAGTTTCATTTTTCAAGAAGGTTGGGGATACAGTATCCTTTCTGTTTCTATTGATAAAAATAAAACAAGCCCTAAGTGGCCAGCACATGTTTGAGACCGATGAGGGCAATGACTGTACAAATGTGCTTTACACAATTGATGTATGTATGGATGGATTGTGATACGAGTCGTATGAGCCCCGAATAAAATGATTAAAAAGAAAAAATTAAAGATTAAAAAAGTAAAAAGAAAAAGAAAACACGCTCTCCTTGCCTAGATCTCGCAGGCTGTCAGCCTCCTCCCTGTGCCTTGAAATGTGCAGACTACGTGGTGGTAATAGTGCACAGGCTCGGGGGAGGACATGGGATTAGTGTGAGAGCCTCATGACAAATCTTCTATTATGATTTATTATTATTATTACTGTAAATACTCGAGCATAAGCCAACCCGAATATCAGCCGAGGCATTCTACCATCAAAACCGCATTTTAAAATGTGCTGAAAAACTCAGCTTATGCACGAGTATATACGGTAATCATTTTATTGGGGGCTCGTACAGATCTTCTCACAATCCATAATTCAACTGTATCAAGCACACTGGTACCTATGTTGCCATCATTCTTTTCAAAGCAATGTCTTTCTACTTGAGCCCCTGGTATCAGCTCCTCTTTTGTCCCCTCCCTCCCCCACCCTCCTACCCTCAATCAATTGTATACTATTATTGTTATTTTCATATCTTACACCGTCCGCTGTCTCCCTTCACCCACCTTTCTGTTATTGATCCCCCCAGGGGGCAGGGCGGGTTCATGACAAACCTCATCTAAGAAGAAGTGCAGTCAGAATGCTCCTTAGAAGCGAGGATGGGAGACCTGGTCTCACCTACTTTGGACGCGACATCACTGAGAGGGGGCCTGGCGGAGGACATCGGGTCAGGCAGATAGTGGGTCGACCAAGAAAGAGGAAGACGCTGCCCGGGATGGGACTGACACCGTGGCTGCACCAGTGGGCTCCCACAGGATGGTCGTGGTGGGGTGCAGGACTGGGCAGCACTTCATTCGGTTGTGCATGGGCAGCCGTGGTTGGACCAGCACGGAACCACAAGTAGCAGCTTCACAACTGCTACTTGTGTAGCAGCTTCACAACTGCTACTTGTGTAGCAGCTTCACAACTGCTACTTGTGTAGCAGCTTCACAACTGCTACTTGTGTAGCAGCGTAGCTGGGTAGTCACAA
>NW_022103927.1:323130-325238 GCF_000313985.2 Echinops telfairi | reverse complement strand
TCTTGGTTGGTCCTTATTTAAGGAGCTCTTAGTGGAAGTTGGGCTGCAGTTCCAAACCACCACAAGGTCGACAGTTCGAAACCACCAGCTGCTCAAGGGGAGAAAGAGGAGGCTTTCTACCCTGGTCAAGAGTTACAGTCTTGGGACAGTTCTACCCTATCCTGTAGGGTCGCTGTGAGTCAGCCTCGACTCGATGGCAATGAGGTTTCTGTTTTGTTTTTGTTTCGGCGGGGTGGGGTGGGGGGGTGTTGGTAGTTATTTAGGAATCCCCAGGTGGCACAGTCAACCCATTTGGGCACTAACCAAAAGGATGAGGGTCCAAGCCCACGTGGAGGTGCCTTGAGTCTAGTTCCCCAGTGATGTTGGCAACGCTATGTGGCACAGTTCTACCTGGACACACCTGGGGTCACCAGGAGCTGGGGTCGACTCGATGGCCCCATTGGTTTGGTGTCAGGGCAATTCCAAACCTGAGTCTGGCCGTCTGTAGCCTGGTCCCAGCCCTTGGCTGCCTCGGAGGCCTTGTCTGCGTTCTTCAGGGACAGGAGGTCCCAGTCGTACTCGATGTTGCCCGACTCGATCGACTGGCCATCGACTTTCACCTCGTAAGTCAGGTCTGGTCTTAGAACCAGGGTGTAAAGGTGTGTGAAGGCATCCACCTGCAGGTGCCGGGGGAGAAAGGGCAAGGGTGATGCCAGGCTGCTCCGACCCAGGTCTCATCCCCGACGGCCTGGTTAGCCACAGCCAGGAGGGTGGGGGAAGCTGGTTCCAAGATCAAGGCTACCCTAGGGAGAGTTCCTACCGGAACCCTGGTGGCGTAGTGGTTACCTGATGGACTGCTAACCGAGGAGCCAGCAGTTAGAGAGGGATGGCGTTTCCTACTCCTGTGAATAATTACAGCCTTGGAAACCCACAGGGATAGTTCTACCTGGCCCTATAGGGTGGCTATGCTTCGGACTCCAGCAGTGCGACTGTGCCCTGGGGCGGGAGATCAGTTCCAGCTGGCCCGGCCTTGCTGGGCAAAGACCCTAACTCTTCTGGGAATGTGGCTGCCGTTGGGTGGGCGACCCAGCAGCCTCACCGATTCAGCAGGGCAAGCGCTTACCTTACACCGGATTGGTTTCTTGTTGGAGTGATACTGGTTCTTGAAATATAAAATGACATGGAGTTTCTTGATATCAAATCCACAGATATCGGGTCCTACAGAAACCAGACAAAATTGAGCTGCTCTCCCTGTCTGCACCCCCATTTCTGTACTACTCTTAGTGACCCCCTTCTGCCCACTCTCTGTAAGATGTTTGGGGCCCAGAAGCTGAGCGAGGCACCACCCACCAAGGAGGCCCTCCTCTGCAAATTGCAGCTGCCAGGGGGTCAGCGGGGGTGGGGGTGGGGGGCTGCCTCAAGCCTATGGCAGCCTGTGATAAGAGTAGGCAGGCCAGCCTCTCACATGCACCTGTGGCCAGGTAAGGGTGCCCAGACCGGCTCCAACCCCCACATAGCAGTTCCTGGGGCTGAGTCATGAGGCAATTAACTCAGTTTTCCTGGGCCTCAGTTTCCTCATCTATAAAGTGGGATGACTTTACCAGGTATAATGCCAGTGGATGTGGCTCCGTAAAGCAAGTCCGTGGGGCAAGGCCCAGGATTTGTGCTGTTAAAATCATCATTATGCTCCAAGACGATCCAGAGCTCCATAGAAGAGTGCGGCCCAGCTCGGGACTTGTGCCGTGGTCACTCATTAACCTTACACGCCTACCTGTCCAACCTAGAAAGGCCTCCACCCTAGAGGTGGTGATCTGAAAACTGGCTCAGACAGGGTTGACCTTCTGCTGCTAGAATGTGGAATGTTGTAGAAGATGCTGGTCCCCAAGGGGACCTTCAAAACAGCTGTCCTTCCGAACATGCTGGCTGTAGCTGGGAGACACATCCAGCCTGCTGCACGGCGTCCACTCGGGGTTCTTCCTATCGCAGATCAAACATTCTGGAACATCCTCTGGATTGGGCGCCCACTTCAGGTGTTCTGTCCGGCCAGTCCAGCACACACCCCAGCGAATCTGCCCTTCCCATGAGCACTGGGGTCCATCACCCAGAGTTCTCAACCTGTGGGTCGCAAC
>NW_022103927.1:282239-321181 GCF_000313985.2 Echinops telfairi | reverse complement strand
ACCAGACTCCCACAAGGGAGTCCTCCTCCTCCGGGTCTCCCATTGGAGGCCTTCGAGCCCCTCACCGTTCCCTTTCCGGTTACCCCTCTACCACAGCCCCGTTTCACAGTCAGTCTGTTCTGATCTGGCTGCAACGGTCATGACTGAACTAATTCCGAACAGTTCGATGCCTGACTTTCACAGTGACAGAATAGGTTAGAGTGAACATTTCTGGTGCCGAGTTAGAAAAACAAAAATAACAACATACTAGTAGGGAATGTTTAGTCCTTGTTTTCACGCCCAAACCTGCTGCTTCCCCATCAGATACAGCGAAGGTGCACTCTAACTGCTTTGGTGGGTTTCCTTGGTTGTAATCTTTGCAGAAGTCGATCACCAGCCCTTTCCTCTCTGGTGCCACGCGGTGGGTTCAAACCCCAGCCTTTAGGTTGGTAGTGGGGTACTGTTTGTGCCTCCCGGGGACACTTCAATCCTTGCAACATCAACTCTAATCCAACATGCCTTTTTTCTTTGCTAGCTCGCCTTACCATCGTATTTAGAGAGAATGTTATTGTTGTCAGCTCTGACCTATAGCGACCCCTATGCACAACTGCCCTGCCCTGCGCCGTTCCCATGCCTGAGCTCATGGGTGCAGCCACTGTGTTAACGACTCCTGTGCTGCCACCATCAGTTTCAAAACGTTTTCATTCTTCTTGAACTCTTTGCTATCAGCTCCCCTTGATCCCCCCTCCCCTCCCCCCAGTCCCCAGCCCTTTCAACATTCCTCTGCAGCACCACAGTTCAGAGCACCCATGATTCTTCAGTCTTCCTTATTCAACGTCCAACTTTCACATGTGGCCCAAAAACCAAATGAACCAAAAAGCAACAGGCCGCCACGGTGCTCTGACCCCGATCCATGCAGTATTCTTGGATTCCATGAAATGGCAGATCAGTATGTTCCTCAAAAGCATGGAAGAACAATGTGGTTTTGTTTTTTAAACACGTTATTGTATTTTGGGATAGATATATATATCTCACAACATGCTCCCATTCAACACTTCCTCCATAGACCTGCAGGGTTTTGGACGTTGGCTTCCTCCTTCCCATGATGCCAACACTCGCGTTATCTTGGTTCTAGTTGTTTGGGTCTCATTCGCTTACTCTCCTGGGCCCCTGCCCCCACTCTTCTCCTGGATGCCTTGGAGCAGGACTGGGGCACGTCTGGCTGGCCCTGGAACCGTAGGCGGCCCTCAAGACCATCCCTACCAGCTAACATCACACGCCTCACTAAAGAGAAGCCGGGCCAGCCTCCGCATGAGGGATGGGTTGATGAAATGTTTAGACCAGGATGACCCACGGATGCTGGTAGACATATCCCGATGGCCCTTGGTGGAGAAAAAGGGGCCCCCATCCCCAAGAGTGTAATGGCTGTCCATTTGGTCTCGTCTCATTTTTTCTTGAAGGTAGAGTACCCCGGGGGTGACTTTCTTTCTGTTCTCAGCTCGACCCCCTTAGTTAGAAGCTGACTTTGGGGGAGAGTTTCCGGTCACCTTTGAAAGAGAACCTCAGGGCCAGCGCCTTGGGGAGTCCTGGCTGAGGAGCTTTTGTATCCTATTAAGGAGCTCGACAGGGCTGAGAAACCTTCTGTCAGTTACACGCCTCGACTGCCCTTCCGTGGACCTCACCCTATCAGGCAGCTTAGCAAAGCCTTGGTCTCGCGCTTACCCCGGATGGAAGGGTTTTCAAGCTCCCGAGAAATGGCTGTGCCCAGCACCCGGGGAACTCACCAAACATTACATAGTACTGGGATTGCCCGTTCAGGTTCTTCTGGTCCAGATCGGCAGGAAACAGCTTGAGGTAGCCGCCCCCGCAGTCCATCTTCTGCTCATGCTTCACTGTGTACTGGATGACCAGGGTCTTCCCTCGGTTGCTGAACGGTTTGAACCGGGCAGAGATGGCATAGAACCGGCCGTTCTGGGTGGTCTGCAGACCTTGCAAGGAAAAGGACTAATGAGGGCTTACAGTGACGCTGGGCTTCGTGACTCTGCTAAGTTCCAACATCGTCGCTCCCCTCCACCCCCCCTCATCGCTGACCAATGGATCCCAATTAGTGACAACCCCCCAGGTGTGACAGAGTAGAACTCCTCCGTAGGGTTTCCTGGGTTGTATTCTCCACAGAAGCAGATCGCCAGGCCTTTCTTCCACAGCACCATACCTGTTCCCGCACAGTGTGACAAGATAACACGCAGCCAGCAGATCGTGTGTGTCATACAGCACCGTGGCGGGTTTGTGGGGGAGGGGGCTCAGCGGTACAACTCATGCCTTACACACAGGAGACCTGGGTTCCATTCCCAGCCAATCTACCGCAGAAGCACCCACCACCCAACTGCCCGTGGAGGCTGGCAGGGTGCTAGGACGCTGGCCAGGTTTCAGCCGGGCTTCCAACTAAGGCAGACTAGGAAGAAAGGCCTGGAGACTGACTTGCGAAAATGAGCTCATGGAAATGCTATGGATCCTAACAGTTCAATCTACAGCTACCTTGGGGTTGGCTCAGGTCCCGGAAACATTTTTGTGCTGTTGCGCAGGGGGGTCCCTGAGAGTTGGGGGTGGGGGTGACTTGAAAGTTGCTGGGTAGGTGTGCCAGCCAGGGATCAGTCTGCCCAAGCCTGCACTGATAACTGCCCCATTTGACCACACCCTTCTTCCCCTCTGCCCCTTTCTCTTCCCATCCTCCCTCTCCCTTAGCTCCCACATCCAGCCAATCCCCAAGGCTTTCCCTCCCTTGGTGTCTGCCCCACTCTGCTGACACCTTTTCTCAACACCCTCTGCAAGGTCAGCAGTCCCAAACCACCAGCCTCTCCGTAGGAGAAAGACGGGCTTTCTACCCCCACGAAGACTCAGGCTCAGAAGCCCACAGGGCAGTGCTACCCCGTCCTGTAGGGCTGCTACCCGTCAGAATCGACTTGGGCGGCAGAGGGATCATCTCGTGGTGGTTACATTCTAATTCTGCTTTGATCCCGGGGCTTCCCTGCTATGGTATTGGGAGACCAGGAAAAGCAAAAAAAACAACCCTCGATTGAATGGTGTGATATGGGAATTAAATGCCAACACAACTGTTAAAACAAAACAAAACATACGCCCTGCCATTGAGTAGATGAGTGAAATGCACAGACTGGGGATTCCAAATGAGAGGAAGAAAAATGATTGTGTGTTGGGTGGGGGTGAGGGTGGGAGAAGGCAAATAACTCAGGGGAATTAACCAAATGGAATGAAAATCCCCAGAGCTCAGTTGCTGTTGACTCCATGGCTGGTGATGACCTCCTGTGTGCCCGCATGGATCTGGGGCTCACAGGGTTCTCACCAGTTATTTTGAGGGCAGTCGACTGCCAGGCCTTTCTTCAGAGGCACCTCAGAGTGGCTTCAAAGGGCCGAGGCTGCAGTTAGCAGTCTAGACCTTAACCACTTGCATCGTTCCAGCAACACAATCCTAACTGATAGCTGAAGGTGGTCCTGACTCCTGTTGATTCCATGTGTTGAAGCAAGGTTTTCAGTGACTGTGACCTTTGGAAGACCTCCAGGCCTTTCTTCTTGGGCAACTCTAGGTAGCTTTGAACCATCAACCCTTTGGTTAGTAGTCAACACTTAACCATCTGGACCACCCAAGCAGTCAAGCTGACTGCTCTTGCTAGATGCTGGTTGATTCTGCCTCCTGGCGCTCCTGAAAATGGCTGAACCGTCAAGCACCTCGTGGCCAACAGCAAGGTTGCCAGTTTGACACCTCACAGACCTCTGTGGGCAGCAGACCCGGCCATCAGCTTCTACACAGACTCCTTGCCCTGAAAGCCTGTGAGACAGCTCTGCTTTGTCACATAGGGTTGCTGTCAGTCGTAATCGACAGGATAGCAACTATCAAGTGCTCAGAAAAGGGGGGGGGGGGCACGTTTTAGAGACCCTCTACCTGTTTTCCTTTTCTCACTTGTAAAATGGGTGCGGCAGGTGTTGGGTTGTCCCCACACCTACCTGGCCAGGTGGCTAGGAGCCTTAGCATTGAGCTCTACTTCCTCCTGATTCCTACACTAACCTTTGTCCTTCTCCTTGTGACCATAAAACTTCCCCGACGAGAGTCGAAAATGCCCGAAGTGGGTGTCATTAGTGGAATGCACCCATCGATTCCGCCAACGCTCTGTGGGGGTAAACGACACCGGTCAGGGTTAAACTGTTAGGCTGGGTCACGGGGAGGATGTGGATGGCCTTCAAGTTCCGAAGCTTCCAGCCTTCACCGCCCTCAAGCCCACAGCAAGGGGTGTGTGTAGTCAAAGGTTGCTCCGTGGCCCGTAGGACAGAGAGGTGGGAGTCCTCGTGGCCCCTTTCACCTCCGTCTAAAAACTCCTCCTGGAAGTAGACCGTGGCCAGCACCACCCGCAGCAAGCAGATCGCCCACAGCGGGACTTTAGTCGCCGCCATGGAAGATGCGCTGCTCCACTTCAACCGCTTCCCCTCGCTCCCCTCTGTCTTCGCGTAGCGCGCCGCCTCGCCTAAAAACTACAACTCCCGGCAGGCCCTGCGATTGTGACCTGAAGCACCATTGCGTGCTTGCGTGAGATGCACGCCGGACCCACCTCAGAACTACCGCTCCCGTGATGCTTCGCGATTGTGACCTGCCGCGGCTTTGGTCTTCGGAGCGCAGTGCGAGCTGGGAGATGTAGTCTTTCCGCCCCTGCGCGGTTGCCTGGGCAACAGTCCCCCTCGGGCCTGGGGCTGGTGTGAACGCCGCGGCTGCTGACAACTTGGGAGGAGGTCGGAGGGGCTGATCGGCGGGTGGAGGGGCGGGGATGGGCTCTGCAGAGTGACTGGGAGGGTGCTGTTGGAAGCTGCGTTGGTAGGACCACGCGGCGGGGAGGTTGCGGGGCTGGGGGGTCCGGGGGACCCGAGGCTCAGTGTCGTTGTCTGGGCCCCGCCGGAGCGTGATCTGATGCATGGTTGCATCCAGAGTCTTGGGGAAGAGCCAGGGTTGGTGCGAGGAGTGGCCGTTCTTCAAAGTTTTGTTTGCTTTGGATAACTTCACTGAGTTTTAAATGGACCTGTAGCAGCTGTCCTAGAATCACTCCTGCCCCTGGAAGCGTCATGATAGATGTTTCAGAAGTGGGTCGCCCGGCCTCTCTCCCACGCGCCCCTGGGTGGGCTGTGGAACCACCAGCCTTTGAGCACTTTCACTTTTCACACCACCCAGGGACTCCCTTTAAAGGTACGGATGCAGAGGTTTGTGGTTAATTCACCAAGGTGGCCAGCCCATCACTGCACTTCAAACTTCAGACATTCCCATTGCCCCAAGAAAGACGCCTTCCGTCTCTGTTCTGGTTCTGTCTCCGGCTGGATTGGCCTGATCAGAACATGACATAGAATCATCGGCCACTATGTGGCCTTCTCCATCTGCCTGTATTCCCCTTACCATGATATGCTTGAGATTCATACATGTGGTTGCATGTCTCTTTAATTGTTCCTGGTTTGTTTTTTTTAATGGCTGGGTAGTAATCCACTGTAGGGCTGGACCACAGTTTGCTTCTCACTCATCGGTCAATGAATGTTTGTGTTGTCTCCATTTTTGGTGTGTTAAGATACTAGCTATTAGCATTTGCATGCCAGTCTTTGTGTAGATATATTTTGGTTTTCTTAGGTATACAAGGGCGCTTCCAGAAGTTCATGGACAAATGGAATTAAACGATAATGGGATGTTCCACAAACTTGTTGAAGACCCTTGGTATACCAAGGAGTGGAATTGCCGGGTCACATGTTGAAATTTTTGAGAACTAATTTTTCTTCCTTCCTTTCTCTCTCTTTCTCTCTTCCTTTCCTTTTCCAAAAGACATTGTGCTTTTGGCGAACAACAAATGAGGTTCCCATGTAACAGTCTCTATGCATCTTACTCAGTGACATTGGCTGTGTTTCTCACAATGGTCGACATCCTCCCCTCTGTTCTGTCTTCATTCATCGACTGTCCCTGTCCCCCTTGCTTTAGGGTAAGTGTTGACTGTTTAGACCCAGAGAAATGATCCCTAGATCCTTTGTAATGGCTGTCTCGTCGCTGTAGGGTCACCATGACTTGGAATAAACTTGCCGGTGGTGAGTGAGTTTTTTGGAGTTTGGGGGGTTAGTTTTCCACGGTCTGTGTTGATCTCACGGACCTCACCAGTTCTCCATTCTCTTTCCATAAGCTCTTTGTGAAGCCCCTTCCTGCACCTTGGAGTGGGTCGCCTGGTGGTTTGTGGAGCTCTGGTGGCACAGTGGGCTGTGCCTTGGGCTGCTAGCCACAAGGTCAGCAGTCTGAGCCCCCCATGATGAGGCCTTTGCTTCTGGAAAGGCTAACGGCCTCGGAACCCCCCAGGGGCAGTTCTCCTCTGTCCTCCAGGGTCAAGCCGATGGCAGTGAGATGTGGGAGTTTGGGGTCAACTTTTTGAAGCAACTACAAGCTGTTTCCCACGGTGGGGGCAGCAAGCCAGGAGCTTCCAGCGCCTCCACTCCATCGCCTTCCTCCCTGTTTTTGTTTTTTAACATCACTCCTCTCCAGGAGCGAGGTGGTATCTCCTTGTGGTTTTGATTTGCATCTCCCTGCTAGTCAATCACGGGCGCCCTGGTGGTGTAGTGGGTTACCTGTTGGGCCGCTAACCACAAGGTCACAGGTTCCGAACCGCCTGGCGCTCTTAGGAAGACAGGCGAGGCTTTCTGCTCCTTTAAAGGTGTGCAGCCTTGGAAACCCACAGGGGCAGTTCAGCCCGCCCCGTAGGGTGACTGTGAGGCAGAATTGACTCCACAGCAGTGAGGTGGGCTTTGAGAGTTGACTGGCTTGTGAGGGTGAGCACTTTGGCCTTGGCCCGTCTGTCCTCTTCGGTGAAAGGTCCATTCCAGCCCCCGCCCGTTGTTCTGATTGGGTTGTTTGTCTTTTGGATGGGAAGTTGTAGAGGCATCTTGTATTTTGGCGATAGGACTCTCGTGGGGCATATGTTTGGCCGTGCATCTTTGAGAGTGTGATTGCAGGTGAATTCCTAGGTAGGGAATCTCTGAGTGAGCATGTGGATTGTTGAATGGCAGCACGGAGGGGCCACAGCACACGCTCCCACACATGCTGTGCTTTTTTGTTTTGTTTTTAAATCATTTTGTTGGGGGCTCGTACAACTCTTATCACAATCCATCCATTGTGTCAAGCACATTTGGGCATTTGTTGCCATCATCATTCTCAAAACATCCTCGTTCTACTTGAGCCCTTGGTATGAGCTCCTCATTTTTTCCCTCCCTCCCTCACGAACGCTTGATAATTTATAAATTATTATTATTTTGTCATGTCTTACACTGTCCGACGTCTCCCTTCACCCAGTTTTCCATTGCCCATCCCCCAGGGAGGGGGTTATATGTAGATCCTTGTGATCGGTCCCCCTTCCTACCCTACCTTCCCTCCACCCTCCTGGTATTGCCACTCTCACTATGGTCCTGAAGGGATCATCTGTCCTGGATTCCCTGTGTTTCTGGTTCCTATCTGTACCAGTGTACATCCTCTAGTCTAGCCAGACTCGTAAGGTAGAATTGGGATCATGATAGTGTGGGGTGGGGTGGGGGTAGGAAGCATTAAATAACTAGAGGAAAATTGTTATGTTTCTTCATTGCTTCCCTGCACCCTGACTGGCTCGGCTCCTCCCTGCAACCCTTCCATAAGGGGATGTCCAGTTGCCTACACATGGGCTTTGGGTCTCCACTCCGCACTCCCCCTCACAGTGATAGGATTTTTTGTTCTCTGATGCCTGATACCTGATCACACGCTGATTTTATTTTAAAATCTTTTTTCTTCAACGGTTTTATTAGCCTGTAGTTCACATGTCACACAATTCACATCAAGAAGACTTGTACGATGTTCACCACAATCAGTTTTAGGATGTTTTAAAAAATCTTCTCAAGTCGCTGATGTCTTTTGGAAACATGGTCAATCTTGCAGCAGCTGGTGTGCGTCACCAGGGAGTCCAGATCTGATGGATGTGCACGTGTGCCTTCCCAGAAAAGGCACCCTGTCTGTCCAGGCAGTACGTCACAAACATGTTGGGGGGCAGGATGCTGTGTCTGCCCACAGGCCTCCCCTGAGCAGTAATCCTCCTCCTCCTCTCAGTAGAATAACGTTCCCACCGCTGGTTGTGGGTGAGCTGATGTGGACGTAGGGGTGCCGCTGGGAGCAGGGCTCAGCAGGGCACAGCGACTGTCAGGTGAGATCAGAAGCACAGCCTGTCTGTGTGGTCTTCAGGACCAGGAGTGACCTTTAAAGGGGCCCTGCTCCTCCCACCTCCATGCCATCGAGTCAGTGCTGACTTCCAGTGTCCCCTGTGGGTTTACGAGAGTAGCGATCCTAGTCTGTCTTCTGTGGAGCTGCTGCTGGTTTTGAACTGCCGACCCCAAACTGCCAACCACGCGGATCACAGCCCAATGAATAGCCACTGTGCCACCAGGGCTCCATCTGCGCCGCCCTGGCCACGACTGATCATAAGGTCAGCGGTTCAAACCCACCAGCTGCTCCCCAGGAGAAAGAGAGGGCTGTCAGCCTCGGAAACTCCATACAGCAGTGGCTCTCCACCTTCCTCATGCTGTGACCCTTTCATACTGTTCCTCATGGGGTGGTGCCCCCCCCCCAACTAAAATAAAATTATTTTTGTTGCCACTTCATCACTCATTTTGTCCTGAACCAGGCGACCCCTGTGAAAGGATCATTCCACCCCCAAAGGGGTCACGACCCACAGGTTGAGAAGGAGAACGGCTGCTCTACAGTCTCTGTCAACTCTATTCAGAGTTGGAAGGGAGCAAGCCCGGTGGCAGAGGGCGTTCCACAGGGACCTGCCCACAGCAAAGCCAGCAGGTCCGAACCACCAGCCCTTCTGCAGGGGAAAGACCAGGCTCTCCACCCCCTTCACCAGCGACAGTCTCGGGACCGCAGGAGCAGCTCTGCTCTGCCCGAGGCAGCCAGTTTGGCAGTTGGGGGATGTGTCAGGATGGGCCAGGTGGCTGTGGGAGTGCTCCCCAGCCCAGGCGCCCAGGGGACACAGGCCAGAGGGCGAACCCACTGGAGGCTCCGAGGCCCAAGAGCTGGCATTCTGCTCTTGCAAGATCCCAGCCCGGGAAACCATGGGGTGCAGTTCCACTCGGTCACCTGGGTCGTCACCCGTTAGGGTCCTCCTGATGGCACACAGCCACGTCAGGCCCCCAGCTGAGTCCCAGGACGGTAACCGGCTCACAAGCGCTGTGAGGAAGAGATAGGAGGGAGGGCACCGCAGCTCCCAACCCTGGAGGGGCCCGCTCCCCATGCTGACAGAGCCGTGTTTAATGCCTGGTGATCGGTTAGTGCTGGCTCTGGTGTTCGCTCAGCACCACCAAACCCTGCACCAGGGGCCATGTGGAGCACAACCTCATGCCCCACGGGGTTTTCGCTGACTGATTTTCAGGACCCCTTTGCCCTACAGAGGAGCCCTAGTGGCTCCTTAAGGGGCTGGCTGCAAGGTCAGCAGTTTGAAACCACCAGCTGCTCCTTGGGAGAAAGAGGAGGCTTTCTACTCCCATAAAGATTCACAGCCTAGGTCAATACTGGGAGGGTAGAGGGAGAATGGGTTGGAAAGAGGGAACTGATTATAAGGAACTATATGTGACCTCCTCCCTGGGGGACTGACAACCGAAAAGTGGGTGAAGGGAGACGTCGGACAGGGCAAGATATGACAAAATAACAATTTATAAATTATCAAGGGCTCATGAGGGAGGGGGGAGCGGGGAGGGAGGGGAAAAATGAGGACCTAATGCCGGGGGCTTAAGTGGAGAGCAAATGTTTTGAGAATGATGAGGGCAGTGAATGTACAATTGTGCTTACACAATTGATGTGTGTATGGACTGTGATAAGAGTTGTATGAGCCCCTAATAAAATGATTTAAAAAAAAAAAAGATTCACGGTCTAGGCAACCCACAGGGGCAGTACCTTATAGGGTCGTCACTGGGAGAGCGACAGACAGCTTGAGCAATGGCCAGGCCTTTCTTCCTGGTCTCTGGGTTTGGAGGCTCTGCTGACACCTGTTCAACGTCCTCGCAACATGCAAAGCACTCTGGTCCTCATCAGTGGCTTCGGGGGTGGCCAAGGGCAGACCACCTGGGGGCAGG
The DNA here is from genome assembly GCF_000313985.2 of Echinops telfairi. Classification (NCBI taxonomy): domain Eukaryota; kingdom Metazoa; phylum Chordata; class Mammalia; order Afrosoricida; family Tenrecidae; genus Echinops; species Echinops telfairi. The sequence goes on along the minus strand of NW_022103927.1, from coordinate 311,035 downwards.
ACCCCTGGCATTGTGACCTTGGAGGGAACCAAAGGCCGGCTGCAAACAGCCTTGGTGTTTCCTCCCCAGAATGGCATCCCCGAGAAAAGGCAGCCGCATGGCGTACAACCCGTTTGGCGACTTCAGCGACATTTCCTCAGACGAGTCAAGAATGGAAGCAATCCGAAACTCCCAAACCAGCCGGGGTCTTAGCGAAATAGCAGCCAGTCCGAGCCGGTTCCTGAAAAGAAACCAGGCCCTGGGGGAGAGGCACCTGATGCCGAAGGAGAGCCCCTTCCTGGGGGGTGGCCTCAGGCCCCCCACCTCCACCTCCCAGACTCGGGCCAGCGCCGCCCTCCTGAAACTGGCCCAGCTGGAGACCAAGTTCCGGAGCCGAAAGGCGCAGCGGGGTCCGTCTGACGCCGGACCTGACCCGCAGATCCCTGAGGCCAGCCTGGCAACGGGGGCCAGGGCTCTGGCTGAACTCTCCTCCCAGGCCACGGGCAAAGTCTTGCAGAGATACGGCCGGGCACAGAGCGGGGGGCCGGGCAGCCGGTTCCTCAAGAAGAAAGAGCCCCCCGCCGAGGAGCCCACCACCCCTGCAGCCCGCCTGGGGGAAGAGCGGGCTCCTCCAGCACCCACGCTGCTGCGGGCACCTGCCAGGCCCTTGGTCGCGCCCGACAGCGATGAAGAGGAGATGAGGGAGCTGCTGGGAAGCTTGTTGGAGTCCTCCGGGGAGGAAGGGAGGCGGAGGATTCGAGGTGTCCCCAGCACGGACGCCCGTGGGACGAGTCAAGCACAAGTCCCCTCGGTACGTTTCTATGTCCTTCTCCCAAGGTCCCTCCAGGTCACAGCCAGGAAGCCTGTCCATGCCCAGTTACCTCTGACGACTCCGGGCGGTCCCACACGTGTCTGTGCAGGGCTGCTCTGCGGGGGTTTCAACGGCACCGTAGAAGCCAGAGTGGATAGCCAGGCCTTTCTTCCAAGGTACCTGAGGGTGGACCTGATCTGGTGACCCAGAAACCATTTGCACCCCAGGCCTCTCCCTCAGAACCTAGGTGGGTTTACTACCAATGAGGGAAAGGACTGAGGGATCTCCTTCCCATCTTCAAACTGGAGGTCATGGAAATCCACTACCTCGGCTTGCAGCCATGAGGGGAGAAGAGGGCGAGGGGGCAGCTCTGTCTCGGCGGCCTGGGTCACCCGCCCCAGCTCTGCGTGTGGCCTGGTAAGGACCCGGTTCTCCCATGTTTGTAATGCTGTTGTTTTTCATTTCCGGCACAGTCACGTCAGGTCCCAGTCACAGCAGGGCCGGCAGGCCCCTCCCTTTCTGGGGAGGAGCTTCCCAGCCCCACGCCATTCCGGAAGCCACGGCCACCATCCACGCGGTCAGCCAGCAGGACCCCGCCCCGGATCCGCTCCAGAACGTCCTCCCCACAGACCCCCAGTCCCAGCTGGACAGCCTCCCGCACATCAGGGCTGTCGGTCACAGGCCCTGCGTCTAGGCCGGGTCCCCCGAGAATGAGGCGCCGCCCCACACTCCCGTCCTCCCCCAGAAGGAGTGAGGCTGGGCCCTCTGAGGGGTCGTCAGAGACCACCGATGACAGCCTGAACGGTAAGCCCCGGTGTGGCGCACAGAGTGGGGGCTGGCAAGGCTGTGGGGTGGCCCCCCTTCGAGAGAGTGGCAGCCTGGTCACACCCCAGTTCTTCAACCCGCTGCCCTGGCTGAGGAGACAGGAAGGACTTGTGCCCTGCCCTTAAAATCTTTGTCCAGGAACTCTGACCCATGCCAGGGCATGAACCCCTAGGAACGACGAGGGGCACAATGGTTAAGCATGCAACCACCGGCCTAACGCCCACCTAGGAGCTCCTGAGAAGGCAAGTCTGGCCATCCAACCCCAAGGTCATGGTGCTGAGCACCCACGGGGTCACCCTGAGTCCGAAACCAGTTGGCAGCAATGGGTTTGGTTTGGTAACCTGGAAAAAGCCCTTTTCAAATTTTGAGTAAAAGCAGTATGTGCCCGCTCTGAAACGCAGAAGAAGAAACCCAAGATCCTAACGAGTCCAGATGGAAACATGCCTTCGAGTCTCAACACGGCCCTCGTCCCGTCAGGGGCAGCGAGCTGCTTGGCGCTCCCCAGGACCGCGGGAATCCTCCCCGGCCGAGGCTCCCTGGGGAAAACGCCTTCTGGGAAGGCAGCGGTGGTGGTTTGAGGAGCCATTTCCGGCTCTCGGGGAGCCTGTGCGAGGAGGATCCTAGGTGGTTGGTGCGTTAGGAGTTAGCATGGTCCGCGGTTGGAAACCACCAAGAGCTCTGTGGGAGCAAGATGAGGCTTTCTACTCCGTCGGGTTTCCAGTCTCGGATTGCTATGAGCCAGCATTGACCCGATGGCAGTGAGTGTTGTGAGTCACCCTGGTGGCACAGGGCAGGACTGCCCCATGGTCCTTCTTCCAAGGCAGCTGGTCCTGCAAACCGCCCAGCTCTCAGCAAGCAGCTTCAACCACCCGGCCAACAGGGCTCCTTTTCCCGTGAGCTCCCAGCCTAGAGCCCCCTGCGGAGCAGTCTGACTGTCTGCACCAGGGGCTTGGCATGAGTCCACATGGGGTGCCAGCAGCTGCCAAGCATGACCACGGTTGGCTGGGCAGCCTCGGGCTCGCTGGCCTGCTGCTGCCGCCCGTTCCTTGGGGGATGGGGGCAGAGCATACCCCCAGAGCAAGCTCGGCCCCAGCTGGGCAACCAAGGGGCAGTCCTCACAAGCCAGGGCCCACAGTCGGAGTGGCACCGCTGGGCTGGCCAGCACAGCGCTGGTGTTCTGCTCCTCAGCCACCATAGCTCAGAGCGGCGGTCTAGAACCTTCCCCACTGCCTTGGCCCTGGCTGGGCGTAGTGACTCACCCCAGAGGCTTTGTCTCCTCACCTCTGTACCTCCCCCGCCCCCTGCCCCGTGAACTGCAATGATAGTCAGAGATGGAGCTGAAAGTCCTGGTGTTGGGGTGCCGGCACTGACCTGGTTTAGGGAGCGTTGGGGGTACAGGGGGGAGGGAGAGGCACTGCGGGGAGTGCTTTTCTAAGGCCTTCCTCACCACGGTCTTGTGCCATCTACAAAGTGATTGTGTGGAGGGGCTCAAGTAGAACGAAAACACTTTGAGAATGATGATGGCAACAAATGTACAAATGTGCTCGACACAATGGATGTGAGTACGGATCGTGGTAAGAGCTGTAAGAGCCCCCAATTGTGTGAGTCTGGGTACATTAGAGAAACAAATCCACAGAAACTCATGTATAAGAGAGAGTTTTATATTAAGGGTAAGTGCACATCAAGAAAACATCCCAACCCAGTGCTGCCCAAGCCCACAAGTCCAACATTAACCCATATGTCCAACACCAATCCACAAAGTCCTCCTCTATCTCACAAAACACACCCTATGATGCCGACTGCAGGAGGAAAGCCGAGTCGTGAACGTGTAAGCATCTCATCGCCGGCAGGGGTCTCCACATGGGTGCTCCAGCACCCAGGGCTGCATTGGGGTAGGTCCATGTGGCTTCTTCTTAGGGATGTCTTGCAGGAAGTGAGCTGAAGCAGGGAACTGGCTAAGGCACCCAGGGCCGACCATCAGAAAGCAAGAGACTGGAGAACTAGAAAGGCGAGACACAATGAGCCATGTATCTCTCCGCCCTTCACTTAACCCCATATGTGTTTCTCAGCCAGGTTGGCACAATAAACTTTATCTCACCAATAAAGTGATTTACAAAAAAAGAAAGGTTCTGTGGCCCACCTAGGGGATTGGACATCGTGGCCAATCATGCAAATAAAGTGATGAAACTCAGCAGGGTGGGGCTACATAAATAGGAGTGTGGAGCCTCAATTTGGGGGTGGTAAGGTGTGCTTACCAATGAGCTTCAAATGAGCCTCCCAGAGCGGGAAGAGGAAACCTCACTGCCACCCAGAACCCGGAACCAGGGATGGAGCAGCTCTTTTGAACCCAGGGTCTCTGCTCAGAGCACCTCCTAGACACAGGCTAGAGATGGGATAGCAGAGACAAGAGAAGCGGCAACACGCAAGTTGGAGTCCGGCAGCAGAGAGGCAGGGGCAGCAGAATCGGGAGACCAGTGCCCGGTAGCTGTGGTGGGTTTCCTGGCACACCAAGAGATGCCGTTATAGTGGGTGCCCCAAAGAATGAGAGAGAACAGGGCCCCTTTGCTGCAGGGGGCTTGCTGGCGGAGTAGGCTTCCTCCAGGCACATTATTAGCAGGGCTTTGTAACACTCTCTAGAGTGGAGCAGAGACCCGGCTCAGGGCCCCAAGAGGAATCCTGCCTGTAGAGAGAGGTGCTCTGTGCTAAAGGAGGGAGACTGCCCATGCTCACGCGCCTCCTGACCCCTGACCCTGACTCATTGTGCCTTTACTTCACAAATAAACTCTGTCCCGAGAGGATGGAGTATGGCCTGTACCCCCTGTGTGGCCATGGCTGTGAATTTTCAAGGCCACCGGAGAAGTAGAGCACCCTGCCATGGAAGGGCCGGTCACCACACTTCCCCCAGCCTCTCTGACCCTCTGCCTGGACCAAGCCGCCTGTCTGAGAATGAGAAAGTTGTCCAGGGCAGAGGGGTCCTGCGGAGACAGCCTCCTGACTGACCCCTCTGGTCCTTCACAGAGAACGTGTGTGGACTCTGGCGCTCAGGCCCGGGCCAGCTCAGTGGGCATAGCCCGTCCTTGTCCGCTGCCCTCACCCGGCCCCTTGTTGCAGATTTCCGGATCAACATCCTTCCCCTGGAGGACTTGGCCCTGGCCCTGGGTGAGGAGGCGAGCCTGATTGAGGATGTGAGTACGGTGCCCTCCCCGGGTAGTGGGCTCCCAGAAAGGCCTGCGACCCTCCCCTGGGGACAGTTGTGGTGGTCACACCTGGGGGAGAGCTTGCTTCTGGCATGTGGTAGATGGAGGCAGGGGGCTCCCCAACACCCTACAGTGACATGAGGGCCCCGCCCCCGAGAATGATCTAGAAACACATGGGAGCTGAGAAGCTGCTTTAGTCCGAGAGACCCTGCCTGCCTGTCTACTGTGTGTCTGTTCACCTGCCTGCTTGCCTAGCCGTCCGTCCATCCACTTAGCGCCCCCGCCACCCACCCATCTGTCAACCAACCCCCCCCCAATCCGTCCATCCACACCCCCATCGTCCATCCCAAACCCCCTCCATCCACCCCCACCCCCTCCCCATCATCCACCCATTTACTCCCAACCCCCTAAGCGGATCGGATGCAGAGCCACACTCTAGGATAGAGCAGAGCCACCCCACAGGGTCTCCTAGGCTATGGTCTTTACAGGAAAGACCGCCACCTCTCTCTACAGAGTGGCCGTGGGCTTGAACCGCCAGCTGTTAGATTAGTAGCTGAGCATGGTGAGCACAGCAGCTCCCTTGAGGAGCCCAGCGATACCTGGAGCTCCCCAGGGGCACTGCTGACCTGGGGGTGCACCTGCTCCTCGGGGTGCTGGGGCGTTCCTGGGTGCGGCCACCCTGCACTGCACTGTCACACACACGTGTGGTGAAAGGCACCAGGTGGTCCTTGGGCCGCCTGACCACGCAGGTACCCTTGTGGTCGTGTGCGGTGCCTGTCCACAGGACTCTGGGCCTGTCCCACGAGTGACGCCTGCTGCCCCCACCTCCGCAGGGTGGCCAGGCGCCCTGGCCTTGCAGACTACAAGGCCCAGTGAGCACACTCCTCGTCCCACCTGGGCCCCTCTATTTTAGGGAGAACGTGCTCGGCGGGAAAGCCCGGCCCGCCCAGGCCCAGGGCCAGAAGGGCCCACTGGACAGGGGCCCCCACGACGCACCCAGGCCTGGAGCGCAGTGCCCTTGGACGGTGAGGAGGCCCCCCCCACTGAGAGTGAGGTCTCTGAGCGTCTGAGCGCTGAGTCAGGGGGTGCATCCCAAGACCCCTCAGCAAGCACCGTGAGCTCAGCCTACTCAGACGACTTTGAGGCCTCGCCAGGCGCAGCCCCCTCCCAGCCCACAGGCTGCTCCGAGACATCGGAAGCCCTTTCGGAGGAGCCCTCTTGGAGCGAGGGAAGGAGCCAGCTCGCGCAGCGTCCCCAGGCCAGCAGAAAGCGGGTCCAGGGTGTGACCAGAGTGAACGTGAAGGAGATGGCTGTGCAGACCCCTGATCCTGCCTTTACTTACCGCTGGGCCGAGGGTGAGTGGGTGTCTGTGCGGCTGCGGCCCCCAGCTCTCAGCTGACCCCACGTGAGGGTCCTGCTCCACACCCCGCTGCCCTACACCCCCACCTCTACGCTTGGCGCTTCTTAGCCTTCCCAGCATTCAAGCCATGTGTTTACAACTTCCTCTATCACAAACCTCCCGTGATGCTGGCTTCCCAAGTGAGGCCTGCTGTCAAGAGGTGAGAGGGAAAGGCAGCCAGGCAGGTCTGGGCCTGACCACTGGCCTGCTGGGTGACTGCGGGCCAGGCACGGTGGGAGAAAAGGCCAGCCACCTGCTGGCACCAGGATTGCAGCCAAACCCCTGTGCTGCGGTCCACATGGGGTCACCACGGAGAGGGTGGGCTTGATGGCAACGGAGTAGCCTCGGGGGACATGGCTTGCAGAGACTGCTGCATTGGGGGCCACAGGCCCACCCACTGGGCGGTCACACTCCACTGAGCCTGGGAAATCTGGGAGCAACAAGAAAAGAGGAAGAGGCGACAGGAAGCGCGGTTGTGGGGCCAGGGAGGGCAGAGGGCACCCTCCTCAGACCTGCTTTTGGGTAAGATCATAGGTGAGACGTCCTTCAGCTCCATGCCCTGTCCACTGACCACCCCTTCTGTCCCTGACCAGCGGCCGGGGCGGCAGCCATCAGTCCTGCCTGGGGAGGCACCTACGTGGACCCCACGCCCATTGCCAGCCATGTGGTTAGCGCAGACTCAATAGAAGGTAAGGACCTGCCTCAAGGCAGCGATGCAAGGGCCATTCCAAGCTGTGTGCACTCGTGGGGGTGTCGCACCCCTTAAGTGCCTGACTCGGGGAACACCGGGGCAGTCACACAGTTCACAGGGACCTGGCAACAGCCTGGCGTGTCCCTGGCCACGGTCAGAGGTGCACCAGTGAGCCCGAGCCCCCACCGGCCACTGGGTGTGTTGGGTTCTGGTCTGCCTCCCTTCTCCTATCGATATGTACGCTACCAGGAATGTCCCAGCCACGGACAGCTGGACATGGCCCTTGCCCACCAGGCCTGGGTCACAGGGAGGGCACCCCACGAGTATTTGGACTTTGCCGGATTCGCCATCGAGCCCCTGCGGCGGGCTTGGCACACGCCCACCACAGACTGTCCCTCTCCTGTCTCGTCACAAGGTTTTTTCCTTTCCAGTTGTGCTCAGTATATTTGCACAAAGAGCCCTCAGCTCTCACTGCTGAGCCGATTCCGACTCCCGGCAACCCTGTAGGGCAGGGCAGAACGCCCCCGTGGGTTCCGAGACGGTAACTGCAGGGGAGCAGAGAGCCTCACGGTTCTCCTGCAGAGCGGCTGGTGGTTTTGAACGGCTGACTTTGTGGTAAGCAGCCCGGCGTGTAACCCATCCTGCCACCAAGTGTCCTAGTAAGAGTCCTGACTGAGCAAACCGTTCGTGCTCACCCCCCAACCTTGAATCCAAGGAGGGTCGCTGCGGGGAGAAAGGCTGGCAACCTGCTCCCATGAAGATTACAGCCGCGAAAGCCCCCAGGAGCAGCCCCACCCTGTAACAGGAGTTGGGGAGGGGGGGCCTGACTCATGACAGCAGGTTTGGTGTGGGATTTTGTGGGGTACCAGCCCCCACAATCAAATGGGCCCAAGGGGCCATTGAGCAATTGAGAGGTAGAATTAAGGAGACACCAGACAAGATAAGGCACACAAGTGCTCACCTCCGGGACCACCATGACTTCAGGAGCCAAGTCCGCACAGAAAGAGAATATATTTCCAGCCAAGGCTTGTATACATTCAGGGAGCGTGCAAGCCCCACCCTAACCCTGAAGGTTCCTGAGTTCATTGGAGGAGTTAACCTAACACCAGTGCCCGGGCAGGTAAGGGGGAGTGACTGTCTTCAGAGCCTGGAGAGCAGTAGCACGCGTGTGCTCCTATAAAGCTGCCGGCTACACAGCAAGTCAGCCGTGTGCTTGTAAGGGGTAACTTTAAGGCAGCGCTATTCTGGGAGGATAGAGTGAGGAACAATATGCATCATGAGAATGTGATTGGGACTCGTCTCCAATTCACAAGGGTGAAGGTCTCCCTCCACCCCAGAAACCCAGTCTGCCAGGCTTCTTAGTACATGTCTCTGTCCATGTACAAAGTCCCATCTCTATGAAAGAGCCCCCGGGGGTTAAAGTGGGACTGGTGGGGCAGCAATTCAGCACTACGGTCAGAGGGCGAGGGCCCCCAGGAGTCCACAGAGGTGGCTTACAGCTGTGAGAACCCCCTTGGGGCAGTTCTTCCCTAGTTGGGCTGCCTCACTGGCAGTGGGTGTGGCTATTTGGGTTTGGGTGGCTTAAAGGGTAAACAAAGGTAAATGCAGAGGTACCTCGGAAGAAAGGTCTGGCAGCATGGGAAAATCCCAGGGCGCCGTTTCCCTTGGCCCCTTGGAGTTCTGTAAGATGCTGGAGTCAGGTCAGTGCTGCCGACTCTGGCCAGCAGCAGCTGGGTGCCATGTCAGCTCTTGGGGAGCCACCTTTCTCCAGAGAGGATGGGTACAAGAGGGTGGGGTCCAGAGCACGTGTAGGCACTGCAGGACGGGTGGCCAGGAGGAGCGGTGGGTGCGGCAGGGGCCCGGGGCCCGAGTGACATGGGGGGTTGTGCAGCCCTGACAGCCCACAGCCCTGCCATGCTGGTGCTGAACGACCTGCTGAGGCAACAGCTGGCCCTGACGCAGCACTTCCTGGAAGCCAACCGCCACTTGCACGCCTCGCTCCTGGCTTCCCTGGACCAGGATTCGTTCCACTACCACACTCTGGAGGAGGCCAAGGAGGTGACGGCAAAGCCCTTGGGCATGGGGGCGGGCACCGAATGCTCAGTGGGCCTGGGCTACAGGCAGGCTGGGCACTGTGTGACCTCAGGCCAGCGGGGGCCCAGCCTGAGAGACATCTTGGACACAGTGCCTGCCCTCCCTGGGGACAGGGCCCGAGGAGTGCCACGAGCATCTCCCTTTCCTCCCAGTTAAGTACATGTGTGTTTGCTCACTTCAGAGGCCGAGTGGTACCCGTGACTGCTCACCACAGGTTGGAGGTTCAAGCCCACCCAGGGGGGGGCCTCAAAAAAAAAGGTCCGGTCACTTGCTTCCAAAAACACATCCAATGAAAAGCCTGTGGGGCACAGCTCTTGACACCCATGGGGTGGCCAGGTGTCAGGACCAGGCTGTGGTTTGCCCAGGGTTCACTTGTCACAGCGAATGCACGTTCCGTTCCATTTGGGGTCCCTCCCCAGTCCCTAGGAGCAGTCAGGTGACAGTGGTGCTCTGTCCCCATCCTCAGGCTGACAGCCATGTTTGTCGTCCTCCATAGTACATCCGGTGCCACAAGCCAGCCCCGCTGACCCTGGAAGCCGCCCTGGAGGAGGTGCAGAAGGAGCTTGGAGTGTGAGGTGAGGCTGGCCTGTCACATTCACGTTGCCCGCCCCAACCCCACGTGACATGTGCGTTTATAGGCTAAGCAGGCATTCTCGCCTTGTTCCCTCACTCCCATGAGCAGCGTAGGCCCGGAACCTGCATGCAGGATCCCAGCCACGGCTATGTCGTGTGGCCGCCATGCCTACCGGGCTGGGCATTTACCTGTGGGGGACACAAGTGCTGCGAGTCCAGGGCAGTGCCCTTGACCCGACTCCAAACTCCAGCCCACAGAAGGCGCCCGCTCCTCACCTGCCGGTGTCACGTCAGAGAAACACACAGGCTGTAACAAGTCCGTTCTTAAAAAAAAAAAAATCTTTATTTGAAGGCAAAACAGTAAAACCCACAAATTGTTAATAGCACGTATTTATGTATTATCCTGAACCAGACACTTCCAAACTATTCACAGCTACGGAAAATCTAAAACAAAATCAAAAGTTCTATCCCATCGGGGTCAAAAGTTGGAAAGGTTTTGCATCTTAGTGAAAAGAATTTTCCAAAAATGGTTCTGTACAAATAAACAGAGCTGTACTGAGCTGAGGCAGAGGCCCTGGGGGATCCCAAGCCCACTCCTCAGAGCCTGCTGCCCAGGCAACAGCCCCCTGCCATTCTGAGAACACAGCGACTTCCCCAACGGGAAGACAGAAATGAGGCCGTGTGTCTGAGGAGCGGGCTCCGAACAGGAGCTGTTCCTGACGCTAGGCCACGGGGAACAAAACGCGAACACCCGCTTCAGCTTTGGCTTCCTTTTCTAAACGGGTGCACGCGAGCGCGGGCCGTGGCTCTGTCACTGCACCCTGCCAGGGGTGGAAGCGGGCGACACCCGGGCCGCTGGGGCTGCTGGTCCGATGGACGCCTGCTGGTCCACGAGACTGAGCTGGGATGGAGCTGCGCGGCCTCAAGCCTGTGTCCCGGGAGCGTCGGCCTGGGGTTTCTCACTTCACTGTAAGGAAAACCAGAAGCCAGCGTCGCCCTGCAGCACGTCCCCCTGCACGAAGGTGGCTGTGGGCGAGGCCTGGGTCAGAGCTGGCTGGCAGGACCATCCGGAAGCTTCCACTGCCTCTCAGTGGAAGGTCCCGGTGGCTGAGGGCCACGGCGGCGGCTACTTGCACTCGTCCCTGGCCTTCATGCGGGCGATGAAGGAGTAGCTCTTGTTGCGGCGGTAGTTCTCGTAGGGGTCGTCCAGCGCCACGCCCACGCCCTTGTACTGGTCCCACTTGTCCCGCACGTCTCCGCCCTTGATGGGGTCCTGGATGCCCTGCTCCTTCGCGCCGAGGCCACCGGATCCGCTCCAGCCTGGAGGACAGGCACAGGGTCAGGACCCGCAGGCAGTGTGTGTGCACGTCCCCCTCCCAGAGCACCCACCCGCCGCCAGCCGGGGACTTACCCATCTTCACCAGCATCTGGTGTCCCTTGTTTTCCTCTCCGAGCCTGGGGTCGGGGACAGGCGGTGCAGAGTTAGAACCCAGACCAGCCGAGGAACTAAAACCAAGACAGGTCATGGTGTTCACAAAGCCACGGCCACCATTAGTTGGGACGTTACAGCATGTGGCGGACCCGGCGTCACCGTTACCGGTGGACGCGCACTCATCACAGGCTCGGCCGCTGTCCTCGCTGCCACTCTTCTGCCAGCCCGTGGCTGCCTCAGCACAACCCTGCCCACACTTGGCACCGAGGCCAGCTCGTGGCACCCCTACAACAGTCAGAGAACACGCAGCCCCACCACCACCAGGGCTCAGTGCTGGTGAATGAGGTGTGACCGGCATGCCATCGCCACCCCACCCGGAGCCCGTGCGCCCTCTGATGCCCACTGTTTGCCACTCACAGCTGCCCGCAATGAGCACCAGAGGACAGCTACAACAGAAATCTTACGGCGGGGTTTGGCTCCGGGACCGGGATCGCCGCCTCCTGCCTGGGGAGTAGGACTTGGACCGGGACCGGGACCGGGACCTGGAACGGCTTCGTGAGGAGCGTGACCGACTCCGGCTCCTGGCACAGTAGAGAAGGCTGTGACTCACAGGCCGGCCGGCCGGCCGGGACCAGCCTTGGGCAGGCCCGCACCCCAGCTGCCCCTCGGTGCCCGCTTACCTGGACCGGGAGCGGGAGTAGGAGCGGGAGCCGGAGCGGGAGCGTGAGCGCGAGTAGGAGCCGGACGACTTGGAGGAGCGCGAGTTGGATCTGGAGGACGAGCGCCCTCGGCTCTTGGACCTGCTCCTCGACCTTGAGGGCCCGCTGCGGGAGAGCGGTGCGTCAGGGCTGAGCAGAGCACCCCTCCTCTGCCCTGGGCGCTGGCCCTTCATCCTGGGGTACAGGTGGTGCTACGGATGTGACAGGGTGGGTGTGACGGCCTCCCCCAGAAGACCTGGGACCTCACCTGTTCCTCTTCTCCTGGCCTTTCCTCCGCCGGGCCCGCATCTTTGCTCGGAAGAACTCATAGAGGCCATTTTGCTCCCAGCCTTCACTGTAAGACAGGGCATTCCCCTGACTGGCTCCGTCAGGAGACAGGGACAGCTGGCAGTCCACTGTGGGCCAGGAGCCACTCAAGCGCTGAGGGCGAGCCTGCCTTCCCCACATTGCTGCTGGGCCAAGATGACCAGAGACCTGTCTTTAGCCTAATGGGGCAGTGAGGAGCTGCGACCGAGGCAGACCCGACCAGCTATGGGGCAGGAGCTTTTGGCTGGGCTGGGGAGGGTAGTTCTGGCCTGCCCGCACCACGCTTCTTTCCGACACCTGAATTAAACCTCCCCGAGGACTTGCTGTCTCTGCGTTGCTGTCCCCTCCCTGGCCCTGCCCCTGCCATACCTGTTCCGGGGCCTGTCGTGGGAGGGGGGGCTATAGAAGGCCTCGACGGCGGCCAGCAGCCTCTCACTGGGTGGCATCGGGGGTGGCAGGCGGATGTCTTTAGGGTCCAGTGGCTTGTACTCATGGTCCTCAAGCTGCAGCACATGCAAAGCGTGACTGCAGTGTGCTGTCCCCAGCTCCCGGACCCGTCGCCTCACCCTGTGGGGCGTCCCATGGGGCAGGGGCAGAGGTGGCTGAGGCGCTAGAGCAGGCGGGCCACTGGAGTGAGATGCGTGGCAGGGCTGATGCCTCAGCTCTGGGGGTTCCTCAACCTGCCGCCACGCCCCCCCTCCCCACCGGCCTGTTACCAGGACTGCTGCTACGTTGCCCACCCAGCTATGGGGACAGACGACCACGTACCTTCACAAGGGGGGCCATCAGCCCTGCGGGCAGGTCAAAGTACGGCACATTAGGCACCAAGGAGGGATCGTCATGGTTGATGTGGGGGGGGCCCTGACGCCGCATGTGGGGGGGCTGCCCATTGAAGCCGTGTGGAGGAGGCCCGAAATCAGGATGCTGGGGCCCAGCCCAGGGTGGGTGCTCGTTGATTCCGGGGTGTGGCATGCGGTGGCCAGGGTGGTGATGTGGGGGCCCCATCTCTGCGGGGAAGAAATGAGGGCCACAGCCCGTGTTAGAACCATCTCCGCAGGCCTGGCCTCCCAGCCGGCGTCCCTAGCACTCACCAGCGGGGAAGTCGCCCTGCGGGTAGTCGAAGCGGTGTGGGTAGGGGGGTCGCTCGAAGGGGTGCCGAGGGGGGAAGTCATCCTGGATGAAGCGTGGTGGGAAGCGGTTGAAGTTGTGAGGGTGCGGCGGCTGGCTGAACTGTGGGTGCTGCTGGTGTGGCGGGAAGGGCCCTCGGAAGGGAGGCGGGCGTTGCAGGCGGAAGGGTGGCTCTCGCTGGCCTCCGCCCCAGGGAGGTTGCTCGTGCTGGCTGTTCCAGGGGCCCTCGAACTGGCCGCTCCAGCCGGGCTCGGGCTGCCCACTCCAGGGGGCCTCCCGCTGCCCACTCCAGCCAGGGTCACCGCCGCGCTGCTCATTCCACATGCCCTCGTGACTGTTGTTCCAGGGCGGGCAGTGGGGCGGGCCCCCCTGGTGGTGCGGGTATGGGGGCTGTTCGGGGGGCTGTGAGGCAGAGAGCAGGTGCTAGATGAGATGGACTGGTCCTGGGGTACTGAGTGCCTCACCTACCAGCACCACGCCTGCCCTCTGCCCAAAGAGTGCCCCCACTGCTGCTCCGCCCACCAGCACCATCTCCCTGACAACATGACAGGGTGAGCCTGGCACCAGGAGAGCTCCCAATGCCCCAAGGCAGTTTGTTCCTGAATCCTTGTTCAGGGCCACAGAAGCGAGTCATCTGTAGACAGTTGCCACCCTGGAGGCCGGGCCAATGAGCACAGGCCAGGACTGTGGGGTTAGGACCGGGTGGTCCCAGGAGCTCCACGGTCACCAGAGAAGCCAGGTGTTAATGGCTGGCATGTACTCTCGGGGTCAGGCAGACCTGGGAGGTTCATGGTGCCAACGCCAGAGAGCCCAGTGAAAAGCAGACCCGTGCGGCCATCCAGAGGAACAAGGCATCTAGAACTCCCACGGCGCAAAGAACCACCGGTGTACCTTTACCCACCCCCGACTCTGCCCGGAAGACGGCTCCAACCAGCGCTCTGCCTCCACCCAATTCTTGCCCTCGGCCCCTGCACAGCTCTGGTGCCTTCCCTCCCCCACAGGTTCCCGAACTACCTGCTGCTGGCCCCAGGGTGCCACAGGGTGAGGCTGCTCAAACCAGGGGGTCTTGTTGGGTGGGATCTGGTCGTGGGGTCCAGGGCCCCGGGCCCCAGCAGCTGCAGGGTCCTGGACCCCTCCTGATGCATCATACTCGGAAGAGCCAGGCATTTGGATGGGGGGCTGCTTGTCCTCTGGAAGCAGCCACAGGATTAGAGGCGTTGTCAGTGAGGAGTGCCACCAAGACACTCACCCATCACCCAGGGCCCTCAGACCAGGCCAGCGCCTCTGACCTCACTCACACAACTCCGGTCTAGTGACAACCCCACCGAGACTCGCCGCCACCACTCACCCTGCACAGGACATGCCCCTCTCTCTGCAAACCTCACGGGGGTTTGAATACAAACTGCCCACTCATGTCACAGCCTGTCTACCCCTCTTTGATCCAGGCTCCCAGACAATATGCCTTCTGTTCTGGAGGGGCCAGAGCTGGTCACCAGGGACTTATCCCACCTCACAAGTTAGTCGGTCATTTAGGTTTCTGAACGTCCCCATTTGTGTTCAGACTGGGCCCCTGTGTCTCCCCTCCCCCTCATCTTGGGCCCCCTGATCATGAACAGCCTATGTAGGTTCCTAGTACGGGGCCCAAAGGCCATCATCCTGACAAGGGCAGGTAGGTGGCGAGTGTGTACCTGGCTGGGTCGTGGGTGGGATGGCTGGGGCAGGCGTGGGGGCCGGGGGTGGGGCAGCAGGGGGTGGCGTGGCCTTCACATCAGCGTCCATCTGTGGCAAGGGCATCTGGGGCGGTGGCTGCTGGGCCAGGCTGCTGACGAAGTCCTCGTGCTGCGTCTTGAGGGTCTGGATCTGCTGCTGGAAGGCCAGCTGCAGCGGCTGCACCGCCGACGAGTACTCGCTGATGAGTGTCGCCTGGAGAGGGATGACCAGCACTCAGGGCCCTCAGCGAGGCTCGCCACCCAGACCCCCAGCAATCCAGCCTAGGGAGAAGCCCTGAGCACGCTCAGGGGACTGAGGCCCAGGGCCTAGGTGGTCACTACTCAGTAAACCCACGGAGACAGCAGGGTCTGGTGACCAGCAGCTTATGACCACCTGGTGTCGGGGGCCTGAGTTCAAGCAACCCCTGGCCCATCCTCCGAGGGCTCCTGGCTTTGGGACAAGGGCGTCGGGGGTGGGGCGTTTGTGTATAGGAGCGGGGCAGGCTCAGCCTCACAGGGGCTGTGGGGAGCAGTGGAGTCCGAGGTGAGTCAGCTGAGCTGGGGCACAACAGAGCCCCCATGGGGCTAATCATAGGGCTGCAGGGCAGCTGAGGCGTTAGCATCCGCCACAGGAGGCAGGATGCCACCTTAGAGGATATGGGAGGAGGGGTGGGGGGACACCATACAGCTGGTGGTGAGCTGGGGTGCAACAGAAGCCCTCCTCATAGCCTGTGCATGGTCACTGCCAGGAGGCCTGGGGAAAGGCAGGAGGAGGCTCCCTCCACACCTGAATGTGGTGGGCCCTTGAGCAACCAGACAAGGTGTGCTATGATCGCCGCATCAGCAGGAGGGGAGCAGGGACCCCAAAGTTGTTGTTCTGCACCCCTGACTCCAGGGCCCTGGGTTCGGATGCAAATAGCTGAACCAACATCCCTGGGTGGCAGGGCCGGGTGCCCACCTGGTACTGGCCGAGCCCCAGGGCCGGGCTCTGCAGCTGCTGGATGATAGGGTCATCAAAGTAGCCGTTTTTCTCCCAGAGCTGCAGGAGCTGGGGGAGGAGGAGCTGGGTTAGCAGGAAGTCGGGGTGCCACACGTGCGCCCTGCCCTGCGCCACTCAGCACGCACCCGGGCGATCTTCTGCTGCTTGTCCTCCTCCACGGCCAGGAAGCTGGTGCAGTAGATGGGCACCACCACCTTCTGCAGGGCAGCCAGCAGCTCCCGCGCCTGCTTGCGCTGGCTGTGAGGGAGAGACCTTCCGCGCGTCAGGGCCCTGGCGGGACCCAGCCACATGCCTGTCAACACCACAGCTCCAGCCACCACGCCCTCTGCTGGCTCGGGCCCCGGGGAAAGGCTGGGCTGGTGTGGGGGACGGCAACAGGAGGGGGAGACAGACCCAGCCAGTGGGAGCCAGCACCTATGAACTCTGCCTGGGGCAAGGGGAGGACGCAGGGTACCATGGGGCTGAAGATTGTTGCCCAGCCAGGCTGGTCAAGGCTGTACACACAGGCCTGAGACCAGCAGTGACGGGAGACATGAGCGATGCCAAGGGTCCGCCCCCCTCCCCATCCCCGCTCCTGGGAGGACTCCCAGGGGAGCTGCATGAAGAGCAGGGGCCTGGGCTGGCTGAGGGGCGGGCGGGAGGCAGGAGGGCGGCCAGTGCCCCCAGAGCAGAGTCGCTGGTACAGCGCCGAGGAAAGGCGAGAGACAGGTCTGCAGAGTTGGAAATGCAGTGAGAACAGAGAAGGTTCTGGATGGTGGGTTCTCTCTCAAAGGAGATAAGTGGGGAAAGGAAGCAGCTGGGGTGCAAAGTGAAGCTGAGACAGGGTGGGGCCCAGGCTGCAGATGCAGTTGGAGGCAGCCCCCCGCCCACCAGGGGAGGTGGAGCTCCTACTCCTCCGAGCTGAGCTCAGTCTAAGGGTGAACCAGATGACACCCATGGTGGCTGGTCCAGATACCTGGTCTCCCTATAGCAGTGGTTCTCAACCTTCCTAATGCTGCCACCCTTTAACACAGTTCCTCATGTTGTGGTGACCTCCCAACCGTAAAATTATTTTCGTTGCTACTTCATAACTGTCATTTTGCTACTGTTATGAATCGGGCGACCCCTGTGAGAGGGTCATTCAACCCTCAAAGGGGTTGAGTCTCAGGTTGAGAACCGCTGCCGCATAGCCTCTCTCAGAAACCAACAAATTGCTGGCAAAGTGGCTGCAGGGGGACCCAGAGCAGAGCCAAGCCCGGCCGAGAGGTAAAGCTGGGTGGGCAGTCGGCTCACCAGTGGTGCAGCACATCGTTGATGAGGTAGATGAGGTGCAGCCGCAGCTCAAAGTGTGCCCCATCGGCAGTGATGCGGTTGCGCAGGTGGCCGGCCATCAGCTCACAGTGTGGTGGGGACTTGGCGTTGCTGAACATCCAGTTCTTCCCAGCCTGCATCAGCCACACAAGCGAGAGTGAGCAAGGGTCCCAGCTCATGGGAGGAGAAGGCCACAGGCCCAAGGCAGGGTGCATGGGGCTCCTGACATGGGCCAGCCATGCTCAGGCACCCCGCAGCCACCCCTCACCGAGATGGCGTCCTTGGTGCACGTGTCGATAATGGGCTGCAGCAGGTTGTCAAACTCGTTCATGTCCAGCTGGGTCTCCTCCAGCAGCTTCTGCATCTGCTGCTCCACGGCGTGGGTCACGGCCGCAGTCACCTGCTCCTGCAGGTCAGGTGGGCCAGACTATGAGGAGGGCCTTGCAGCGAGGCCCAGGGACTGCCCAGTGGCGTGCTCGGGGCCCCTGTGATGCAGCCCCTTGCCACTGCGAGAGGGAAGATGAAGGCCCAGAGGAGCACAACGGCCCTGCCTCTACTGGGGCGGGGTCGGCAAGCCGTGAGGAGCCGAGGAGGCAGCACAGAGGAGATGGAGACCACAGCCACCCACCCACCAAAATGCAGGGCCCTACAGCAAGCTGGGGGCTCCAGCTTACAGGAGGGACAGGGAGCCCTGGGTGCTCCTGGGACCATCTCAGGACGGGGAGGGAGCACCCATACCTGTCGCAGGGCCAGTAGGTGCTGCTCCTGCTGCTGCAGGTTCCACTGGCTCTGCTGGATGAGTTCGTCCATGGACAGGGTGCCCTGGGCCGGTGGGATGGGCGCCGTGGGGGCCAGAGGGGGCTGGGGCAGGGGAGGGAGGGCTGCGGCTGGTTCCAGCTCAGGGGCCTGCTGCTTGCAAATGACTGGGGGAGGACAATGACCCATGAGGACAGGGTCCCCACAGACCTGCTCCACCGAGGGCCACTCCCGGCCCTGGCTCCCCGCCACCTGCCTGCATTGCATGGACCCCAGCGGGGCCCCTCTGAGCCCTTTCTTTCCCTGGAGGTCTTGGGGCTGTCTCCTCACCACTCTCTTTCCCACACGGACCCACTAGAGGCCCCTGACCTTCCAGTTCCTGAGCACACACTGCGCCCCTCCACCCCCAGCCCCTTCTCCCTCCCCTGGATTCGTGGGCTGAGGCTATTGGAGCAAGGGGGCCCAAACCAACTGCCACAGGCAGCAGGGCAGACAGTGGCCGCAGCACCTCAAGACAGCCGAAGCTATTCAGGCCACGAATCCAGGCCGACACAGCCAGAACCCATGAACACTACAAAAGAAAGCACAGCCTGACCCTACCCCAGCAACTGGTCCCACAAGGGGAAGGGAGGGGGCACTGTGTGTGCGTAAACAAGGGCCCTACGTCCACTCTAAAGTTCCTGCAGAGCTCCCCGAAGCCCTCAGGACAAACGCCGGACTCCTCAGCAGTCCAATCCCCAGCCATCCAGCAGCCCCTCCTCTGTGCGCTCCTGGCCCAGTCCACTTACAGACCCAGGCCCCTCAAAGGTTTGTCCCTTTGTCCAGGACACATACTCCCTTGTGTGAACAGTTCTTCCTCAACCACCCCATCCCAGAAGTGAGCACCCACCCTTCCCATTACAGCACCAAGCTTCAGGGCAGCTCCCTGTCCTCAGCCCTCTGGAGCCCCTTCACAGAGAAAGCTGCTCTCACCACCTGGTCAGTCAAGCCAGGCACTGATCCAGGGAGACTTTCCTCCTCCTCCTCAACACCTAACTGGCCCTACTCCCCCCACGCCCTGAATTGCCACTGCTCACCAGTCATTCACTTCTCACTGGTCTCCCAGCCCACCCTCCCCATCCTGCCGCCAAGAATGTGACATGCCACAAACCAAAGCCAGCTCTCCCACGCCTCAGACTCCTGAGGCAGCAGGTGTAGACCCAGGGAGCCGGGCGATGGGAGAGCTGTCCAGAAACATAGCAGCAACACACATGGCACTTAACCTCCCACTTCCGACAGCGGTTCCTTGCCTCACTCAAACCTCACCAGGGCCCAGAAGAATCCCTGCGCCAGGGAGGAAAGCCAATCTGGCACAGAACACCCCAGAACTCCCACTGGAGTCCCTGGGCAGTACAAATGGCAAATGTGCTTGGCTGCAAACAGAAAGGTAGGAGGTTTGAGTCCAGCCAGGCACCTCGGAAAAAGGTCTGGCGATCATCTACTTTAGAAAAAAACAGCAGTTCTACTCTGATGCCCGTGGGGTCAACAGGAGCCAGGGCCGATGTCCAGGCAGCTGGTTTGGTCTCTAAGGTGCTCCCACCATGCTGGGCCTCCCGGTTCAGGGCCAGGACTCCATTGGCGCCATCGTGCCTGTGCACACTGAGCTTGCAAATGTTCACAGAGTGCCCACGTGCTACATGCTAGAACAGGTCTCTGACCCAGCTAGGTCAGCTGGACCTTCAGGGAGCTGGCCCTTTCCAATGGTCCTCTCCTTGGCAACTCCCTTTGCATTCAGGAGGCGGCAGTGGAGGCTTAGGGTAGACTTCTTGACCTCCCCTCAGGAAAGAAGGCCAGGTTCCATTCCCGGCCAACACACCTTATCACACAGCCACCACCCGTCTCTTTGGGGAAGCTTGCTCATTACTCTGATGTTGAACAGGCGCCAACAAAGCTTCCCAACCGAGAGGGACAAGGAGAAGCCTGCCAATCGATTTCCCCAAACCCTACAGACTACAATCTCCTGACCACCGTGGTTAAGAATCACCACAAGTCAGGAGCCAAGGAAGACACGTACCACCTTACAACTTACAAAGAGACAGCAGGTTTACAGAACATGACAGGTGCCTTCAGGAAGCGCACTACCTGGGGATCATTGCATCAACATTCAAAAGCCAGCTGCCCCTACCAGTCCCATTCTAGACTCTTGGAGGGCAGGGCCAGAAGAATCCCTGATGCCCAATCGCTTGCAGGCACAAAAATAACTTGAGACCCCGGGTGCCTCATCTACCCACTGAAAGACTGGTGAATGAGCCAAGTGGTGCTGGGAAAGGCCTGGCAATCCGTTTGGGAAAGCCTATTAGACTCTATGAAGCAGCTCTACTCTGCCCCAAAGGGGGCACCAATAGTTGGGCAGCAATTGGACGGCAATGAATAAGAAGCCAAGGAGAGCTATCAAATTCTCTCCAGCCTGCCTGGTTGCAGGTATCGGAAATGCACCAAAACCCGGCGGGGGTGAGAGAGACAGGGGCCCGCGCAGCGCCTGGGAGCAGGCATCAGTCCAGCAGTCACTACGTTCCCTTGGGGCCACCGGGCAAGTCCGCTCTGGTCCAGCGGACCCGGGTCCTCAATAGCGGATGCTCGACCCACAGTCCAGGTGAGGCTCCAACCACCGCGATCTCCATCACACACTGGCCCGACAGTCTCACTGTGCAGGGATCGTGCGGACCCCGCTGCCCCGAGTCACACGGAAAGCGCGAGCACCCCGAAAGAAGGCGGCTGGGAGGGTCCCTGAAGAGGCAGGGGCGACCCGAGCGCACCGTGGGGAGGGGGAACTCACGCTGCTGCTGTTCCAGCGCCAGCTTGCACTTGTAGTAACTGTAGAACTCGCCTCCAAAAAGGAACGAGAATTTCGGGTTGTCCTTCTGCTTCTCCATCGTCATCTTTTCAAACTCGGGCCCGTTGCGAGCCACGAACTGGGCCAGCTTATCGATGACATTTCGGAGCTCCTGGTCTGCAAGCAGGAGAAAAGGCCACGCGGGACGTCAGTCGGGGCCGCTCAAGACCCGGGGCCTGGCACCGCACGCCCAGTCGGCCGGGCAAGGGTCCCTCGGGGCGGGCCGCGGAGAGGCCTCCCTCCTACGGGTCCCGACAGGGGCCATCCACGCGCGAGAAACGTGGGGTCCCGCGGGGAGGCCGCAGGCCAACTCAGGAGGCCGAGCCCCGCCCCCTCGCAGGCACAACGACCCCAGGAGGCGGGGCTGGGGCCAGGCGGACTCCGGGGGAGAACTGAGGAACGGTCCCCGAGTCGGGTTGGGCCTCACCGTCGGGCGGCAGCGGGATTTCCATGACTCCGGCCGCGGGGAACGTCCTCCGGCGCCTCACGATCGCCCACCAGCGCTGTCCGCGGAAGCCGGCCGGAAGTGGCGCGAGCGGGGCCGTTTACGGCGGGCCTCGTGGGCCGCTTCCGCCAGCCACTTACGGCCGTCGCCAGGAAACGACGGAAGTGAGGGAAGGAAACAGGCGCGAAGTAGGCTCCCCAAGGGCTGGCGCAAGGGGGTGGAGCCAGTGGCGCGCGTGCGCAGAACGGCACCGGCGCCTGCGCAAAGGCGTTTCGTGGGCGCGTTAGGTAAGAGTGGGTCCGGCTGACTGAGGATGCTGCGATTTCCCGGGTGTAAGATCCTACTGGCCGCTCCGCATGCGGAAGAGTCTGTTTCTGCCTGTGTCAGGGCCTTCATTTCGTCCTCGCACGGCTTCGTCCAGGAAACTCCGGACAGAGGTGCGTTTTGGAGACCTCCAGCCTGGAAGCTCGTCACGACTCTCCGGCGGGCCGTGCCCAGCGGTGTACGCAGTCCTGGAAGCAAAGGCAGATTTGGGTTCAAAGGGTTCCGCACAGTTTCCTCCGCTAGAAGACGTGGGGCGGGGGGCGGGCGGAGAGCCCCTCCTCACCAGTGGAACGGGCTTCCAGAAGCTCCTTTCTAGAAAGAAGGCGGGGCGAGGGCACTCCATGCAGCTCGGTTGCTTTCCTGACGATAATGACGAATAACCCACACTCCTTGTGGGGAAGAGAGGGCAAGCAGCGGTCAAGTTTTGAGCAACGGAGGCAGCGGAAGTTCCTTGCCGTTAGACATTCTGAAGGTCACCGTTCTGAACCCTTTGTGGGTTCAACTTTTTTTCTATCCAAGTGGACCCACGTGCTTTTCTATATTTTACAACGTTTCATCTTCAAACCAAGTGTTGGTCAAGGCCAGGAGTTGGCAGTTTTCCTATTCAAGGGATTAAGCACAAATATTTCAAGACGTGGGACCAAGAGGCAACATGAAGGATGTTATCTAATAACAGAGGGGTTCTTGGGTCATACAAACCAGGAATAGCATTCCCTGCCAACCCAAGGTGCAGGTCCATTTAGTGGCGGGTCATCCTAAAGGCGTATCATCTCGGGAAGCCACAGGAGCAATTCTGCTCTGCCCTGTAGGGTCGCTGTGATTTGGAAGTCAGCCGGATAACGATGAGTGTTGGTGACAAAAACTAAAAATTGGACACTGAATAAGGATGACCAAAGAATTTGTATATTTGAAGTATAGTGTTGGCTAAGAAGTTTGAAAGTACCATGGACTGCTAGAAAGACAGATTTCTTAGTAGTATAGCCAGAATGTTCCTTAAAAAGGAAGATCGCGAGACTTTTTCTTGGGCTTTGGTCCTGTTACAGGAGAGATCGGTCCCTGGACAAGAGCCTCATGCTTGGTAACTTGGTAACGTAGGGCTGAGAAAAAGAGGGAGACCTTTGATGAGATGGATTGACAACAGTAGCTGCAACAGTGGGCTCAAACACATCAATTTGAGGATGGCACAGACCGGGCAGTGTTTTTTTGTTGAACATTGGGTTGTAATGAGTTGAAACCAATTAGACTGTACCTCACAACAGTGACAAGAAGGGAATTCTTTTTTTTAATGGAGGATAACATTTTGTTTAATTGGGATTGAATGCTAGTCTTATTTATCATGTTTCTCTTTAAGAAACAGCACCAACTCCAGGCCTTGCCTCCAGGAGGCAAGCTGGATATGGTTTTTGGAGGCAGCTAGGAGCCAGTCAGGTGAAGCTCAGCCTCATTGCCTCTTGCAAGTCAGCAATTGCAGGCTCCCAGAGAAGCTGTTAGGGAGGGTGGGCTTCTGCTGATGTTTGCAGGGAAAGGTCTTCGGACATTGTGGTGAGTCGCTGAGAGTCCGTGAGGACGCATCCCTGTGGATGTGAGGGGTAAGCACATAGAAAGAGCAGCCCAGGACTATATATGTACTGTGGATAGTGATAAGGTTGATTGGGAAGGCATTTTCCATGCTCTCTAGCAGTAACCTTGGGATCCAGTGTGCATGGGCTCCCAAAGTCAGATTGCCTTACATTGATTCCAAAGTCTCCTCTTGTGTGTTAGAATAGAAGTGGGCTCCTTGGGGTTTTTCAATGGCTGGTTTTCAGATCACTAACCCTTTCTTCTGAGGCACCTCTGGGTGGACTTGAAAATGACCCTTTGGTTGGCAGTCAGACTTTCTATTTGCACCACTTTGGGATTCTGGATAGACTAGTGAGATGAAAATATTGTGCTTATGAGGGTAAGTAAAAAAATAATTGCTTATAACGACATAAAAATCTTTATTGAACAAAAATACGCCGAGCTGTGAAATTATTGTTCCTTGACATGTCCAGCCCCTAGGGCTATATGCTTCTGAAGTCGGTGGTTTCCATCGCCCTTTGATTAACGAACGCCTCATCAGAATGGCAGCTTGGGCATCCTCGCGGGACTCACTCAAGTCATGTGACTTTGAAATGTCCTTGGGGAACAAAAAGAAGGGCAAGATCAGGGCTGTGGGGTTGATGGGGTAAGGCTTCCAAATGAAGTTCTCACAGGCCAGCCCTGGCCACACTCAAAGAATGAGTAGGTACATTGCAACTGGAAGAAGAAGGGGGAAAAAAATCCATGGTGGCACTTCTCTGGCCTTTTACCAGCACAATTTCAATTTTCTTAAAAACATACCTTACCCCAGAATCTGAAACAGCAGCAAAAGTCTGGGTCTTCTGTGTCCTTTTGAGTCTTAAGAGTCACTCTGACCTTGGAGCTGACCTCCCTGCCTTGAGTTCATCTCAGGTCTTCGGGGCCTTCCTTGACCTATCTCAAACCTCACCTTATATGGAATGGCATTCCTGAAACTTGCAGTTTCAATGATTTGGGAAGGTGTCTACTTGAGTTCAGTCACCAAATTGATATGCGCCCTGACCTGAAAACAAATCCTGGCCCCCTCCTTGGTAATTTTTTTTTGGGGGGAGACACCCTAACAAGACCAAGACTGGTTTATTCCTGAGAGGACTTGTCTGCAGCCATCCACTGATCACAGAGACACATTTGAAATAAACCTGTGCATGTAGGAACTGGAGCCCCCAGTGGCAGTACCTTTTGACTTGGTATATATATTTTTCAGGTGTTGAAGAAACACTGCATTTATCAGATTCTTAATAGGATCTGTGAACCAGAAGAGGTTAACAAGTCTGGTAATTCCTAATGGCACCAGGATTCTATGGTGTGGATTCCCTGTTGCATCTTTAAGCAAGATTAATACTGCTGACCACTTGGCTTGTTTTCAGTCAAAGAGTATCTTGAGAAGAATGACATATTGCTTAGTCTTGTGCCATGTCCAGAATAGGTCTGATTAAGTCCATTGGTACAGCCACTGTGTCACTCCAACTTGTTTGAAGGTCTTATTTTTTTGCCAACACGCTGGGAGCATGATGCCCTTCTCCAAGGACTGGTCTCTCATGATCACATGCCCAAAGTAAGCAATACAAAATCTTATACTTGCTCTTAAGGAACATTTTGGCTGTACTTGCTCCAGGACAGACTTCTTTGTTCTTCTGGCTTCCCATGGCACATACCGTATTCTTTGCCAGTACCATAACTCACATGCATCCAGTCCCCCGGATAGTCCAGCTTTTGCACACGTACCAGGCGACTGAAAAGACTTGGATTGGGCTCACCATGCTGCAAGGTTCCAGGGAGCTGGCTCAACCCACAGCGACGCCATGCACAACAGAATGAAGCCTTGCCCGTCCTCAAGACGGCTCCTGTGCCTCAGCCATCACTGCAGCCACCTTGTCACTCCGTCTCCTTGAGGGCCTTTCTCTTCTTGGCTACCCCTCGACCCTACCTAACAGTGTCCCTCTCCAGTGACTGGTCTCTCCTGACAACATGTCCAAAACACCTTACTCCTCAAAGATGTTGCACAAGTAGCCTTTTCTCTTCAGAGGGTCCTCAAATTTTTTAAACGGGGCCAGTTCACTGTCCCTCAGACCCGTTGGAGGACTGGACTATAGTTAAAAAAAAAAAAAATATGAACAAATTCCTATGCACACTGCACATAGCTTATTTTGAAGTAAAAAAACAAATGGGGCAAAAACACCTGGCGGGCCGTATATGGCCCGTGGGCTGTAGTTTGAAGACGCCTGCACATCTTGTGCTGAGTCCAAGGGTAGTCACGCTGAGCATTCCTTGCATTCATGCTTTCTAGTGTGCTCCATAGGACAACCATTCTCCGCAGGGTTCAAAATTCCTTTTATCCGAGACATAGGCCAAGCCCAGCCTTATTTTAGGGGCCAAAGCAGAACCCCCTGGTGATTAGTGAAAGTGAGTTGGTGGAAACAGACGATCCTGCGAAGTTCTCTAAAAACCTAGGGACTGCAAACAAGCCAAGGGCAGGTGAGCTGGCTGCTGAGGGGATCCAGCTAGGGAAGCACAATGGGGAGAAAGGTTCACATCGTACATCCCCCGCCCCTCTGGTCTCACACATGTGCTTTTAGAAATCTACTTAAATCAGAAATGGGTGCTACCTGCTGGGTCTGGGAGCTCAGGACCATAGTCTTGGGACACACAGGTCAATTGGCATAACATCCACAAAGACAATGATCTACAATCTATTTTGGTGAGTAGCATCTGGGGTCAGAGAGGTCTCCCTCTCCATAGCAAATGAGTGATGCAAAGGGCATATGGAAGCAGTCCGTTGGACTAACGATCTATGTGAACATCAGCCTCCAGGACCCTGAGACCAGAAGAGCTAGACGGTGTCCAGCTACCCCCACCACCAGTGGCTCTGAACGAGGTCACGTTACAAGGACCTGAGTAGAGGGGAAGAAAAAGGCGGAGTCAAACTCAAAAGTGATAGAAGAGCCCAACCAGGCTTGTTTCCCAGCCGGATGGAAACTGGTGGGACCCAGAGACCGGCCCTTAAGTCACCCTTCAAGTCTGGAACTGAACTTGCCTCTATGGCTTATTGTTTTTAGCTAAACAAAGGCAGGTCTGTAAAGGGAACAGTGACACCAGTGGGAAGGGATGCATACCTTGGGATAATCATGCCTTTTGAGATCAAGCGTTTACTCAGGACAGCATTCAGTGAGGCTGGAACGCAAGAGGAAGAGGGGCACGTGGTGGGAGTCTGAGGGAATTACGATCAATGACCTGAGACAAAATGTGTATGACTTGAATGGAAAACTGGTGATCTGTAAACCACTCAGTTCACTGTCAAATGGTTCAAAATTTTGTAAATGAAGAAGACCGCTGGGTCCTATGATGTTCCCTGCAAACTTAATGATCACAGATGATGGATGATGGTAAATGGCTTAGATGTGCAGCTGTCAGGGTTACATGGAAATCCCTCTAATGAGAAACCACCAAGCCACACACACACAATACGGGTGAAAATATCTAGAATGTGGGGAAATGTTTCCAGCACATTCCTCTTTTTATACAAAGCGCAAAATATCTGCTGTGCGATGAAGAAAAAGCAACGACTGAAGCTCTCCTGAGGCCATCTGGCCGGTCTCCTTTGAACTGGGTCCTCGTATGCATGTTGATAGGCCTCACTCCCCACTGTGTGTACCAGGGTCTGTCTGGGGACGTGCTGCATCCCTACATACAGGTCTGGCTTACTCGGCACCGGAATAGTCTGAATTAGGAGCCCCGTTGGCACAGCAGTTAACGCGTACACCCCCTGATGTCAATTGCAACACGGGGGCGCTCTACAGGACAGCACGTAGGGTTTTTAGGGCTCTACTCTTAATGGAGAAAGGACGCCTCCTTTCTCTTCTGGGGGTTTCGAACTAGTGATGTTTGGGTTGGTCCAATGCCTAACCCATTGGGCCACCAGGGTCCCTGAGTTAGTTATTATTTTGCTTCAGTGACTGCCCCAAACTTTAAAGAAACAGTTATTTAAAAGGGTAGTGGAGGGCTGAAGAGGTCCTGTCACATTTGGCCTCGGTAAACCAAAGCTTTGTGTGGCGGTCACCTTATCACCTGTCACTGACCCCAGCAGTGGTCAGCAAGCTGACACCACAGCTGCCTCCAAATCCCAAAATGAAACCCATTGCCGGTGAATGTGTGTGACTCGTGGTGACCTGGTATTGGGCAGAGCTGCTCCTCCACTGGCTTCAAGGCTGTAATCTCTGTAGCAGCAGGGGCACCTGGCCTTTTTGTGATGCAACCGGGTGGGCTTGAACTGTCCACCTTTTGGTTAGCAGCTGGTCATAAACCATCTGTGCCACCCAAGGACTTGCAGCTCAGTTGGCTTCTGCTCTTGACTCCGAGAGAGGATATGGGAATAGAGGTCCTGTCCCATCCCAGAGAGGGGGGCTGGACCTGGCCACGCTGGAGGGTCCTTGTCCTAGACCAGGGGTGGGGGTGTCTTGACTGCCAAGGACCATTTGGATGTTTCTACTGTCATCCACAGACCATACTGGGCAAATATTTCACGAATCACCGAATGCCATGGCTATGGAGCCCTGGCGGCACACGGTGATGAGGGGCTGCTAGCCACAAGCTTGTCTACTTCCGTCAAAGTGACCATCTGGGAAACACGCAGTCCCCGAGCTGGCATCGACTCCATGGTAGTGAGTGGGTCCTTGTATTATGTAGCATCGTATGAGGGGCACAGCTACACTGAAAGCCAAGGGCCCTGAGGGGGGCTGGGCCCCACTTCCCGAAACTTGGCATGAATGGGGCGTTCAGTCCCCAAGCCGAGTGTGGCGGGAAGGAGTGAGGAGGGCATGTTCACCAGCAGAAGCCAGTACTGCTCCGTCCCACCGCTGTTGGAAGGCCGTTCTCCGAGGAGAGGGATTTGGGGGAAGAGGCTTTGGACTTGGGCTTGTGAGCCCCGAGAAAGGGCTTCACTCCCTTTGAGGGGCCTCATTTGCTTCACCTGCAAACAAATGGACTGCCATCAAAGCCACTCTGACTCTGGTGACAAAGCTTCACAAAGCTGCCTGGGAAGGCAGGCCCGTGGGACAGTCTGCCACCTGGTCTGGCCCAGGGCTGTCGCCAGCTGCCAGCGCGCCGCCCCGAGTCACCATGCCCCTACGGTCGGCAGGCCTTTCTTCCCCGTCCATCTTCGCTGAAAGGCCCACAGAGCTGGTCGGCATCGCATCACACCCATGCACAAGGCTCCGGTGACAGACACGGAGTGGCCGGGGACAGAACCCCGGTCTCTGGCACAGAATGCTTGCATGCCACCACATTCTGAACTCTTTGGAGTCAAAGGTGTGGCCGCCTGGACAACCTGGGACCCCTCTGTCGTCCCAGCCTGCCATGGCCCTGATAAACGGTGCAGATGTGCTTCATTTCCCTTCTGCCACCTCTCAATCAGCAGTCGGATGACACACGCCCGTGTTTGGTTAAAAAAAAAAAAGATGGACGTCACACACCCGTAAGAGGCCATTGAAAAGTGACCCCGGGTCTTTGCTCTTCCCGCCTCCCGTCATACTTTGGGGTGCTGGGGTGCACTCGCTGAAGACGGGGTCACCGAGACCAAGAAGCCCGCGCTGACAGACGAGCCAACCGCGAGTCCCTGGAGACCATGGTTTATTTTTGGTAAATGCCATCA